>NW_020447502.1:0-86169 GCF_003343035.1 Apteryx rowi | reverse complement strand
TCACACGGCACAGAGCCCTCTGGCAACTCCACTGCTGCGGGGGGCTGGGACTCCCGAAGCTGCACAGTCTCCGAGAATACCCTGTCTATCTCTTGCTCCGCTTCTCAGATGCTGCACAGCCTACTGACCTCCTCCCGTAACTCCCTTACCTGACGACACAGCTCATCAACAGCAGCACATCTCCTGCAGGACAGCTGACTGCCAGCCCAGGCCTCCCGGAGAGGCCCCAAGCACTCCCTGCAGCCTGAGACCTGTAGGGCTGCATCTGCTGTCAGAGGGTCGGTCTGGGTCCCAGCCTCTGACACAGCAACTCCAACAGCCACTGGGAAACGCACTGTGCGGCGTGTCACAACCATACCTGAGGAAACGTACACCACAGGGAACAGAAACAAAGGTTCCTTCGCGCGCCCTTCTGCGCAAACTGCTGCGCAAACTGATAATTAGATAGTAATTAAATAGTTAATTAAATAGTAATTATACTATATCTTTGAAAAGGGTCAGGAAAATGCTAAGAATGGTTCCACTGACATCACTACTGTAACTCCCATTGACTTTACTGTGCCCAGGACTCCCACTTCAACAATGAAAGACTTCTTACAACACTCTTGATGAGCAAATTCACTTGAAAGTCACTCCACAAAGTTCACATACACCTGCTGCAGCAACCATAACTACAGGAGAGGGCAGGAGGTAAGCTCTCCGACACAGCTAAGTAACAAGTTACTATGACTAGGAAAGATAATTCCATTAAGAAATAGAAATGTTAAAATTGGCATGAATAGAGAATGGATAGGAACATCCAGGTGTGGAAGCATCAAAAGGAACAACTGGCAGAAGGAGGACTGTAAGAAGGGCATGTGTTGAGGGCACACCGATTAGCAGTTCGTCCAGGCACTCATCTACATCTGCTTCTCAAGACATCCGGATTGGGAGATAGAGACAGTAAGCGAAAACTTGATGACACCCACAGAGGTGCAACACGATAGAGAGAAATCACTGCCAGCTCCTAAAAGGTACAAAACAGCATCTCCAAAACCAGCACATGGTCACCATATCCAAACTAGCACATGGTTCAATCTAGTAAGAGCCCTGGGGATGTGAGGAGGTCTCGCCAGCCAGCATCCCTTTCCCTCCATGTCCTTGGAAGGAGTCCTGGACAAACACATCTTGGCATTTGCGAGCACGTGGGTGGGAGAGTGTGAAAGAACGTGACTGAAAACAGTTCTGCTAACCCGTGGGAAGAGGGGCAACCACAGGGAGAGGGCAGGGAGCAGAGGCGGGAAGAGCCTCCTTGATGCACGTGCAGCAGTCAGGCAGACTCTGGGAAACCAGTCACCAACCTCCACTTTGATAAACGCTTGTGCTGGAATACGCTGGCACTGCTACTGAAAAAAGCAACTGTGTGTTCCTCCTCCGCAAACAAGCGCTCATTTCTACGCTTTCACTGTCCTTCCCTGCAACAGAACACGCATTTGGGGAACCAGCTCATAAAATAGATTAGGGAACTGATCCAGCTGAGAAATGCAGTTATTTTGTAGCTGGATGGGTTCCTGTTTCAAGTTTATCGTACAGCTACAAGGAACAACAGTTGTGCCAGCTACAGTCCTTACTAAGCTGCTGCCTCAACAGAGGATGAAGAAAGACTACTGATCTTTTCCTGTGTATTTTTAAACACAAAAATATAGTTGTGCCTTTAAAAAGTTGGATAAAATTCGAACTAGTACCTTCCCAAAGATGCCAGTTGATAAGATTTCCCTTTTATGCAAGTGAAATTCATTTCATTGAAAGTACTGGCTGGAATTCATACTTTTATTCCTTTCAGCTAATTCTTGACAATAATTATATTTGAGTCTAATTGATCCAAGCCTCTTTTAAAATAAACACAATTCATCTAACATGAATAAAATTATGCCTTCATGAGTAATAGATAACTTACGAGGCAGAATTCTTTCTGATTTTTAACGGATTGCCCGAGCTCCTTATATTCTAGAGGTCTGTGTTTACGCCCGCTCCAAAACGCAGTGCCCGTTACAACATGCTTCTAAATGGGAACCCTGGTAATACCAGACCTCTTGGCACTATGTTATGCAGCCACAAGATGGCACTACTCTTTCCCTAAAAGTATACATCCTGTTCAAATTGTAGCTGTGGAAAACTGGGATCTCACATTTGATGGGGTTATGGTCATTCTCTTTTATAATCACTGGGACGGGGGTTTCAGCGGCAGTCATATGCTTGGTCCAGCAACAGCAAAGAGTTGATTAACTTGATCCTTAGCTCCTCTAAGAGCTGCAGATTAACTTGCCTTTCAGCAATACTTTTTATTCTGCAAACTTCACAAATTTTAAAACCCTTCCGAAAGTTAGAAATCAATGTAAAACACTGTTGTGAATTATATAATATATATATAATGAATACTTTAAGATCAAGATGTAAAAAAAAATAATACTAATTAACGCTCAAATGTTAAATTTAGTAGTAGAGTGGGTCAAATGTTAGGTCCACTTAAAACATACTGCATATATACTGGTTCAGATCTCCATGCTGCAAATGCTGGACATGCAACCAGTGAGAACCTTGATTTAAAATATCTATACTTTAAAGCTAAGAACTCATTAGATCCATTTAGTTAGAAACAATGTGCTCTCCACAGGCCTTTTGCCATGAGGAACAGAAAGGTGTGTGTGTGGGGGGGGAGTGTCTTTTTAAGTATTAAACTCAGTGGGCAACCCAATGTTTTTTCCGCACCCAAGACTTCGCACAGCTCGGGCAAAGAACACCACGCATGCGTGCATGCACACACAGGCTTTTCTGGAGCAGATCTAGAACTTGACATGTGAGCAGCATGGAGGGCAGAAGGAAGAGCATCACAGGGATCAAAACTCAATCCTCTCTACAAGGTTTCTACCGAACAGCATCAAGCCACCTCTGGCACAGCTCTAGGTCACAGGGTCCAGTGATCTAATGATATAGATGCATGTGTATACGTATACACACACAC
This sequence comes from Apteryx rowi, assembly GCF_003343035.1. Classification (NCBI taxonomy): domain Eukaryota; kingdom Metazoa; phylum Chordata; class Aves; order Apterygiformes; family Apterygidae; genus Apteryx; species Apteryx rowi. Next base: position 83,168 of record NW_020447502.1, on the reverse strand, counting down.
ATTTGTATTTTTTAATTTTAAACAAGGTGAACAGTTCAATTTATATATGTAATATTTTTGCTCTTCTAAAGAGAAAGAATAGAAACAGTTTACTCAGGATCATAGCTTTGAAAGTGATTACAAGTTCATTACACAGAAACAGAAAAATTCAAAGACCCTTCAGAATGAGCCTTAAATAACCTGGCACCTAGTCATGGATTCCTATTACTGAAGTCTCAGGCTCTTCATCAGTTTCCTTTTTACCAAACGGTTCAAATGATTATCACTGGATTCACATGATTCTGGTATACTAAGGCCTAACTGTACACAAGTCTGTCTTCTCTGTAGAAGTTAAGAATATAGTAACATTCTTGTCTTCATTCATGAGTTTAAAATCTTCTTTCAGAAAACCCAAACTGTGAGATACAGCTATTTTGCTGACGGATCATCACTGCCACTGTAAAGGCAATATGGATTCTTTGCACACGGTGGCAGCCTCTCTTCTGCTACGAAACATCAACATAACAGGCACCTAAAGATGCTGCCAACAGAAACTAGCCACAGTATTAGCACTCATTGCTATTTGATCCTGTAAAACAAACACCCCTCCAAACCTGCAAATCCAGCTCACTAACACATATGGACGTGCCAAAAGAACATTCAGGGTGTATCCTCCCTCTGCCCGCAGACATCATCTAAATGGATTTTGCTCTGCAAGTTTAGGGCACAGATTAGGTCTCTTAAGCAGACACAAAAGAAGATAGAAATATTTTACTAGAAATATATTCAAGGTGTTCGTTAAAATTCATACTAAATTCCCTTCCAGAAGCAGAGAACCATGGTAGCATAATTAGAGTGAAAACACAACAACAGCAAATTTGGTCAGAGTAACTATCGAAGTAGTAGCTGAGAGAAAGAATGTTAGTGCTCCGTAAATTCTAGACATTCACCTAATCAAGTTTCTGAGGCTTCACATCAGGCCTTCCAGCATTATTAGGCTACATGTTGAACCAACTTTTTTTCCTTAATAGAATCACATTTAATATAATGTGATAACCTGCTAACTGAAGAAAATTCAAAAAAGTACCAGTGAACACAGGGATAAATGTAACCACAAGACCAAGTGGTGCACATGAAACTGTTCCCCCAAAACTGGTGCCCATGAGAGAGAAAGAATAATGCAAAAATCACCATACTCCCCTATGATATTTTTGTACTTGATGTGAGAGAAACTCAAACTCCCAGTATGTCTGAAAATCCTCTGCTGAAGAGCTACCTATAATGTATGCAATGGGAACTAGACATCCAAATCCTAAAGGCAAATTTTAAAATCTTACACTGAAGAGAGAAATTACAGGCAAGAAGTGTTCATGCTAGTATATAAAAAAACCCAACAGTATAACTAAACGTAGGTGAACAACATACTAAAAAACAGCAGCCTTTTAGCCCTCACTTTATCTTGTACTTCATATAAAAGAACTTTTTTTTACATTTTAGAAAAATGAGTTAGCAAGTATATTTATTACACAAGCTAATTATTTCACTAAATGCTTAACTACTTAATACTAAAAATTTTACTAACCATGACTAAATGCACTGATTTTTCCACCACTGCTATCCATTGACTTATTCAGAGTTATTCAGAATAGCTTTTGAAATAGAATATAAAGCCATATGTGAGCCTTTTCCCCCAAAATAAGAGTGACTTTACCCACAAAAGCTTTTACATAGTTCAGATACTCAGCACTGTCCAACTAAAATTCTACTTTTAATTTTAGGGATTTTTTTTTTTTTGTGCATTTATTGTCACAGACCTGCAGGCACAATTATTAAACTTTAAACTTTTAATTTTCTGTCTGGGAACACCTGGTTTTCAGATGAATGAGGAAAAGATTTCACAAAGGAAAGCAGAACAGGCCTGAGAAACAGACCTTATTCTCTGCTCCCTAAGGCTTTAGTCATAGGGGAAGAAAGCAAACCAGCTCATTAAGGTCCTGCTTGTAGGTAGTTACCACAGCTGCAAAGCAGGTCCCACAGACACGAGAAGATCTGCACCTACCTGCAGCAAGCTCAACAATCTCAACTCAGGGAATTTCACTTAATTTAATTTACTGCCAATTAACATAAGCTTTTAATTACTGATTCAGCTATTGAGAAAAATTTAGATGACAATTAAGCAAACTTTTAGGCAAACACCTCTCCTCTCACTTTCTCAGGCTCAGTTTCAGACATCTCTTCTCCCCTCTTCCACATCCTCCCCTGCTCCAGTGCTGGTTCCTCCATGGGCTGCCATCCCTCAGGGGCATCACCATCCCACCACAGGTCCCCCGTGGCTGCGTCCCTTGGGGGCGTCCCCAACCCAGCACAGAGCACCCCCTTCCCGGAGCACATCTTCAGCCACGTCCCACCAACGTCCCCTTCACTCATCTCCTCCAAAAACAGGCCTCTCCACACATCAACTTTCATGCACCCTCCCAGACCTCCCCTTGTGCCTCCTGTGTCTCCCCATGTCTGTGCCTACTCATGTGTCTCCTGCCCCTACGGGCTGCCTCCCTCTCAAACACATCCAAGCAGTGGTCCCACCTGCCAGTGCCAGTTTTGAGGGGCGATAGGGCATTTAGAGCAGAGTCAGAGCCTGCTGGTGCTGGCTGCGACCAGCCCAGGGCAGCTCCTGGCCTCTGCCAACACTGGGCACCCCTGTGGCCCCACTACTAAACCCTGTCAGCTCTGCACCTCTCTCCCCCGTGCCTTTTTTTTTTTTTTTAAACCTACACAAGCATGAAAGCTAAGCAGCAACGTTCAAAAAGTTGCCTCCCTGTCCAGGTGCTAAGGTGACAGCCAGCCCCCTCTGGACGCACCACACACACGCCCAGTAAATGCCCTGCACTGTGAACTACAAGCACAGTCCCCGCTGTCAAGGGCTCCATTCGAACTTGCTCACACGCAAGGCGACACAGCTGAACACACCCTGGAGCCGTTAGCTGATGCTAACCTGCCAGTACTACGTCACCTCTCCGTGTCACATACCAGCACGTACAAGAAGGAGGCTGAAGCTCCCCACGAATGGTCATTCCTAACCACCACCCCAGGGGATTGCATCTCCACAGTATCCAATGAAAAATATTTTCCATACTTGCATGGAAACCTACCTGCTCAGTCCTAGGCCTGTGGTTCACAGACACCTCTTGGGGGCCTGAGGACATCATGCCTCCCAGCACACACACAATCACCAATGCATTGGTTAACTCACCAAGTCTGTAGTTGCGTGATGCTCCACTCCTCATGTTTGCAATAAGCAAAGTTCTGCCCTGAAGCTAGAAGCCAAGGTCAAGAAAAGCTCTGCTGAACCACAAAGAGCATTCAAGCAGGTATTAGGACTCTTTAGCATCCAAATCTCRCTCATTTGTCTTTCCCCAAACATCTCCATTCTGCTTAGGCTCCAGCTTAGCCAGGAATTAATGATAAGGTCGTAGGGGCTGGGCAACACCAGTACCCACAGGCACTGACCCAGGCTGGCACATTCACAGGGTAGAGGTACCCACTCAACTCAAGTCTGAAAAAGAGCATAGCATTTGACTCGAGTGTGTTAAACCTCTGAGCATGCCATCTTTCCGTCCACAGGCATTAGTGTGTGCCCCAAAACAAAGACCTGCGTGAAGTTAACAACTGCCCACATGTCTCTGACTGCCGTGAAAGGCTTTTTTATGCTAACAGACTGCCATTTCACCTTCTTTAAGATGATAGACATAAAAGTTTCCTGAAGCTTTAGGTAACGCACTTAGACTTGATCCAGCCTAGTGGTTTAAAAAGATACAAGCTTTAAAAAACGTTAACTGGAAGTTACTGTAACTAAATAGGACTTGCTGCTGTACAGCACATGAGAACAATATTACAGGAATAAGCACAAGGTAAAAAGCAGTAACTATGCAAAAAACATGGGGCAATGGATTTCTTCATGATTGCAAGTAAGCTGGCAACATACACATTTCTAGAAGCAAAAATAAGGCCAAAGCATGTTATTAAACAATTCATTCCTGCTGAGAACTATAATTAAACCTCTGTCATGCCCTTCTGTTATTTGTCCATTTTACTTTCAATCCTGAAAATGCTTCATTTGATCTACTATTATTAGCAAAAGAAAGCAAACAGCTAAGGGTGTAATACTAGAGTCTGTATTGTGAAAGTGTCCTACGTACATTGGGATGACTGACCCCGTAACTATTCCTTGCAGCCAACCCTATTCCTCTTTCAGACCTTCTCATACCCGTTAAAGGAAAGGAGGCATTTCTCACAAAGCAGCTCCAAAACTTTCCAAGATTTTTGCACAGCATAGTGCAATGAGCCAACAGCAAACAGCTGGCTTTAATTCACCAGGCAGTAATTCACTGTGGTTCAGATGACTCAGCTACCACTACCTACAGGTGGGACCTTCCAGAAAAGGAAGGGCAGTAACCCATCAACTGTCTACCATCTCTGCACATACTTTTGAGCTTTTGTTCATGCTTAATATATAATGTTTTGCCTAGTCCTTAACCTCAACCAGCTTCACACACAGGACATTATTAGATTTTTACCTGTATTATCTGATCACCAAATAACCATTATATAAATAAACCTATTATAGAAAAGTTAATCAGGACATTCCATACATCTTTTTTCTAGGCTACAAATGTTAACTGTTTATTTCATGCTAACTATATAGGACCTTAGAGATGTACAATAACTTTGAAGTCATATCACCTGTAAAGCTTAACTGTTAATAAAAAAAACACTTGGTCTAGTTTCATCCCATGCAGAACTATCACTGACATCCAACCCTTTGCCCTTCTTTCTGACTCCATACACACTCATTCCCTGAATGTGTCTTAGCCTCCTGTTATCTTCTCTGTTACACTCTAAGGCAGGAAAACGTTGGGGGAGAGTTCTCGATTATCGTAAGTAAAACATCTAACAGTTAATAACATTTTACATACTTTATATTTCCAAATTCTAATACAAGAGCCTAACAGCTGAAAAGAAATGTAGCAGAACATGTTTGCTCAGAAGTACTGATATTCCAGTCTTTTATTATTAAAGCTAGGGAAAAAGAATTACCACAAATTATTTTATATTAATTTAACAAACAAATAGTAATCTCTCATTAACTGCAGTCTAAGACTATCTTGTACAAAAGCTGCCAAGCCTATTTTCTAATTGGTCTTCAGCAACCTCCTGCATCCACACACAAAAAGCAACAGCCTTCCCATACCTAATACTACTTCCTGTCCTTCCTAACAAAGAATTATCCACTCAAGTCATCTACAAAGGATACTATTTCAAATGATGCAAAGCACTTCCAGACTACCTAATACCCTAAAAATGAAAACGCCAATTACAAATTCACATTGTCCATCCACATGGATGCTACAAAATACAGAGTTCCTTTACTCAAAAGTCAACAGGGAATACAAAATTTTAATTACTTGGTGCCATTTAAAAAAAGTTGGTTGTAGCAATCACATCTGTTTAGTTTTCTTTCAAAGACTCACTTCTGCTCTGAATAAATGTAGTTTAAGTACTGTGTTTCAGTGTAGCCCACAATACAAGGCTTTGTTTAATAAACACTCATTTAAATAAATACTAATTATGCTTGTGAAATAGAAACATAAAAAAGGCATAGTATTTGACTGCTGTGGTTTACACATTGGTGCTTATAAATGCCTATTTAGCACATAAAATTCAGCTCTGAAACAATAAAAGCCACTGTATGAAAAAACAAATTACTGCTCATTGTAAAAATTATTCAGATCAATTAGTAAATCAGAGCCTTCTGTGTGAACCACAAAATTCACTCCTTTTCACTGCCTCTCATGTCTTATTAGTACTGAACATACACAAGTCCCACCAGAAGTAGTTAAACATTCATGTCACTAGCAAAAAAGCAAATTTCTCATAAACATGTTTGTTTACTGGCAATGAAACCAAAATTTGACCCGCCCCATTTCAGAGATCTTTTCCATAGATGCCTGGTCTTCTGAACTCAAATGTCTATTGTGTTAACTACTTCACACGCTCTTATTCTCACCTGCCTTCATTAAGAAGTTCCTGTTGACTATCCAACATTCCCAATCCTAGTTAATTTAACAAACAAACAAACGAGGCACAGCCCCTGCCACCACCACCAAAAAAAACTTGTGTTTCTTATTTTGGGAGTGTTGTTGCAGTAAGTAGATTATCTGAATCAAATTAAACCTCTGTGCAGACACCTGATATAGAATTAATATCCTTAATTAACACCCACCATAAAGGTCACAGCAATCCGAACCAGACGGCTGATACAAAGAGAATTAAGGCCATTTAAGTAATTCACTTAAAAATGAATTTAGATTAATTTTCCTGAGTGTTCCAATATTAAATAACTTTTCTTTTAAGCTTTAACTTTTCATGAGGCTTAAATTAAATAGTCTGTGCCTTTTTATAAAATAGGCTATTCCTGCTGTCTGCTGCCTCTGCACTTTCCAGTCTACAGTGAATCAGCAGGTCTCTTGTCCAAACCAAAGCAAGTCCACAGCAGCATCACTAGTTACCAAAAGCAGCTTGCGGTTACAAGCAGATACTGACATCCACACCTCAGTGCATTACCTAAGCTCACTTTATAGTATGAGGAAAGAAACATGCACTCCTCTCCTAAAGTAGATCATTAAAACAGCTCAGACAGTGCCTAGGATGAGTAGCTCAGACACAGATTTCTGTATTTAGACACGCAAAGTTAGAAGAGTGAATCCCACTTCAAGAAACAGAAAATCAAAGGGGAAAAAACAGTACTCTTGTTAGGATCTGCATCACAATTAAAATTATTTTTAGCATTATTTCTATTATAGTAATGTCACAAATTAAGATGAAAGCCTGGACTTGCTAGACACCATTTGGCAAAGCAAAGAAATAGATGGTCCCTCTCTTCCAGAGGTTCCTAAYTTGTCTAGAAAAAAAGACAAGACAGTTCTGCTTCAAAAACTTGGATGAAATTTCCTGTAAATATGTGTAAAGAAAGCTCACTGATCTCCTTCAGAGCCTTAAAACTTTCCATTGCAGTGATGACTTCAAAGACTCATTAACAAATCGCTTCATAATATGCCAAGATCCTTAGCATCTCACTAACACTGTCCCTTCCTGTCTTTCTATTTCCATCCACCTCTTGTCTCTTGATTTGCTATTTAAAATTTGAAAACATTGGGAAATTACCATCTTTCTTCCTGTACTGATGTGCACTGCCACTCCTAGGCACTGTGGCAATGAAAAGAATGAAATAATATTACAAGAAACAAAAAAGAGGTCTCAGACTAAAAATAGAGATAATGGGTTTTCTGATTAACCCTGTTAATAAAACAAGTTAGTGACATGTTTTTCATGGCAATAAACATGAAAATAGGTGGAAGATTTATTAAATAAAGACCACAACTGAGCACTGTTTTCCCTTATTGGTACATTCATTGTGATTGATTCTTTTCTTTGGTAGTGAAGTGGCTGCATGAAATACTGGAGAAAATTAACTATGTTTAGAAAAACAAATTTATTCTAACTGGCAAAAGCCAGGACCATCTTGTATCATTTCAGTTTTAGACTGGATCAAATAGTTCTGTTAGTGATCCTCATATTTATTATCTCTTTTCAACTCAAAACACTCTTTAGCCATGTGTTAGATGTCCTATTTTTTCATATCCAATAGTTACAAAGGTTGAAAATAGTGTACACGTGAGACATCCTAGATTTGTCTAACCTCCGTGGTGCAGAAGACTTAAGATTTGAATTGACTCAACTTTAGGGAGTGAAAGTCATGTTAAACTGCCCAAAACTGGAAATTCCCAACAGGATGAAAAACTGAAAAGTTATCACGAGTTGTCATGCAAACTGTTGTATTTGGACTTCACAGATAATTTATTGACTGTATACAGAAAAGCTGTAACATTATCATCTATAAATGAAGACCTTCACTGTGTTTAACATTTTAAAATATTACAAAATACTTTTGTTAAAACATCTATTCCTAATATCTGTGGGATTCATGACTACATGAAGGTGTGAAAAATAGGAGTTTTTCTTCACACAATATCATGAAGAAGGAACTCCCCTCCTCTCCAACCCCTGTCAACCTCTGAAAAAATGCTGGATCTTCTCCTAGCCAAACAAAAGCAATTAGAGCTTTCAGTGGTCAGCATTAATTCAGGAAAACATAGAAATTTATTTTATTTATAAAGCATGGTTGAAGCATGGTTGAATAATTTAAATAAGATTTAAGCATGTTACTGAACTGTTCTTACAGATCAAATTATTATTCTTATTAATATGTCTTAATACAAACAGAGGTGCATGCAGTAATCAAATTAAACAGTTTGCTCCGCTCCTAAAATTTACAAATAAATTATGAAGTTCCTGGAGTTATTTAAAATTTGACCATTTATTTTTCCAAGACACCTAGCTTTTGCAAAATCAGCCAGAAGTTTCTACAGCAACAGAGGACTCCTATTTGCTTTATCAAAAGAATACAGCTCAGTGTAGGTCTTATACATTATTTTCCAGTTTTACAGAAATCATCTTTTTTACATCTACTTGCAATGGACAAAACTGGTAAGTTGCCCTTTGTCAATATAACAATATAGTCAATAACTTCCCTTTCTAGTAAAACATCGAAGTTTTTGTCATTCCCTAGGGGATAATGATTTACTACACATTAAATACAAACTTAAATAAACATCAAATAACCAATGACTGAAAAGCTGTAAAAGCTACATTTTACAGGTGTAAAATCAAAGTTCCAGGTAAAGAAAAAATAGCAGCCCACATATGTCACGCAAGATAAAAAAAGTACAATGCATATTTAACACCTCATTTGAAATTGATACTCATTGCATATGCATTCCCACTGAAGTCATGTGAAAGAGACCCTACACTGCAAAGAAACATCCATAGAAACCAAGTATGTGAAATAGGCCTTTAGCTAGTAACTATATTAAAGTTCTTAGAACAGTAGCTTAATTTATTTCCTTACTTGCATATACCCATCTGAAAAGAACTGATACAATAATATTATGCTAACAAAGAATAGCCTTCTATTCTCTTATAGTGGTAAGACATAGAGGTGTAACACCCTTTCTAATGACCTCAAATTAATAGGCGAGATCCTTTCGTCTGAATCAGAGGATGATCCAGAAGTCCCAAGCCAAGCTGTTGCTACCAGTGACCTGTCAACTTAGACCCCATGTGGGAACAAGAGAGAATTCAGGGAGAAAGATAAGGGGGCACACGGGAAAAACAGTGCGTGGCAGCCAAAGCACATCACCCTTTTGCAACATGAGTAATGAACTAGCTGGTGAAGGCCAGACAGTTTGTTCCAGCTGCACGGCGGAGGAGGGAGCGATACGGGGGTATCACGGTCCACCCCTGACCACAAAGGGTTGCATCCCAAAAAATAATTGCTGCTCACAGACTAACTGTTGACCTATAGTACCCCCAGCCTCATTATCCCTGCTTACCATATTAAAAATCANCATCCCACCTTCAGCAACTATAAAACAGAGGATAGCTCACTAAAGTTTTTGGAAGGGAAGAAAACTGAACCGCCGACCTGTTCACCGGAGATTGCTGATGAGCGAGCCTCCTTCTCCCCTCCCCCAAACAGGGACGCCTCTTTGGTAAGACTTGCGCCTCCGACAAACGTTGGACGTTACCCGGGAAAATATATTATTATTGAAAGCACTTAATTGTTAGTTTGAGCTCATAGAAAGAAAATTTGTAGCAGCAAGTGCATTTATCAATGGCAATTCCGAACCTGTTGTATCTGTCGCTTTAATAAAATCTTATTCTTTTTTACTTTGCGAAACTGTCTCAGGGAAAGTCCTCAAACAGGGGGGCTCTGGCAGGCAAACGTAAATTACACAGATTCTTTTTACTTTGCGAAACTGTCTCAGGGAAAGTCCTCAAACAGGGGGGCTCTGGCAGGCAAACGTAAATTATAAAGATAAGGAAGGGCCTTCCGTCCCTCCCTTTCACGCGACACCCCACTACTACTAAACTCCTACATTAGGGCTACTGGAACGGGGGGGCCACTGAAGCGCTACACGATCTTCCTGGCTAATAGGAAATCTGACACAGGGACTCCGTCTTTTCAATCTTGGCATTAATTCCCACTGTGATAGTCCACTCAGGGGCATCACACAACATTTGACATGGATTTCTGCATTTTCCATAGCAGTGGGGGGGAGGTTGGGCAGGAGGGGCAACATTTTAAAGAAAACAAAAACCCAGCACAGCTGTTGTGCAGCAGCTACCCCATAGCCACCCTAACGAACAAAGTGTAGGCTTTTTGCCAGTTAAAAATCTGTAAACCATACCACTGTAATAACACATTATATGCTTATGCATTACAGGCTACAGTTGACTTGAAAGCCTACTAAACTTTCTTTTTTCTTCCCTTTTTCAGTACCATGAAAGTACTCTTGCTTTACCTCCATTACTTTGTAACTAGTGGAATAAGACAACTTAAAACTGCAGAAATGTTTACAACTTGGAAAGACACCCCCAGTGCACATCTACATCTACAAGGTGATCTAGAGATGTATCCAGGAACACATGTTTCTTCCCCTCTTATGATTACTCATATGTTCTTTAAGAACAGAGCTGTTAAAAAGGAACGAAAGCTTAACTTGCATGCTTTGGATTAACTATATTTGTTAACTAATGTTACTCCTACCTTGACAAATCCTAAGGCATGGTAGCACAATAGGAAGCCCCCCCACATTATATTCTATAAGCATCTTGTGGTGCTCCTACCAGACTACAGGGGAACTTGGCCTCCAACACACATTTGGGCTCATCTACACTTGGTTGCGACCACTCAACCCAGTACTTCCTTTCTTGCCAATCTCATGGTCGTAGCTCACATCAAAGCCTCCACATTGTGCTACTTCTGTGAAAAGTGGGGCTCTTCTATGGATGAAACAAAGTAAAGTTTTGTACTTCTTCAACTGTCTTTATCAGTCTTTTGACTATTTCCATACGCTTAGATTATAAATGCAACAGGGGAAGGACTGTCCTCTCGATTAGGGTCCATGAGTCCCTATTTGGGACTTGACAACAAATAAAAATACAAGTGTAGCAAGAGCTTTAGATCATCTCAGAAGAAATACAGCAGCACTTTCCATTAGTTAGAGTTTCTGTGCAGTCCAGTCGGGACTAGAGGATCATATTACAGAGAACAACATTGGCTTGTTTTCCTGGGTTGAAATCAAACTCTGAGCATGGCTGTTACTGAAATCACCCATTTTTAGACAGACTAGCTCTGAAATTTTCGGCTATAAGACCTGACAGAAGACAGCAGAGATAGCGGAGAGAGAAGCAGTCTCAGGAATGCAATGTTTCCAGTTATCTGTTTTTGCCAGGTCTTAACGACAGAAGTTTTTACTGTTCTTAGCCAGAAGGGTTATTGCCATCTTTTGGCCTTTAGCTTATTTATGCGGCAACTGTTATTCACCAAACTCTACGTTATACTGAAGTAGTAATATTGATGATATACAGCAATCCAACAAGGAATATTTACAGTAATATCACCAACCTCTCCTGTTAGCAGAACTCCAAGTTATTATGAGAGCTAACTTGAATATGACCATAGGAAGTGAGCTAGAAATTACTACAGCAGGCAATCATCATCCAAACAGATGCCAGCATACAGCATTCTGACTGAAAATAAGTAAACTTCTCAGAATTCCCCCTAATCTGAGGAAGAGTTGATACTCCCAGGCAAACTGATTAAAAAATAACAATGAAAAAGTAACATTCCTACAAGAGTACAAGTGCGCATGTTAGGCCACCACCACTTTCGCATCATGGTATCCTCCATGAATTCTTTTAGCATTTGGCTTTCAACGTTAAATGAGTTTTTGACTACACTTCCAGTGTATGATAACACCATTATATGGTTTCTATCACTAAAGAACTTTCCTGGGTTTATTTCTAACATCCTTTAAATAAAACATCCTGGAAATGTTTTTACACAGTACAAATGCTGGCATGCATTACATCCAAACAGCTACATGAATTCTACAGTAACAAGAATGCCAACCTGTTATTTCTTGTTTCAGCATCTTATCCTCAGTATCTCAATAATTAAGAAACAATTTTAAAAATTATTTTTCCAGACATTCACATTCCCTGGAGTTCTTAAAAATATGCATTATTAGGTATATTTCTGATTCAAATAAAACTTAACATAATCCCTTTGAAACACATTAGTATAACATTCTTACAAATTCTGACTTATAAAATCTGTTTTCACCAGCTATGGAATCTTGTGTACTATTTCAGTTCTAAATATCAACCCTTGACTGCCATCCAAAAACTAATGATATTTGATTTCCTTTGTATTAAATACTGTTCAAATTCAATATCTAATAGATTAAAAAACATAGATAACTAAAGAGTTATTTTGATGAATATTCTCATTTAGTGGCATAAAAATACTGATCCAAAAGATCTTTCAAGAAAAATTTGGCTTCTGGCTACCTGTTATATATATAAAGGCTTGGGAAATATATCTTCAAACCTCAGCATATGGTTTCCTTTAGGAAGGGCAAAACTAAGCAGATGTTATAGATCCATTTGAGGTCACAACAGTATTTTGCCAGAAGCAAAAATGTAAATTGTCTTATCACATAGCTGAGATGCAGCTATGGCACCATAGCGCAATGGTATTTGGATAAAAGGTTGGATCAGCTTGAAGATAGGATTTATTGTAAAGATGAGGTTAAAACAAGCAGTTGCATTTCTTTCTGTCATAATGCACTCACAGGAGCACAAATATTGCCTGTGACAATGGTGGCTTTTAATTCCATCATTTGAGAATGGAAATGCAAGATGTTGGTCCTCTCACGAAGAAAGAATGTTCTGTTCTTCTTTTGTTGGGATTATCAACAGCACTATTTATCAACAAACAGCCATGATTAATGCGGGCACTGCTAGCCACATAAACATAGCTGCAATCTTTCCCCTTCCTTTTAAGGATGCTACAGCCTCCTTTTGGGGGGTAAATTTGAGGAAAACAAGTTTGTAGAACATTCAAGACTTAAGAATTCAAGTTTGAATTTTAATTCTGCAATATGTTCAGTAGCAGGTTTCTGAAAAGATATGTGAAATTTAGTTTAAAAAAAATTAGAGAACAAAAAGCTAAAATTAAAACTGAATTCTCTTCCACCATGTAGCTGAAGTGTTCCTTTAGAGTGAAATTCACAGTACTCTGAGAAATTTCAAGCGTCAGGCTTTAAGCAGGGGATCTGGAAAAAGATTTGGAGGAAAGGGTTGTTATGGGCTGTAACAGTCTTACAGTAGGAGACTTCTCTGAGACAGTTCTTTGGCAAATCTCTCAACACCTAGTTTTAATATCTAACACATCTGTCCTATTAGCTCCATTTAGCATTTGGATTCTTAAACAAGCTTCCTGTGGACTGTCCCATAATTACTTTCTGACTCATGACACCTAATGTGAACACTGCTGCAGCTGTAGCTAATGGCAGAGAAACACTGGTGCTGGCTCAGGCCAGAGGTCCCACGAGCTCACTGTTCTGTCCCCAGCAGGGGCTGAAAGCAGGTGCCTACAGAAAAAACAGAACAGGACAAGCACGTATTTACCACCTCTCTTAATGTCCTCCCAGACACCAAGAATTTGGAGCAGAGATTGAGAGAGGATTTAGACAAAAACGACTTCCCAAATCAAACACCTTCCTCTCATACTTACCACTCAGCAGCTATCTAAACCCGTTAAGTGCCAGCCTCCTGACTGTGAAGCTCCCCAGACTCCAGGTCTGCAAACGCTCAAACTTCCTCACCCTGAGCAGCTCTGACAGAAAGGGAAAATGAGCAGGGACATAGTGCAGGACAGTCACGGCATTCAGTCATGCGTGGATGGGTCCTAGCGTGGGGTTTCCGTACAAGGTACTGTTTCTGGAAGCAAGGTCCTGGAAGCACAGTCTCAGCTCAGAGCTTCTGCAGCCTAGCCACTTGGGAACGCAGGAGGGAGCACGTCTGCAGCGACCCACCTGGCCTAAAGCGTCTTCTGCACTTTCCTACCTAATGATAATTTTGGAAAAACAGCAATGCACGTCCTCCTTCCTGTGGCACTTACAGCGGCTTGTTAAAACATTCTCTTGATTGCTGAGATGGAGGGCTGAGCTTTTTCAGGGGCAGGAAGAAATTCAGAAAGGGAGAACTTTCAAAAGCAAAACCAGCACTTGCTCAGCCTGTGGAAAGAAGGTTGCAGGTGTCTACCATCTAAAGAGAATTACAGGCCCCTAAACAGAGGGACAAGTACGCAATCCAACTCTAGTGTCGAGGCTCCAGGACTAACAGGCACTGAAAAAACACCCTTTTTGTGGTGTTTCCTCCTGGGTAGTTTGAAGACATTTCCTTGCTGCTGAACTGGCAGGTTTCTGGATTGACCTTTTAAAGTGCTTAACATTTTATATAGCACATCTAGTGTTTAATTCAGAACCTTGGATTCCCCCTCAAGCGACAGATCTCTTATCCTTTGTTGATTCTAGGCCTAGGCTCCTGTACTATAAAATAAAACAATGCTTTACCTCACGTACAAATCGTCACATTTAAGATCACATTTTTATTCCCTTTTAAATTCTATGAATGATGAATATAAATAAATTACAAAACTTGTTATTCAGAAACTGGGCAAGTTTCATGGATGTGCCTCTAGACTATGAAGCAAAAACATTTGGGTGTCTATTTTGAATTAATGTCAAGCAAAGCTTGCTAGGATATCAATCTATCTACAGCAAGAACATAATAATTATTCTTGCAACTGTGAGTATATTAAAATTCAGTTTCAGGGGCAAAAATACAGAGTAATTTCCCACTAATGCAAACAGGTACTCCAGGTTTTTACTACTGTATTTGAGATCTGAACTGGGCCAAGTAACTCCACCAAGTTAGCACTGAAAAGTTCTGTACAATACTATTTTTAAGTTAAAATTCTACTATGGCGCTCTCTCTCTCTCTCTCTCTCTCTCACAAGGAATATATTACAGCAAGTCTAAAATAGGCTGTAAATCAGATTTACCATGCTCAGCTTGCTGTTCAGGAAACGGATTACTGACTGATCTACTTTCAAATACAAGTTTCAGTTGCACATACAGAATCACTAGGACTGCCAACTGTGTTCCTGCAGGTCAAAACACTCTTTAGAAATCCTTTCTGTGTCTAAACTACAGTGTGCAGTACACATCTTAGGGCAAACTATAAAACGCCAACCTGAGCAGCAGATTGGCCAACAGGTAATGACTGAACTCACCAAATATTTTGTTGTTTTGGTTTTTTTTAAACAGACCTCCATTATTTATCAGTTAAGCAGTCAACTAACAAAATAAGTAACTACCAAGGAAAGCAGCAAAAATCTGTTCAGATAATCTATCACACCTTTTTTACATTGAAACATTCCTAAAAGATAGCCAAATTAGCTAATAGTTGAAATGAACCAGTATTAGCTAAATCTCATTAACTCTCCTACGTGGGTTTAGGTGTCCTTAGTTCCTTTTACGTTGTGCTTCTGAGAGAACCTTTACATAATTTTAAGCAGAGTTCAACTAATACACTTAAAATTCAAACCTTTAGCTCTCTCTCAAACTTTAAGTTTATAGGAGAGTATTAATTAATCAGTTAACAGACAACTTGAGAAATACCAAGGCAATGTTTACCAGCACTCGCTCACCTCCACGATCCCGTGCTGCTAAATTCTGTCCTCTTCTTAAAGTAATGTCCAACTGGTACATACCGGGATCTGCAGAGGGAAAATCTGCATTACTAGTTCCAAATGAATTTGTTCTCTAGAGGGAGAGGAAAAAAAAAATCCAGTTACTAATGTTGCTAAAAGTTTCAGGTAAGGTATATTTTTTCCTCCAGTATTTGCATTCTGTTGAATTTAAGATACAGCCTTAACCCATTTCCTCCATCTTAAAACAAATACCCCAACACCACAGAACACAAGCTGGCTTCAGCACGACAACCCCTGAGCACTGACTCCACCAATTCACGTGCCCCAGCCATATGCTCCTGGTCTGCTAGAATAGAACCAGGAAGGCAACGCCGACCTAGAGCTCACAGTACCATTCAGACTGGTAACTATCTGTACCCTCAAGCCCTCTATTTAACAGTAATAATCTAGACATGGAACAAACATTTATCTCGCTTCTGGCTATCCATAAATGCGTTATGATTTTGCCAGCTACTGGATTACTTTGTACAATGTGTGTTTTTCCAGAGAGGGGAGAAATGGGGGGGGGGGAGGTGAAGGGGGGGAAGGACATCATTAAATTCAGTTGTATCTCTTCATTTGTAATCTGTGCCTTCTTAGTTTGAGCAAATGGTTCCTGTTTACCAGGGAAAAGATAAGACTCCTGAAGTAATTATTTATATAAGCCGTAACATGAAAAACAAATAAATAAAAAGCCAGAACGAAAGGAACTCTCTGGACTGCATGAATGTAGCCAGATTTTTGTTCCAAATGACAAAGGAGAGAAATTAAATTTCCTGGAATACTTATCAACTTTTGGAAAATAGGTCTTAATATATCCCTTTGTAAGTGCCTTCTAAATACACTTCTTGCTTGAAACATCATATTTAATTTTAAAACTAGAATAGCTGTGTCTATTATACATTCACAGTATGCATAAAAGCTTCATATATTATACACATGTAGCACCATCATCACACATTTTCATGCTAAGGTACAAATTTTTAAGACTAGTGCTATCAATATTTTATTATGTGATTATAGTCCTCTGGGGGGGGGGGGGAGCAGTGTGATAGAGACATCTCTGAGAAGAACACAGGCACCCAAGTCCTACACCACTCCAATAAGAAACTTTTGTTGTCATTTCTCTTCCTATCCCCCGCCCTTTTTTTTAAGGGTAATAATAAATCTAAAGAATTAAGAAAATCACAAAATAAAGCAAATTTAACACATGCTTTAGTCTAGTATGCCAGAGTCACAACCCTGAGCCTAGCGTACTACCTTCCGTCACAACACACACACTGCTGGCCAAGCCACATACCGACATACTCATCAGTTCCAAAGAAACAAATTTTCTTACAATTACTGCACTTAAAGAATAATTTGATGAGCTTTGATATTTTCTTTTTTGGGGGGGTGGGGGGTAAGGAAATCTCTCAATACTTATCTTCCAATTTTGTGGTACCTCGGTCTTTTTAAGTAACTGCTTAAGTAAGTCTGAAATTATCAAGAGACCTCATGAGATTCTCACAGAAGTCACCCACAGCCTTCTTTTAAATAACTATCTCCTCACTCATCCTCTTGCTTTTTCTTTTTTTTTTTTCCTCTCTCTAATGTACTGACCGCAGAAAGATACAAGGTTGACAGCAAGAGAAACTGAAATCCATCCCCCCCCTCCCACCAGCCCTGCAGCGCTCATGCTCTAGTACAGCCAGAAATAAGGCAAACTCACGCCACCCTGAGACTCAGCCTCACCGCAGGCCCAGGAACAGCTCATTGGGGTATTGTGCAAGAAGAAACTTGGCTTTGGGAGTAAATAATGAGCACTAAGATCTTCCTTCCCCGTTCTTGCCCTTCTACATGAGCTTGCAAATACAAAAGAAAAAAACACACTCTCTCCCCTCATTTATAGTCTCCTCCCCAATTCCTTCCCATGGTACTCCTGCCTCTCTTCCCCTCCTAGCTACAACAGAAGCTCTACATGAAAACTTATGGTTTAAACAGTTAAACTTATGGTTCAAACATGCTTCTCTCCCTCTTCCCCTTTCTCACCTTATTTTCAGTGCCCTTCCTTCCTTTTTTCTTTCAATGAAACTTTTCTTTTTTTAATTTTTACAGTAATTATTCAGAGTGTTGCTCAAGGAGGCTAAAAACACTTCAGTAAGCAATATAACTAGCCCACAGAACATACACAGTGTTAGACAAATGAAATAAGGAAATAGATATTAACTATCCATTAAGTATTAGAAAGTCAAACCAGTATTTTTGCATCAGAAAAGCATTTGAAGTATATAATTAAAACAGAGGTGGTCATAGTAAATACAGCTATCAAAGAACCACTTTCAACCACCTTTTTAATTAACATATTTAACTATTAAAGTGTCAACCAGTAAAAAGCAACAACAACAAAGGACTACTTTAGTGTGTTCTGCAGTAGAGCTACCGTTAGAAAACTGGACAAGAAACATAAGAGTGTACATCAAAGCCCACAATTGCCCTAATCATGTAATAGTTTCAAAGAAACTTTTGCTTAATGCCACGTTCTACCTAATGACATCCAGAAAAATATGTTCTCTGTAGTCAGAAAGAAAAACTCATCACAACCAAAAGTCGCTGTGGCCCACAACGCTGTGTCATACTGGCTGCTACAGGGTGATGGCACCAAGTCTTCTGACAAAGCAAGCTCATGGAAGGAGATCCTGGCTTCATTTTCAGTGTCTACACACAAGGTCTTGAACATACCTTTCCTTTATTAACTCTTTAACAAAAATTTTGATATTCCAGTTTGAAAGCATAAAGGCAATTTATTAACCATTATTTCACTTTTGCATAAGTAAAATCTTCTGAGGGAAGGCAATGCCTGAATTTATGTCTTTGAATTGATTTTTATTAGTAGTCGGTCATTACTGTACTTTAAAATATTCTTCTTAGTGAAATTATGGCTAAATTTTAGACTCTACAATCTCCCATAAAATCCCTATTAATTTGGTTCAAAGGAAAATTTTTATTTGTCACTACAAACACTGTTGCTGAAGTCACTATATACAGTGAACTTTGACAGCTTGAAGAACTCCAGTCATGATGAAAATGCTTCATGTAAAGAAGGTCAAGACACGGATCTCAATAATCACACTTTCTCTGTTGTGCTCTCATGTTTAATAGATATTAAACTCCCTTGGGCTATTCTCTTGCTGAACAGCATGAGCAACAGTATGAGCTACTTTCACTTTAGGTGATACATCCATGGTAAGTTTTACCATAGCCTAGATTTAAAATGAATGAATCTGCAGCTACAACTCACTAGTGACTCATGATATGTTAAACAGATGCTCTAACATGACCAGAAAATATGTAATGTGGTTGAGCTGAACTGAATAGAGAGTTCGCACTGGCCACATTTTTGATGGCCTCTTTAAGTGGCACTCTTCCTTTAAGCATGTTTTTCAAGATACCTACATTATACAAACTCATCTGAAATCTGAAAGAAAACTATTTCCAATAGCTTAAACCCAGGAAGTGTAAATAAATGATTTTTCAGCTCAGTTTCAATTCAGGCCAACAGCAGTTAGTCAGCTGGTTTATGAGCCTTAAGTTAGTTGAACCCTGTTACATTAGAGGGCTACATAACACAGGCCCATGATGGACAATATATGTTTTATTAGAATGACTATCAATAAGCTAGAACAGCAGAATTGGAGAACTGGTAACTTCTAAATAGAAAAAACTCARTACTCTATTGTAAGACCAAAAAACAAACACAGCATAAATATATATAAGCATACTCATCATTAAGCTTAGCTGTTCCTTTAAAAATGTAAAATAAGATGTTTGTCTAAAGTTTAGGCATTTAAAACAGCAGCCATTCTGGAGACATAAAACAGCGTGGTGAGCTCAGGAAGAGCATGCCCTTGCCCAAGTCTTGTGCTGCTGTCATGCTACAGGCCACACAGAATCACAGGATAGTTGAGGTTGGAAGGGACCTCTGGAGATCATCTAAGTCCAACCCCCCTGCTCAAGCAGCRTCACCTAGAGCACGTTGCACAGGATCGCGTCCAGGCGGGTTTTGAATATCTCCAGAGAAGGAGACTCCACCACCTCTCTGGGCAACCTGTTCCAGTGCTCTGTCACCCTCACRGTGAARRAGTWTTTCCTCATGTTCAGATGGAAGCGTCTGTGTTTCAGTTTGTGCCYGTTGCCTCRCGTCCTGTCGCTGGGCACCACTCAAAAGAGTCTGGYCCCATCCTCTCGACACCCTCCCTTCAGATACTTGTACACGTTGATAAGATCTCCTCTCAGCCTTCTCTTCTCCAGGCTAAACAGGCCCAGCTCTCTCAGCCTTTCCTCATAAGAGAGATGCTCCAGTCCCCTCATCATCTTTGCAGCCCTTCGCTGGACTTGCTCCAGTAGTGCCACATCCCTCTTGTACTGGGGAGCCCAGAACTGGACGCAGTACTCTAGATGTGGCCTCCCCAGGGCTGAGTAGAGGGGGAGGATCACCTCCCTCGACCTGCTGGCAACACTCTTCCTGATGCACCCCAGGAGACCATTGGCCTTCTTGGCCACAAGGGCACACTGCTGCCTCATGCTTAACTTGGTGTCCACCAGCACTCCCAGGTCCTTCTCGGCAGAGCTGCTTTCCAGCAGGTCAACCCCCAACCTGTACTGCTGCATGGGGTTATTCCTCCCCAGGTGCAGGACCCTGCACTTGCCTTTGTTGGACTTCATGAGGTTCCTCTCTGCCCACCTCTCCAGCCTGCCCAGGTCTCTCTGAATGGCAGCACAGCCCTCTGGTGTATCCGCCACTCCTCCCAGTTTGGTATCGTCAGCAAACTTGCTGAGGGAGCACTCTGTCCCTTCATCCAGGTCATTGATGAAGAAGTTGAACAAGACTGGACCCAGTACTGACCCCTGGGGGACACCGCTAGCTACAGGCCTCCAACTAGACTCTGCGCCGCTGATCACAACTCTCTGAGCTCTGCCATTCAGCCACACAAAGTACCATGGTAGAGAATCTAAGCACCTTACCAAAAAGAAAGGCTTTTAACGATTTCTATATGTGTAATTGCACAAAATGTTATCATTCAAGGAAATGAAATTGTTTCTTGGTCTTCTAATGCTTGGTGTTAGCATCCGCTCAGGAGGTTCTGCCATTCAAGCTGACACAAAGTGCAAACTATTTTCAAAGCAGGGATAAAAGATTTTGATTTTTTTTTAAATTTGGTAGCCTCTCCCATTTTTATGGGATATAAAGGAAAAAAAGGAAAAWAATCAATTAAATTTTCTTCAAAGAATTTATACTGTTCACTGTTAAATCCTTTGAGATCCCCTGAAGTGAAAAACTAGGTAAATACCTTCACCTCTGTTTTTCATTCCATGAGACTCCCTTTGCTGTATGAACTCAATTTAACAGGTTAATGACTAGATGAACAGGGTTTTTTTTGTTTTTTGTTTTTTTTTTTTTTACAGTTAAACATATCTGGATTATGTAAAGGGACTGTAAACTAGCTGTTATGTCAGGCCAGGAGCTGCATCAGTAACAAAGCCAAACAGCTGAGCAATTTTATGGTAAATCCAGTATTGCTACTTTGGCAAATATTCACTAGTTGGAGCACAGTTTCAGCTCAACAGGGAAGAAAAATGAGGCCATTCTGAAACTGATGGGATTACTAAAATCACCACCATGCCCACATGATATAATTTTTATAGTTCATTAAAAACACACTATGAAAAAAAACAAAAATTAGAGTTACGATGATGTCCTAAACACTTGCAGTATGCTAGTATTCCGGTTGATGGCAAGTCAGCAAAAGCTGAGGAACTTCCAAAGTAAAAAGAACTAAATCCCTTTTCATCTCATCCAACCTGACTTCCTCTACTCCATAGGTAAATAAGCAGCTGTAAAAAAGTGAGGATATTTTAATACAAATATAAAAAAGCATTCTGGGATTTTAAATATTATTGGAAACGTGCAGAGATTATTAGCAGCATTTTATACAGGCTATCAACAGGCTTTCTAATTAACCACATATGTGCTTTGGATGGGACTTGCTACTGTTGAAGTTTGTCACATAGCAGATGTTTCCCATAGATATGACATGACTATTTTAAGTAATATGTAAAGCCTCAACTGCGGTTGTCAAGATTTTGATTTGGATAAAATGGATTGATGAACTGTAAAGTCAGATTTTGCATATCTGCTCTTTATCACATAATGACAATAATGTCACACACACACACATTCTGAAATCTGTCTCAATTATGAAAGAACTATAAATTTAACAATTTCTGCAGAATACAAACACCACTTAATTTAGCACCACATCATATACATACACATTTATATGTCAATGTCCTGAATATGACTAGTTTATAATTCCAGGACATACGCTGTGTAGTCATAACTGTGTACAATGTCCAGCCTCTTCTTTCCTGTGAAAGGGCTACTTGTGAAAGGGCTATTGAAAGAGAGATTAAAGAAAACCCTTAAGAATCAAATACCAACACTGACCATTTATATCTTCAGAACAACTGGAATATTTTTATTGCGATATCTGTACTAATTGTTGTTTGATTTTGTTTGAAAGCAACAAAAACACCAAACTGCTTATTTTCAGTATCAAACTGATTACTTTCAACAGCTTGCTACATTTCCTTCTGCAAACTCAATAAATAGATGCACAAATAATAGTAAAAGATGTAAGCATATCAACATTTTCAAAGTTTTGGTATACATAGGTACACTTCAAATTACTCATTTCAGTCAAAGCACTAATCCAGCCTGGCAGCAAAGGAAAGCAAGCCACTAGTGGTATTGACAAAGCAATCAGAAGAGATTCAGCCAGGTTGTTGCTCCTTCCTTTTGTGGTCATATCCTGTTTTGGGATGGAAACCTCTGTTGGCCACCATTTATTCATTCCAATCGACTATAAAATTTCACTCCTGCAGCATCACTTACAGAGACTAAGGCAGTGAAACAGGCATAAAATAGAACAAACAAGCCCTCTTCCTCCTCCAGAGTGGTAAGTTTATGCTTGAGTAAAGCAACCACAATTTATTTTTGTCACACTTCATCCTACCTCCCCCCGCCCCCAAACACCCATTATCATGCCCCCTTGCTGTATCAAAAACTGGAAGCTCTCAACCTGGATTCTGCTCCACAAGAAGTGGCTGCTGCAACCACGGAAAATCCTTCTGGGGCCATCGTGGTCCCTTACAGTCACAAGAGTTCACCTACACACAAGAAATAGGTACAGGGATCGAGACTAAGCTTTTCAAGGACTGAAGAAAGTCTGTTTTCTTCCAACTTTTTTTCCTCTTTTGATCCACAGAAGCATTTTGCCTCAAGCTCCATTTCATTAACTTCTTGTAAAGGGTTCCGTAAAAGTTCTTTTGAAAGTCCAAACAACGTTTTACCACTTTGCTTCCCTTCTTGTGGTACTGTTTTGATGGATTGAAAGCTTTTTAGTGTATTACTGAGTCACAATTCCTTTTGTAGGAGACATGAGTTTAGAACTACTGTATTTGATATTTCAGCTGCTATCGTGAATTTGTAACTAGCTTTTAATCAAGATAGTAAGTACAGAAGTATCAACATCAGTCCATTGCCTTTAAGATTGTTTTTTTTCCTCCAGCATAGTTACTGTTTTCAGCTAAAACTGGTTTTGCTAAAAATTCAGCCAGTTTATTCTTAAATTCTTCTGAACACTTCAGTGTTCCTCTCTGAACAAAGCGATTATCAGTTTGCTCAGAAACTTTTTTTTTTAAGCACCCACCTCTCTGATAATACTTTCTCATTAAACTAGGAAATAGCACACCTGGAGTAAGTTGTTCTCCGACAGCTTTTGCAGTGGAGGCCGATATAAAGAAATCCCTTTGTCTGCAGCAGTGGTTGTATCTATCTTCCTTACCCAAGGGAAGAAAAGTGTCTCTTGCCGCTGCACGGGCCTTTTCAAAAGTTGGCTGCTGAAGCTGAAGGGAGGGATGGGTTGTATATAATTCCCTTTTGAATAACATTACAGAGGAGATCAGGAATAAATTAAATAGGTATGTTACATAAATCAATGCACTTTTGATTCAGCGTAGCTAACTGAAACCTCAGATGAGCACAATGGCTGGGGCACTCTTACTGCTTTCTCTTAGAAGAATCCTTGGTGACACAGAAGGAAACATTCTACTGTGTTTTTAAGAAAACCACCATCTATTTTCTCCAAAAGACACCTATGTTTCTAAGTCACACTTTGGCTATACAACAGCAACCTACACAAGGCATTAAACAAAAAGAGCCCTAACTCTGCAAATGCATATCCAGTTATATATATTTGAATACAACCCAAATACACAGGACTACTGTCACCCTATTCCTTCATACCACTGAGCTCTTAGGTTGTTACTTCTGTGAAAATTAACATTGTGAACTACCACTTCAGAAAATTAATGCAAGAAAAAATTTACTTACAACATGGTTGTAAAATCCAGTATAAATGGAAGCTTCAAAAGTACTGGAGGAAAATATTTTTTAACTATATTATCAAAATCATCTTGCCTTTACCACCTACAAATTTTAGGTGTTAATTCCTGCAAACCTGAAAGCTAAGTCCACAGAAAAGGAATTTTTTCCTGACTGCATATAGTCACCTCAGCTTATTTGTATTAAAGCACAAGAAAAGCTTTATTTTCTGGAACCAAAGGCACAAAAATTCTGACTTTAGTTCAGTGACTAAGAAAATATCAAAACTATATTCTATATGGTCTCTAATATCTTAAGATAAGTACAGACCTTTTTTGGCAGTTTTACTCTTTGCAACGAATACAGAGGATGCTGATCTGGGAAATCTTTCAAAGGAAAAATATAGAGTAAGAAAAGTGGGAAGGGCACTTTTTTTTTTTTTTATACACACTTTCAGGTTTTTCTTAAAAACAGATAGCAAAAATAAATTGAGAAAATTATTAGAGATTTTTGTAACTGATCTTGATTTACAAAATAACTTGCTTTTCAGTAGTGAAGGTACAAACCAAGGACAACTCTTTTTGACATGTTCTCAGTACAAAACTATTCCAGTTAATCAGTATTATCTGAATGCACTAAAAGTATCTTTCCAGAAGCATCTTTCCTTGCTGCATGGAAACTAGTAACTGTTCTGAAGAGAACCACTTAATATAAATACAGCATCAAAAGTATAATTACTCATCAGGGACTCTGCTAGAATGGAGCAAAGAATTTGCAAGCAGCAATTATAACTGAGATCACTTTGATTTGATCTGAAGAAAACACTTCCAAAAACTGGAAACTAAATTCATCCTAAACCATATTCAGGTCAAGTCTACACTCAAAAATACAGAATACTAAGATTCTTCATTACAGACGCTTCTGACGTCTCTAAACAAAACACTCTGACTGTCCTTGTTCCTTTAAATACATTTTCTTGTATGATGCTTAACAGTCTTTATACATGCTGCAGTGGGGATAGACCAGCTGACCTTTGAAAGTCTCTCCCAACCTTATTATCTATATTTTATTTAGGTAGATTCCACAAAGAGACACTCATATTTTTGAGAGTCTCAACATCTGCCCAATTTATTGTTAAAGTGTTAGGAGCACAGTCCTAAGCAAGTAACTTTTTTCAGTGTTCCACAGTAAATGAAGCTTTGCTATTACTCTGAGATGATGATGCTACATTATCTTAGGCCAATGATATTTCTTGCTGATTTACTGGAAGAGTCTGACATCCATAGTTACAGCACATCCTTCATACAGCTGCATTCTCTTTTATTCTCCTTTACAGACCATATCCCAAATCTACTTTTCAAAGCTGGACTTTTATACTCAAGTCTGTTAACACACATTTATGCACATTACTTTTTACTAAACAAACCTCAACCTCACAGCTAATATATTGTCCACACAACATCCTAAGCTCAGCAGAGACATCTACTGCATAATCATTCATAACAGAATGAGATGCAAAGTAATGACTGCATATACATTTTCTGCAGTCATCTATCCAACTACATAGTTAAGCATCTTGGAGGCTGAGAACCTCAGTCCACCTGGAAGGTGCCAATTAAGGAGTAATTCACTGTTTCCAATTTTGGACATGACAAAAAGTAGTCTTCCATACTGGAAATATGCATAATACTATAAGGCTGAACAGTCTGGAAAAAAAAAATTACTGAAGCCATACTTTTTTCCTATCTACTGCAAAGCTCAGAACTCTTAAATGATACTTTAAGATATTCCTCTGCTTGTCATAACTGACTAAATAACTGTTTAAGTAGAGGAAAAAAATTAATGTATGCTTTCCTGAGTTAGGAGCTGCAATGGCCCAGCACTTCAAAATTAACATTTGTGTTACTGATGATCCACAATGGAAAACTCCACACTGGGAATGATGACTGATACTGAAATGTGGTATTACTGGTCCATGATACTAGAGATTTCAGTTCTTCACCAAAGTGAGGATTTTCAAATTCCTACGCATAGATTTACTGCTCAGACCTTTCAAGAGCTTAATGGAGGCCCCAGTGATCAGAGCCAGCTGGCACAGTCATTTTGTTACCCTCAGAAGTAGTTGGGGATGGCGGAAGTAGCACGTGCCAGGGTGATTAGCAAGCCTGCAAGATGAGAAGTTGTAGCCAGTTCAGAAGTACTATTCTAGGTCTACTGTTCTTTAACCCTATCCTAATACACACAGTTCCCAGGAGAGAGATCAACTGTTGAGTGGGATACAGCTTGCAAGCAAAAGCAGCAGTGGTGCTTTTTAGCCGGAGAGCAGGAGGATGCCCAGTTCTACAATGGTAAAAGCCACTGTTCCCTGGTCCATGCCTTATGCAAAAAAGCAAGCCTAATCTTTCAGAGAATTGGCAAACTGCTCACATTTCAGCTCCATCACTGACTGATACAAGATGACAAAAGGGAGAAAGTAATCTGGTCAGAAGTTCTCAGAAGTGTCCTAAAAGCCTGTCAAAATTGAGACTGCACAATATCAAACCCCTTAAGAATTTATGGGAATCTTGTACTGATGTATCACATATTAGAGGGGAAGAAATATCTATTCAAAAAGAAAAGACAGAACCTAAACCCTTACTGATTTCCTAAGTAAAAATGAATCCTTTCTGAGCAGCAGTATCCATGACAGAGCACAAGTGTTCTGCAGTGTACATATCTGCTTAGGGGCTGGCATCACCAAATGCCAGATAAAATGGAAAAGTCCTTTTCAGTGAGCATTACTTAGTGCCTTTCTGGCAAGCATCAGAAAATGACAGGATAACTTCCAGCCTCCAGAATAAACCCCTACTGCCATAAATTATTAATCAGGGCCAGAGAAAGTGAAATAAGATGTAGGCAGCTTTCAGATGGAAAGTCAGTCAGTAGACTGGTGAAGCAATGATGAAGCTCTTCAGATGAGCTAAAAGAAGATGTAGAATGCTTTCCCTTAAAAGAGTTATGACTTCTTTCCTTCTAGTAATCTCCAATGATAGGTTCTTTTCAATAATAATAAAAATAATAACATTATAAAAAAAGAATTGAAATTGTTTATTAAGCTGTATCTCAAAATGCCTCAGTTTCTGGGCAGTGATTAGACACCTAACCTTTGATGACTCTTGGAGGCTTGTCCACTGGTTGTTTATCAATTCCCCGGGGTGCCAGTGGTTGCATTCTTTGAGTCTGTATTGTATGCACCTAATGAGTACTTCTTTTCAGGCTGCTTGACAAAATGGCCACCTATTCAGGTTGATATGTTATCTTCTAGTCCTGCAACAGGTTTTCAACAAAACACAATCTAAGAGAACTTTGTGTATTGAAAAACGTGGACAGCCAACAATCTCAGAGTGAACAATTTCTTAGTGTATCAGGCAGTGTAGCCATTCTCTTCAATCAGACATGGAAGATCTTACAACTGCTTCCAGTTGTAGACAATGGGCTGTTACCACAGCTTCGTCATCTGGAGATGGATGAAGAATTTTGAGTTATTAGCTGGTTTAGGCCTTGAATTTCTTAACTGGGCGGCTTATGTTCAAGACTTGACTCTTCTGAAAGATGTTTCCCTCCTCAATTCATGAGATACAGTTCTGATTCATGAATAAATTTGGAAATCTAGTCTACTAATAATGATGCCCAAGTAGCCCCAACATTTTATAAGCATTGGGAACTATTCCCAAATGACACCAGTGATAAGGAAACATATATGAACCCTTATCTTTCTTAAACAGAGAGTTGATAAATAAATAACTTTTCCAGAGGAAAAAAAAGAGGAGCAAAAATAATAGACTGTCATTTTTCAGGAGACAACTGTTCATATCGTCTTGTGTACTTATACTGTGAAAAAAGTTCTGGTCATTTCCTTAATGCAAATAGCGTCATCATCACAAAAATATGCACAGTTCTCTGAAGATACGTTTGTTCTAGCATCTTTGAATAAAGCAAGAGTATCACTGTAGTAATATAAAAAAATTTCCAGAAGTAAATTAATTTGTGAGCACCAATAAAGCCAGTATCATTATAACTGGACAAGCTAATTGTGAATGGGCAATATCAGGAAATTAAGCAGAGAAGTAATGTACAGTCAGTACCACTAGAATAAACATTTGTCACATATAAGTGACAAATTACCACCAGAAGGGATCTGTGGAATATGCAGCTCTGGAGAAGTAGTATCAGCACTGGTGACAGGTGAACATTTTCTGCCTTTCAGTGTATGCTGTTCACATAATCTAAACTTTGTCCATCTTTGTAAAGTAGGTAATTACCACCATATTATTCAGCCTCCCTGAAAGCATATATGAGCATTACAGTTCTCGGTCTTACAGCCAGACTAGAACAGTCACTGCCCAGATAGAGGGACCAGTGTGTGGTAAAGTGGCTGTGAGAAATTGAAATGAAAGACTTCTCCACACCCTACCATAAAATTGATCAGACCATTCACAGGTAGCTGTTGCTAACTAGTTCATCCCAGATCTACC
The DNA here is from genome assembly GCF_003343035.1 of Apteryx rowi. Taxonomy (NCBI): domain Eukaryota; kingdom Metazoa; phylum Chordata; class Aves; order Apterygiformes; family Apterygidae; genus Apteryx; species Apteryx rowi. The sequence continues at coordinate 54,466 of NW_020447502.1, read as the reverse complement.
CTGCAGGCAGCACACTTGTTATCCCATCACAGAGGCTCACATCACACTGGTTAGAGGCAACCCTCTACAGCACAACAAGCATCTCGTGTTGCTGTCAGTTAGGCTCACAATGAATCCCACAATGGGCAACATAATCCCAATTCCAGAATAAGATAAAACAAAAGTGGAAGAAACAAGCAAAACAACTGACTGCTAACTACGAACTGTTAAGGACAGGAGAAGACAGGACTTAGCAAAATGAAGCGCTCTGACTCAAGCTTTAGTTGGTGAGAAGGAAATGACTTAACACTTAGGAGTTATTTCTTCCTATGTACCATCAATGGATGCAATATCTCCAATTTTGCCTCATTCACCAATGCTGACTAGGAAGTTCTTCAGTCCGAGTGGACTGGCACATACCCAAACACAGTGGAGTAACAGGAAGAACTGAACTTCTTCCACAAGCAGACAGCTTGCTAGAAAACTCATGGATAATCCCAAATAAACAGGGGCCTCTCAAATTTCAGTGGACTCCCAGAGGAAGTGCTTTCTTTGCACTGTTACTGATATACTTCATTTGACCTAGCTATGCATGGTGGTTTCTCCACTTGGGTTAATCCTTTCAGGGAGGATCATTAAAACAGAATAGGAATTATTTTGAAATTCAAGGCAGCTTGCTCAAGTCTACTGGGATTTGTTGCAGTATCCTTCTCCCTAATCCCATTCCCTACCCTGTCCCTTTTATCCACTTTTATTTTAGAGGGAAATTGGGCAAAAATTGTTTATAAGAAAAACCTAGAGTCACAAGGGAGAGAGGTTTGCTCTTAGTTCTGAAGATGCTAGAAAGAATGAAACCACCCTTCATTAACTACTAAATTAATATAACAAATAGTGTGTGTAGTATTTCTAGGGCAAATTTTATTATCAGATTATTCATCCTCCTTCTGAAAAAAGTTAAAAGTTACAGGGTATCTTATCCCACAGGAATGTTGAGTTGTTTACTGGCCTTAGTCTTATACTTACCAGAATCTCTCATGACTGTTTACAAAATGAGCATCTCTAAATAAAAGTTAATTTAAAAATATACTAAATATGTAAAAGACCTTGATGAATTGATTAGAGAATTGCACTTTAAAACACATTTCAAATATAAAATAAAACCCCAAATAAAGTTAATTTTAAATCATTTTTCATGACCCCTGTTTATTTTTCACAAGTTTATTTTTCACTTTTAGGAGGTCACTCAGCACTTCATTTTATATATGTATGTATGTACGTACGTAAAAACATCAGAATAAACAAAGTGTATGCTGACTTCAGCTACCTTTTCTCAAAGCACTGTTGTGCCTTCCAGTTTTGGTTAGGCTGGTAAAGCACTGCTGCAGCTGGTACTCAGAACTGGCTTCCTTTCTGCCCTCTCAAGAGCAGAGGATGCTTAAGACATGCATAAACACTGAATACTTCAAAAAAAGCATATATATGACATGCCTTTATGCTACGATGCTCCCATACACTGTAATTTAAACCTTTCCCCCTAGATACTCCAGTCTTATTTTACTGTAAAGCAATCCATTATTTTCAATGGCAGAGCAAGGCATACTGCATATCGCTATATAAATATGAAGTTGCTTCCTTGATAAGGATATAACATACCATGGTTTCTAAGTAAAAATAAAAAACAGCACCAAGGAAGTTGTCAGAGCTTATTTTTACATCATTTAGTCAATAAGTACTGTGAAAGTATTTACATTATCAGTTACTTAACCCTCCCCCCCCCCACGCCAAAGTTCAATTGTAAGTTAACAGGAAAAAAAAGAATAAAACACACCTCTTAATACAAAATATACTCCATGATCATGTGTCACTTTTTCAGAAAACTCTATAGCTTTAGGATATCCGTATGTCATGAGACCTTCTGTGCAGACCATATATGATTCATAAATCCAAGAGACAATATGACAGCATAAGAATTTTTTTTTCCTCCAGTGGAGCAATTAAGTCATAGATTCTCTAAGGTCATTAAGACAAATTCACTTCCAGTGTAATTCTAGTCAATTTAATGTATTTGCACCAAGAATAAATTTGCTTTTAAATTACTTCACAGAATCTTAAAAAGATCTTTAAATTTACCCCACTCACAAAAGTCCCAATAGTATAATCATTTTCAAAAGTGAAAAAAAATCTGCTTCCTTCAGCAGAAGAAATGGAAAGCATCATGAAACAAATTCGATCCGACTTTCATCTGTGCAATAGTGTTCAGTTCCCAGGACAATGAATGAATGATTACTCCCATGCCATTTTAGTTTCAAGAATATTATTGGAAGTTACACAGGCTGAGTACATTTTTGCAAGTACACATGCACTTGCACTTCTATGCATGTGATGCATATGCACAAAGTGCATGCGTGAATGGGAAAACAAAAGCGGTCTCTAAGGGGATTAAAATCATGTTCTTCGCATTCAAAATAAATGTTAAAATCCTAAAAACATCATTCCTTGAAGCACTAAAATCATGTCTGCACTTCCTTTTTCTATTTTTACCAAAGACTAAATCTCATGCAGGTACAGCACTACCTGGTTTCTGACAGCTAGCACTTCTATCATCTTCAAAGAAACTTGCAGTATCAAGTACAAAAATCCTCCCACTTGCCTGAAGAGTGCAGAATCATACTGCAAGCTCCAGCCAGCCCTGCACATGAAGGATAACTCGGTCAGGAACTAGAGACAGGTGTCACATCCGTATCAGAGTAGGACCTAAGAACAATGAGCTGTCTCCATTTCAAAAGGAGATAAATACCTGCAGCCAGTGTATGCTGTATGCATCACTCCCTCCAGAAAATCAATCATCAGACATTGTGGACAGTGTATGTATACTGTCCACATTTTCACAGCAGAAAATCATACTAAAATATCTCTAACATAGTTTATCCTTATTACTACTAATAATTAAGAATACACACACACACCCAAGTAACTCAGGTTACTCAGTAGCAGCTTTATATTATATGACAGGGTTATAAAATAAATTTCATAAAATACAGCTATCAGAACACAGCATTGGAATTATACTGAATTTAAAAAAAAAAATACAGCGACAGAGTCGCTATGAAACAAGACTAAACTGATACTAAAAGAAATTTCCTTACTGCTTTTTGTACTTGTAGTTCAAAAGACTAATGTTAGAGGATAACCCTAGGCTATTAAATTACAAATGGCAAAAACATTTTAAAAAAAGACTCCAATGTCAATTAATCTTACAGTAAAAACTAGATTTAATTGAGTGTGCATTGCCTAGATATTTAGATATTTTCAGTTACCATTAAAGCATGAAAGTGTTACAGACATAAAATTCTTTAAAAATCCATAAACCTCTAAGGAGAATTTGAGTATTTGAGAGCAACTGGAAAGGTGGAATGGCAATCTTCAACCCACCAAACCCAGAAGTAATTAAGTAAACAGATGTTTCTGTTAACACGGAGAGTTCAGCATGAGAATGACAAAGATGATATTTCAGTACTGTTCTTTGGAGACAGAAAGCCTCCTATATTCTAAACTAGAGCAAACACTAGTGTGCCCGTAAGCAACTGATGCTACTTTCTCTCCATTACCTGTGATTTTGTACATTTTAAACTGAAGAAATATTTTTCCTCATTCTATATTATCCACTGAGGGCATGCAATTTCCACCAAAAGCATGCAAACCCATAGTTTTAAATTATCTACATTTTAAAACATTTTAAAACAGAATGCATCTAATATTACATCAGAGCATGTTATACTTTACAAAGAAACTAAATTCCTACCTTACCCGGTGCAAATCAAGAAGTTCCTTCAGCTTTCAGCTATCTAAAATAGTGTCACAGGAGGGAATTAAACATCTTTTGCTGCACAAAGATACCTGTGAAGCTAAACTAGCCTTCGGAGCTGACAACTTGCTCAGGAGCACTGCTCACTTCTGGCTGGTGGCAAGGGCTCTGTGCAAACACCACTTGACTACTGCTATGAACTGCAGCTACTCAGAACGAAAGTAAGATGAAGTCTTGATATGTGAATATGTTTCTGCACATATTCAGAGGAAATGACTCAACTACCTCCGCATCTTTAAACGCTGAAAACTGCCTCCTTCCCCTTCCCCCAATGCAGCAGATAGCATATACTGTACGGTTTGGTAACCTGTTTGTTAAACAGTGGCATGAACCAAATATGAAAGATTCACCTGGGGAACGTTTAATTTCAGAACAGCCATAGACAGATCTTTCAAAGAATACCTGAAGAGGKGAAATACTAAACTTAAATATTCGTTTTAATAAATGAATATGTGTATTTTATGTAAATGAAAGAAAACACATACTTTTTATCTCTTCATATTATCTCTGAAAATATTTTGAGATTAAAAAACAATATTCAGATAGCATCTAATATTAATCTCTGTATGTAAACATCAGAGAAATTTCTTTTTGATCATTACACTCACAGAAATACCAGAAGCTGAAAAAGAAGGAATTGAGATGAGAATTATGAAGTGAAAGACAAAAAACAGTGTAGATTTTATTTAAATGAATTTCAATACACACTGCGCTAACTGAATAAGTACAAGTATTCCACAGCTGGATAGACATCATTATTTGTATGGCATTAAAGTCTATCCAGTCTTACATACCTTTACTATGACATTTAACTGGATTTCTTTAATTTTCACCCAGAGAAGAAAATCTTATTTTAATTTAATTTGAATCATTCCTTAAAACCCCTGCATTTCTTTTACATTTTGCTGTCAGTTCTATTCCTTTAGCATCTCTCTATATCTCAGACCAGACCGTTTCTGATCCAAAGGATCTCAGTTTTCTAAGCTTTGGTTTGCCTGCATCAAGCATAATCCTCCACAGCAGATGAGAAATTAGAACAGTTCTGAAATGCAGATTCCCTCTTCCTAGACTCCCTCACTCCTGCAGAGGCCACATGACAATTGGGACCCCCTCTTGGATTGGCACAGTTTACAGTGAAATATGTCAGTTCAGATTAAAATCCAGCGGTGTGATTTTGAAATACTGGTTTTAAACAGTATGAATAGCCAGAAAGCACTCAGGCTATGACCAAATATCCAAATCATTTTTCTCAGGAAGTCCTTGGTGGGAAAGAAACACTGAAATAACTGTTTTTTATATATATATATATATATATATACACACACACACACACACACATATATACACACATCTACATATACACACACATGCCATTCATGGGCCTAATGAAAATCTATTAAAAATTCCAGGCTGTTCCTCAACAGCACCTTTCTACAAAAGGAAATAAAGTTTGGCACAGTTACTTATTTCATATCAATCACATAGCCTACGTACACAAGTTGGCTACTAAGTCAGAACATTCCACCTCTTTCTTTCTTAATTTTAGCTTAGTTTATCACTTCAAAATGGTGAAGTTTAGTTTCATTTTGGCACTCACTTCAGGAACAACAACAACAAACCCCAAAACACAGTCCTAAGGAAAAAAGAGTAAACATCAGATTCACTTACAGAACAAGACAGTGACTACAGGTTCCAACAGACTTGGACCATATGAGATGCACTAAAATAATACATATCATAGGAAATGAATGTGAAGAAACCACAAAACGTCATCACTCCCATAGCATGGGGAAGATCAGTTATAGAAGACGTTACTGAAATCTTTGTGCCAAGAGCTGAAGACAGCTTACATTTTGGCAGACTACTTCTAACTACTAGAAGCAACTCAATGAGTACAATATCTCCTTTCTCTACTACAAAATATACTTCCCTATAACAGCAAAGTTTCATTATAAATAAATGATAGGCAGTGACGGTTTTGTTGTTAAAATGAGGATCTGTACAGCTTCTAAGGCTTCAGCTTCATACATGTGCCCTCGCACATATCACTTAATTCCTCCATGTCCCCTTTTTTACCTTCACTGAAAACACAGTAATAATTCTCCCTTACAGTACAGATGACCAGCACAGCACTCCAATACTGCTGCGAGAGGGCCTGCAAAAGGAACAGGAACGTTTGTTATCTCCCTTTCTCACTTACCAAGACTGCAGCTCCAGAGAACAATGAATTCATTTTAGTAGCACGTATGTTGCTCTTCTCGCTTAATAGCAATTTCTAAAGAATCTCTTCTTTTCCAAAACGGAAAAACAAGCAAGAGGACAAAGCACTACAGAAAGCAAGAAGAGTTTTTCAGGCATATATATATATATATATATATATATATATATATTTTTTTTTAAGTAATGCCATCTAACACTGCTGTCTGCCCTCAAAACTATGACAGATAGTGCTCCAAACGAAAAAACACTAAAAGACACATTCTTAAACATGGCCAAAATCCTTCTGTGAAAGTGGCCTGAAAGATGGTAAAACAGCCATCACCTTTTATGATGATAAAAGCACTTGGCTGCTCAAGACCCCAACAACATGCTGGAATGGGGATGCCATTGACGGGGACGCCATTGACGGGGACCCCAACGAGCCCCTTACTCTTGCAAATAAAACGGAGAGGTGGAGATCATTAGCTCTGCCCCTCAGGTCCACCCTTGCACCAGTAATCCAGCCCCAGGTACTCCCTTCTCGGCTGATACCTCCCAACTGCCTCCACTCACATGCCAGACCTCATGGGGCAGGCACGGATGGAGGTCGCCCCGCGCCAAAATCCACCCTGCCTGGCCGAGAGGTCTGTGCACAAGCTGTCCCAGCTGCCTGCGGTCTCCTTGGCTCCCCTTGTGCACCTCCTGGTTGCTCATGCCACAGACTTCCCTCAGAGCCACTGATCACCCTCTCTTCCATGCCAGCAAAGGCGGAGGAGAAGGAAATGACTATGGACTGAAAAATGCTGTCCTCAGTGCTCAAATAGTATTTGGAAGAGAAGATACTACACTGAGTACCTTGCAGTACTCTATACAATGACAGGAGAAGGGAAAGTTATTTTTTGGTCTCAGTCTTCTCCTTTTTCAAAGGTGCCTCTCTCCTCAGTTTCTAAAAGCAGATGGCAATGTATCATCAGGCTGATTAACATTCTGCAAATTTGATTTTAAAACCATACTACAGAGGAAGAGAAATCAGTTATTTTATTACTTTTGCAAGGCAAAGCAGGTCTCATAGCTCTCTGCTATGAGAAATTAAGCAGCAGACAATGAACCTACGATACTGAGTAAAATGTTTTTAAAATATACAATTTCTGCTGAAGCTCTTAATAAACACAGATCATTTTCTAAAGACTATCTGGAAATTTCAGTTAGATGACCGCTTTTTGAAACAAGCAACTGAAATCAGAAGTGTTTTTACTCACAGCTAAATGCATTAAGAATAATCAACTTTGATTTACCACGCTAATCTATTCATCTGAATAAAGCACAATAGTTAAAACAGTGTATATTAACCTGAAACAGTGGAACAACTTATTTCAGTTAATACTTAGAAGACAGTGCTGTTACTTGCCTGCAGAGAACTTAACAGCTCCATGAGCAGCATCAGGCTTTCAAGAGTCTGTTGCATGGCTCAAAAGGAAAATATGAGTTTTGTTACCTTTGCTCCCCATTTAGCATTCCAAGTTAATTCAGAATTAATGAGGTAACATAGGAATACTAATGTGAGCTAAAGGACAGATCATTTTCAATACATGAAAATATCATAATCGTAACACTAAAATAACGTCCAATTGGAAGAATATATGCATACTCCATTCAACATTAGAAGCAGTATATTTGTCTTTCACCTCAGAAAGAACTTTGCTTAAAACGAGCTAGCTTTTTTTTTTTTTTAATCAATTTCACAGAATGCAAATACTTATACTACTGGTGAAAGTCTAATCTAATCCCTTACAAGCAAATTTAGCACTATACAAACATGACAGAGCTGCCTCTTCACAGTACAGAACAATTTTTCAGACTACTCAGCTTACGGTACTGAGAATCCAGTTAAGGGCAGTACCTCTTCATCCCACAGGGGCTTTAACTTAATAACTGAGAAGCAGAACAGGTAACCATAACCGTTAATGATGACAACTAAAAACAATGGTAACAAAACTATGACATAACTGCTGTAAATGATTTATCTCAGCTCAAACCACTAATGCCAATTTCCCTATATCCTGACTAATGCCCCTGAATATTTTGTGCTGCCTAGAGCAGTAGCAGCATACTTCATCTACTTTGCATCGTATTACTTGCATCTGCCCACATGAACCATTTCTGCAGATGAAATCAAATACAYTTTTCTCAGATACTGAGTTTCCTACTGAAACATAGGGGGAAAATAAATAAAATCTCTACTAACATTATTGATTATGTAGGCCTCTTAAAGGCCTCCAGCCTTGTCCATATAGACCACTGAGCAATCAATTGCTACCAGTTGAAAAAAACTGAAACTAGTTATTCCTTGTACACATGGAAGTCTTGGAAATAATTACGCTAGTCCTGTTTATTGTCAGTGTACTTCTCAGAAAAGTAACCATAAAAGTGAGAAGTTCTTTCTGAACTTGAAGACGGGGGGGGTCTCGTACCTACCTGAGTATTATCAAAAAAGACTGACTAGGATAAAGCAGTTTTTAATACATATCAAGAGAAAAAAAATCCTAACACAAGGACCACAGCTGTCCTTCCAAGAGCTTCACAGCAAGCCCTGGTGGAGAGGATTTTTCTAGAGGTAGAAGCAGCAAGTCTGGAGGAAAATTGTAACATCACCCAGGGATGATACTATCAACTGAACACACCTCCAGAACCAGGTTAAACTGGTATGCATCCCATGGCGTATACTATTACGCTACTAACAAACAAGTAAAAATGTTTCTTTGCATATGGCATCCACAAAAGAATAGCCTGGAGCAGGGCTAACAGAGGGGTCATAAATCAACATCTGAAAGAGGAAGATATAAGTACACAGCATTTAGAACAACAATACTTCTGGAAGGACTGGGGTAATTGCTGCAAATGGATGTTGACACTGACCCACTGTCCTTTGCCAGTATGTCAGGGGCACAACTTGGTTTAACTTCTGCAGCAAGCCCACTTACTTATACGGAGTCAGCCTACGAAACAGTATACTTGACAGTAAATCTTTAAACATGAGAAAGATTTAAATGCTTGGTATATTTTGGCCAGTATACTGAATGGCAACATGTTTATATAGGAGACTGTGCGAGAGAGGAAAAAAAAACAACAAAAAAACAGAAAACTAGACAGCAGGGTCGCTTGTTTATTTTGCTTTTTACATGACTAATGCCAAGTTTACATCAGTCACCTGATTCTCTGCAATACGCAAATACCAAAAAACCCTGGAAACTCCATACTGATACAGCAGTTCTGCTTACCTACTACTCCAGCAGAGAAAAAGCCTCTTATATTATTCAGCGTGGGAGCTGGCACCCGCTCGCTCTTTGATAATTTGAAAAAGTATGTTTACATGCCAGAGACAGGGAACTTGAAACAATGAATAGATGCCATAATTTCTCTGCCAAAGTTGTGGTTTGTGCGCATGTGTGTGTGCATGTATGTGCAGGTAAGCATTCTCTCATGATCCACCTTTAGAAACAAAGATACAGATGCCATCATTAAAAATAAATTATCAGTGTTTTTCCAGCGAAATCCCACGTACTAAGAAAATTGCTCCTTCCGCCCAGAGCAAGCTGCTTACCCTCAGACGTGGGCAGAGCCTGGGCCGGCTCCTGGGCGCCGCGTTTCCCCGCGGCTCACTTCGGCACTCAGCACTCCCCAACCCGGGAGCTGGCCACGGAGCGCCAGCATCTGTCTGGGGCCATGGCTGTTATTACAGAGGCCAAACGCGCACGCACCCCTTCTGCGTCCCATCTTTGTTGTGGGACAACCTCACACGACAAGTTGCGCTCCCAAGGAGGGAAGCGTACAGGACCAAGGTTGCTCATCAGGGAGCACAACCTGCAGAGCCAGGTATGCCTTAACTACAGGCAACACAGAGGTCTGCTCCCCCCCACTCCCTTTCACACAAACAAAATCAGTCACTAAAGCCTATGCCTTCACATGATCAGYTTTAGGCTAAACTGCATGAGTTTAAGCTGGTATCTGATAGGAGAAGACAAAAACTGACAAATATTCAGCCTACATCCTACCAGGTAAATACCCCTAGGATTAATAAAAATGCTTTTTTTTTTCCTGCCTAACTACCTGATTATTATTAATAGTCTTTCTACTGCAGTAAGATCAATGGAGATGGCACAGTGGAAAATGGGCAGCTTTAGAAACTCTTACGAAAGCCTGTCAAACCATGGATCTACTTCAAAAGCAACTGCATTTGTTCAGTTCATACAAAATTTTGGAGGATCACTACATTCACTTAGCTATTGAAACAATTAAATCAGAGACAGCTCACTTCTCACCTCTTAAAAACCTGAAACTACAATATTTAAGTGTTTAGAATAACAGCTCCTAAAGGACAACATCAAAACCTTTGCATTTTATTTGGTAATGTAACAAGAACAAAACTGTTTGAGGACCCTCTGACTAGAGTCTCATTTTTTCCAGACAATTCAAGCTATTAGTCTTCCTAACAAAATCAATTAAAAAAAGAAGTAATAGTTGGTGCATGGAAAAAACACATTCAGAAAATAAATAACAGATGTTAATTATCTATTATGCTATTACAAGCTACTCAAATATTCATTTCTATATTCTAAGCCATGTACAGACATATATACACACACATATATGATGTGATACAAACATTACATTATTTAACAGGCTGGTTTCCCAAGGACTTTAATCATTTAGTGCCTGCTTTGTTACAAATGACAGGGAAATGCATTTTCTTGCTCCATAAGGTATTCTGAAATGTCTCAATCCTTTTTTCAGTATATGGACTGAAAAAAACAAATACCAAATATTTCATTATTAATTTTTTTAGTGAAAGAATTACATCTATGATGATTCAATACTGATGGAATATTGTCAAAGAAATAACTTGTTAAACTGTAATTACCATGCCCGTATTTTAATCCACAGGAATTAATTCCTGTAGATTTCTAAATTTCATTTATCTTATTACTGGGACATACATTAACCTGTCAAGAGTCATCCTGGGATGACACCTGACCTTAAACGCACCGAGAAAAAGCCAAGCTAACAGAAGCCGTATGTTTCCATTGCTTATATAAAGGGGAGCTAGGAGGTACAACCTACAGAGGAGCTGACACAGCAGTAGAGGTGCGTTTTGGGAATCAAATGGAACTGCAATTTCTCTCCTCTCCAAAAGATACTCCATTAAACTGATCTTTTCACAACATAGGATAATTTAAACTGTATAAAGTTCATAGAAGACAGAAAGTGGTAAAGAAATTGCTATGTGAAGCATGTTCCTCCTGAAGAGCAAAATGAAGTTTTGCTTGAACTTGAAAATGCGTAAGTTATGCCAACATAAACATATTACAGACAGATGCACTCTAGTAAGAGGCTCCATGCCCTCAGTTACGCGAGACCAAAGAGTACAGAAACCTCTTCTTTTTGTCTCACTTCCTAGGCAAAGCTGGTAAGAAAAGAACACATCTTCCTTTAAGCCCCTGCTGAATCATGACCAGCAAAATGCATTTTAATGCATTCAAAACTTAGGTCCCAAAAAGGCCTGGGTGAGAGCTATTGAGTTCTATTTATTTATTTATTCAAAATAAGTTTACTTATACTCAATTAAAAGTTTAGTTTCACTGACCATCCTGGAAACATTCCTCAGTTTAGATGCGCAGCATAACTACTGAAGATAAGAACTTGGAATAAGAGGACTCCTTTGGGATATGAGACTGGTTCACACCTCCTTATTTTAACCACTGAAAACAAAGCCTGGTTCAAGTGCAACTTCATAGGTTGCACATCTTACCAGGTGATTTCTTTCTTTGTATAGGTTGGTCTTCCCTACTGTTTAAAAACTTTTAAGTTGGAGTATAACTTAAATTTTATTGCTGAGGGTACAGTTGAGATGTGGACCGAACGGCTCAGTTGCAACTGAATCCCAAACCAGGAGAAGGAAGGTCCACGGAGTGGCATGACAGAGGCCACTTTTGCTATAAAAGGGCCATACTGAAAGAAAGGTTGTCTGTGTTAAGCTGAAATATTGTGAAGCTATGCTAAAACTACTGAAAAATAATCCAAAACCGGGAAATTTTTAATTAACTGAATTTTAGCTGGACAGGTTTCACTTTACATCAGTGTCTCCCGAGATGTTGATTACATATTTTATTTCTTTATCCTATAAACATCATAACAATTGTAGGATCATCTATGTAGTTCCATGTACAGCTGAGAGAACAGGACTTTTGGCACTCAACTGAGCACATTTAAAGATGAAGTGGAGCACCCTAATTTGTACCCTTTGACGCTCAGCTCCAACAATTCCTGATAAATGAAAAAAATATGGAGCAAGAATTAATAGCAATGCCAGTTTTTTTCCCCCCTCAAGCATGCCTGCTGTGTCTACTATGTGCTGCTCATTCCCAAGTTAATCCTAAAAAGCTCAGTCAAGCCCAGGTTTTGAGTAGCTTTACAGACTTGTGTTAGGATCAGCCTGCAGAAAACAGCACGTCCATCAATTACATTGCTTACAAATTTAAGACAAGCATGTTTCCAGAAGTGATTAAATAAATGGTCCCAAAAGCACAAATCTTGTTAACATAAGATGCTCCTTTGCAGCCTTGGCTTTATAAATGTGTACTTTGCCCTTTACTGCCTAATAAAACAGTCATCTTCAGTACATCAAAGATATCACCACCATGAAAGTGCTACAGTTAACCTTCAGGACTTTCCTTTTATAACAACCACAGTAAAGAGGATGAAAGCTGGGATACTGCCACTACACAGCAAGGACAAAAAGCTTTAGAATAAGTAATTTAAAATTCATAAAGATATTTCCTCCAAATCGATCTGGCACCAGATTTTAACTTTTTTATTAAAGTATCTCCTTCCAAAAGCCTAATTTTGACCATGGGAGGTCATTATAAATAGTATTGTATCATATATAGGTAAGAAATGGGACAGGTGACACTTTTCCTCTGGTGCCAGATGAAAGAAAGGACTGGCAGTTTCTCCCTTTTTGAGAGGAAGAGTTGAGAYAACCTGTAGAAGAGGTGCAGGGCTGTGACTTCCAGGAGCACCTCTGACGTATGGCACATCAGCCTGCAGAGGTATATGATTTAAGATGTTCTGGGAAGCTTCTCATAGAGAAACTCAGTATTAACTCATTATTAACAACTAATAACTTGGTACTACATGCTTCATCGTAGCCACCTGCATTATACAGAAGCCTAAATGCCTAACTCTGGGTTGCGGTTTCTGATATCAGGCCAGGCACATAGAAGTGAGCCTTTTTAAAACCCATATTCCATTGCAAGTGTAACCCCTGGGCACTTCTAGAATTTACTGTAGGTATTCTCAGGCACCTTTGAGAGCTTCAATGACTTTTAAAATCTGACTATGTGCATTGTTTAATTATTATTAGAAAGCTCCAGTATCAAAAAGCTGCACCTTCTGTCCTTTATCTCCTTTCAACGGGCTTTTAGATAATTCATCCTAGACAGTATGAACAAAAGTGCAAAAATTCAAAACTCACGTGCCATAAAAATGTACTCTGTGTTAAGCCTTAATCTTGAAAAAAGAAATGTGCAGTTTCTCATTTTAGTAGATTGCATATTTTCATTTTCAAAGAGTTTCCCCATGACTGCCTGTATGGCTTTATTTTCATTTACATAATGATTTTTTCCAAACAATCAAACAGCAGAATTTATCATGAGCTCAGGGAAAGACTGGACACAAGAGGTTTCAATAATTGAACAGACTGAGCAAAACTCTGGTTTGCTAGCAGAGCCATTCCCAGGCTGGAAACTGGAAGAGGAGCTCCTTTTCTATTCACATATAAAGGCATTTGTGACACCTCCCCAGATATTTTTTCCCTGCAAATCTATGCTAGATGTACAGCATCTGTGTAAATACAAGTATGCAAAACAGACTGCTAGAGACAGCATTGAATCAAATGGTAGCCTGACTGCTTTCCAAACAGTTATTGACAGGGCACCATACATTTTATTCAGCGGAGCACTGTGGACTTTCGAGGAAGAGAACAGAGCATGCAAATCTTTATCTCTGCCACTGAAGCAGAGCACATCAGAAAAGCTTTATTTTAAAAGGCTGCATTTTAGACTACATTTTAATTTGTTCTTTGTAGGTAAGAAGTAATACATTTAGAAGAAACATTTAATCTCAGAAAGAAAGGCAGAGATGGCTTTTTGCTTAAATAAAGCAAACAAGTCAAAGCTTATCAATCTACCAATCATTTATAAAATTGCTTCTGAACATGTAAGTGCATATATTTGCATCTTTTCTTAAAAAAAACTCAGATTTTATTTGGAAAGAAAAGCACTCCTACCTCATGCTCAGCTTTCATCTCTCCTCATGCTCTAATTAGCCACTTAATTTAGCAAAGAAGTCTTAGAATATACAAAAGGGCCAATAAAAGATTTGTTTCTTAAGCAAAACCTTAGTCTGTCAGCATAAATACAAGCCTGCCTTTTGACCATGGAGAAAAGAATTCAGTGGGTCTGGGAACAGGAGGAGAGGGAGGCAGCAGGGGGAAAACAGTTGACTCTAGACCAGCTATTGCGACGCTTTCCTCAGAAAAAGGAGTTTTGACTTCCCATCCCTAATCCCAAGGCTGCTTATTATCTAGTAAGTGCACAAGTCGTAGGAAAAGCTGTACTGGGGCAGAGGCAGACACATTATTCCAGCAGCAGCTGTAGCAACACGCTTAAGGAAGAGTAAGAATAGGGCAAGAGCAAACAATACTCTCCTGAAATACCTTCCCAAACCCCCCACCCGGGCCAGCTGTGGTTTACATGCATGTCATTACCATCGGTGGATCTCTCTTCCATGTAGCTGTCCAGTCATCCCTCGAAGACCCGTGAGCTTTTAGGAGCCAAGCATCTTTTGGCAAGGAGCTCCCCACAGGACTACAGCTGCATGAAGAAGCAGCTCCCTTTCCGTGTTTTACACCTGCTTCCCCCATAGCTTTCTAGATATAGTATCTTAATTTCAAACCAGGGGCAGAAGGCTGGAAATCAAGAGTACCTTCCAGATGGTAAACATCTCCAGTCTATGATATGAGAATCATGCTTCCTCTTGTACTGTTTTTTTCTGGCTTATTCTGATTTTAAGTCTGATCTCTACAAAATGAGATAAATTCCTTTTAACCTGGGGAAATGGGAAAGAATGAGGATTATGAACATACAGTGTGACCACAGGTAGGTAATTCAAGGACGTGGCTGAATTAGATATTTTATACTTGGATTTGACATTCTCATAGAAATCACTTGCCTCCACATGAAACTTGACGCTGCTGAGAGATGTGAGAGAATAGTCAAAAACCACTACTGTGCACTGTACTTTAAAAAAAAAAAAGCAAGAAAATTTCACAAAAATATGAATGTTTCTTAAATGTTGATTTTTAATGTAGCAATTAAAATTAAGACCTTTCTGAAAATGAACATCCTAAACATATTTTAACTAATGCTATTTTGTAAGAACCATGATAATTCACATTTACTCAGTTATTAATGCTCCACAAATATCAATTAGACCAAACCCAAACATTATTTCTGTATTCAAGATAGAGAAGAGCCCCATTTAATCTCCTAGCATTTTCTATCATTTAAAATAAGTTAATTTTCCCTATCTTCTTTTAATTCACACCAAAATGCTATTTTCATATACAAATTAGTACAAATATCTGAACACCAAACGTAGGTGTGCTGTTGTGTGTACTTCTCCAAACACTGCACAAACATTGTGAAATCTGCAACATTTTCAGCAACCCGGGGTAATGGAGAATTAGCAGGATACAACCACAGGTGGAACGCTGACAGAGCTCACCAAACACCTGGTTTTAACTAGACCTCATACTGGCCAATCATGCAAAATTCACCTGTCTCAGTGTGAACAGTATTGCTGACATACATAAGAGTGAGCTCTCTAACACTGTTAAATTTGTGTTGATTATATCTAAGTAAAATGACAGTGACAGCACTTGCAAGGTATTCAGTTTAAAAAAAGCAGAGTTACAGGATTTGCAACTGCTGCATATTCTTGCACTACAAATTTGGGGGGGGGGGGGGAGAAAGAAAATCAGTAGAGCAGTGCAGGCATACAGAAATAAGCCACTACCGAAAAAAGCACAGTTTAAACACTGCCTGCTCAACGCTCAAACTGCAACTGTCATCTCTCTCAGGATATTGTCACTTAACCTTCATGTCAGAAGGGTATCTCATCTAATAAATACCTTAGAAAAATTATCAAGTCAAAATATTAAAATGCTTTGTCTCTAATCTGTTTTGTTTTGTTTTCAACCACAAACAATAGATCCCAACCCAGTATATGTACCTTGCAGACAACAAAAGCAACGCTTCATAAAACACAGGAAACAGCTGTCTATATGCTTCTTAAATAATACACCACCCCAGGCACCTTGATACAGCCATTAGTGAAAATGAAAAGAACAATCAAGGAGGAGATATTTTGTCTGTATTCCAAATAACACTGAGTATTTTCTTGTAGAGGAAACTTGAGCTTATTCCAAAGTTGTGGTGGTTGTCAGGAAACAGAAGATCGCAGCTTTATGGACTGAAGACCACAGTGACTAGCAGTGTTAGCCACCAGAGCTCCAACCCGAATCACTTCAGCTTACCCTAGGGAAGGGGTCAAACAAGGGATGTGAATAAGTGTAGCCCAACTTTATGTTTGGGGTCACATTCTGCAGAACAGAGTTCTGCATTCAGCACCTCTGCAAAAAGGGTATATTAGCTATGTTGCATATGAACTATTAATGGTCTCTGGGAAATTTGGGAGCATACAAGAAATCCTTGAAATAGCTAAAGAAAGAGAAAAGAAAAATGTATGATCTTAACCAACATAATGTAAGAAAGGAACCAGAGTGACCCTGTAAGAGCTAAGCCTAAGGAGCACAGAGCCTCGGTATAAGCAATATAGACGCAAACCTCTATGACAGGGCACTTGTTTACAACAATGCGAAAGTAAACGACAGTTTTCAACTGCTGTTTGGCACAGTCTTTTTGATATGTTTATGTGACCTCCGGTAAGGTCGGACACTACTCAATTAGGTAATGCTTTATTGGAAAATTTATGTGACTAAATTCAGACAGTTTTCCAGTAAAGCATTACCTAACTGAGCAGCGTCTGACCTGAAAAGAGGAGTTTTGTACCCATCTCCTCTACCACAAGTAACGAACTGTGTGCTGATATAACAATGGTTTCCAGTTCTTAAGGTACAACATAAAACATCCAGCTGCAGGCTACAAGGTACTGATATAGCAGTAGCTGTAACGTGTCTGAAAGAAGAAATTATGCATTCTAGGGCATAATAAATGAGAGAGAGCGCGCGCGTGCGCTCCCTTCCCTCTTCTTACCCCTTGCTTCCTCAAGCCTCACTGACCCTATATGTCTGTGTGGTTTAATACTATCACACCTGGCAGTGCCATAACCTGTTTTTGTTGGCTGCTCCTTCCAGGAGCTGCCTCTCCAGCTGGCTGGCTGTGCCACCGACTCATGCTGGCACCCATGGGGACCTTAGCCACCACATGCACGCCAGGGCAGAGTAAGTGCCACAGTTAACTGTTCCCCCATCTGCTCATCTCTTCCCAAAGGCCAAACTCACTCAGCTTTGACCAGCCACACAGCTGGACTTCAGGCCAGATGCGGCATGCAGGTTTCAGGACTACACACATGCAGAACGTGCAGCAAGCCACAACACCATGACCAAAGAGCACACAGCGACATCCACCCCTTCCTCCCTCCAAAGGGCCCAACCTACCATTCCCCTCTGTATATATTAAATACGTTTCTAGTGCATCATATCACTTATGTCATACTGTTTAGCATCACCTACTGTGTGCCAATTACTTTCTAAATGGTTAATTACCGTATCCAAATGCGAAGCACTGCTTTAGCCTGTGTTTTTGGTATCCATATCATGAAAGACTATTTACTCCTACTTGCTGCCTTGGAAAGACGAGGGAAGCCTGATTATGGTCTTGCTGGTGACATTGCTTTCTTCTCCAAAGCAAGGGAAACAAGAAGGGAAGGAGAAGAGCTGGCAAGCCGAAGCTTTTCCCTATGTCTCATCAGAAATAAAGCACTGATCTAATGCATCTAGTAAGTTTTCCTAAGGGAGCAAACAGGAAAGGGGCACTGTCAGTCCCCGCACAGCAGATTAAACATGATTTTCGATAAACCCAAAGCCACTGTGGTAGATTTCAAAGTTTTCACAGGACACAAATAAGAAGGTTAGCACTGATCCTTTATGAAGCATCTGGCACATTTTTTCATTTTCTAGCACTTCAAAAATAGACAGTTGGATGCTAGTCAAGCAACAGTAGGGACAGCAAAACCCCCCCTGCTGCTAGAAGCAAGTGTGCGCCTTATAGCAGCCGAAGGGAAACAGATCAGAAAAAAACAAATGCTACCAGAATCTTTCAGTCATTCAACTTCACATAACTTCAGTTCAGTTTCACATAACTTCTTCTATCTGAAGGAAGTTGTTACACTGACAATCCCTCATTCTTGACTGTTCTGACTTTCAGAGTCACCAACCTTTACCAAGAAAGGCTTTGAATTTCACATAGATTTTCTTCCTAATACCCAATTCCTCAACCTCAACTCATTTGATTTTTTAACTCACTTCCATTATACCCTCCACTTTCCTTCACCAAGCACAGCTTCTCTTCTAGTCTTTCAGGCTGTCACTTCTGTCCTAGATTTTATAAGGTAACACTGGATTAAAAAAATAAAAATAAATAAATCCAACCCATATCCAATTTGGGGAAAAGTTCTGATATTTTACGTATTTCTAAAATGACTATACTTACCTGACCAAATTTTGAAACTACAGTATAATTGGAGAATTATTATAATCTTCTGTAATAGCTTTTTTCACCTGAAAATTCAGAAGTGAGCCCTCTTTCCCATTAGCAAACTATACCATAAACAAAGTTTTAAAGTGGAAAGAGGTGGAAATCATTTTTATTATGTGACACACTTTTCATTAAAGTCCTAAAAATTTTATATCCTAAATTACTATACAGAGGAAGTTTCTACATAAAATATATTTCAAAAGTATAGTTTAAGTGCTCTATCTGCTGTTCCCAGTGACTATGAACCAATAGGTTCCTATCACTTCCCGACCAAAATAGTTCTCAGAGGTGAACGAGCCTCCCAGACGCAATCTGAGTTGTACCTAATAAGACCATCTAAAGTATGTAAGGGGCAAGGGGAGAAAGGTACTACCAAAATCCTGGAAGAGTTTCTTCTTCCAGGAGTTTCTTCTACAAAATAACAGTCTTAAATATTATAAATAACAAGAGGCAAGACACAGTGGTTTCCCAAATGTTATTCAACTACTTGCTTACACTATCCTTTATTTGTCTGGAATATAATTATCAATAACAGTAGATTTTAAAGTGAATCATTTTAGTTCCATCTTATACCACTGTCATAGCAATTTGGGTGCTCCAACATACAGACTCAAAAAAAAGTAGATTGGTGTCAGCGTTTAGTCTATCAGCCAAGGATGGAATTTGAAATCCATATTCAAATGTAAATACTAAAATACTATTGTGCATAGCAAGACAAAAACACCAAGTATTTTTTCTTTAAAAAATTACATGTAGCCTGCACTTTTATTTTTAATAATACTTTGACAGGATTTCTCCTTTCCAACAAATACATATATATGCGCGCACAGACACTTCAAAAAAAAAAAGCTGATAAATTTCTCCTGGTTTCCTATAATTATAAACACCGTAAAAGAAGAAGTTTGGACCTGAAAGATTATATCTGTCCCTCTAATACCTGTGTATTTTTATTTCACTCGGACAAAGACAATGTTTTTCAGTAGAGAAAAAGAACATTAAAAAAAAATAAAAAAACCCAGTCTCTTAGATTTATGGTAACAGAAGCCTAACATGGATTCAACAGTTTGCCTCACAGATGGAGAGAGTACATACAGTAGATAACTTAAAGAGAGCACACTGTCACTCCACAACTCTATTTTGTGAGGATCAAAGCAGCTAACATATGAATACAGATTCGTTTTGTTGATAAAATTATGGATTCGTATGGATACGACCATCCTTGCACGCTGCAAAGGTCCAGTTCTGCAGTAAGTTAGGCATAAGCAGATGCTGAAGTCTGCATGCGGAGAAAAGGGTCTCCTTGGCTACGGCTCATCGGAAACGAGGGGCCACAGCCTAGAAACCATCTGCACTGATTTAGTTCTGCAGGGTGCTCAGAAGCCACTGTTATCTCAGCAATTAGAAGCAAGTACCCCTCGCCACTGTTATGCATTAGTGAAATCCTAATTTATTACACTCCACTGACCTCCTCTTGAGGAAGCAAAGTCAGTAACAAAGCTATCTCCAAAAAAACTATTTTGGACCGTTACTGAAGAGACCCAGCAGTCTGGAAGGAAATTATGTTCTACACTTTCACAGTACTTTTTATACTTCATGATAAAAATGTGCTAGGAACTTTCAAAAATATTTGTACAAATTTTTGCTTTGACATTCCTAATATCTATTTCCGCTCTCTCTTTTAGGAAGACCGGTCCTTTTCTTCAGTATTTTAGGAAATGCAGCAAAATTTGTATCTTTTCCACTGAAAACAGTCACTATGCTAAAAAAGAAATTGGACATATCAGAGGAGGACTGTGTGTTGTACAAAGCCTCTACATTTCATTCCTAAAGTAAAAAACATACCTATAAAGGCAAAGTGAATCAGTGAAATACTATTGCCTTGTAACTACTAAAGCATCAGAATGGTTTGTCGGTTAAACAATTCTCAAATATATTTTGAAGTCTGGAGTATGAAAAAAAAAAAAGAGTGCAAGATGGCTGATAAACTTCTTAAATTATTATTCTGGGTTTCTTTTATCATGTATAGCTAAAATTTTAATAGCGGGAGAAAGCTGAATGATAAGAGTATGTAATTTCAAGCCAAGAGTTCACAAGACTGTTGTATTAGAACAAGCAGGAACATACAAAGAAAATCATAAACTTATCATAAATCAAAAATTTGACAGCAGTCTTAAACTTCTTCTGGAGACAAACCAACATGTGAGTTTAGCTTATGCATATGAAAACATAAGCGCGTGCACAAACATACACATAATTCACCTGGTATTATACTTGAGTGGTACCATACAATTCTCAACTTTGAGGTCCAACATTTGGTTTTTTATTGGAGTAGATCTGCTGATTTCTTCTGTTGCGCTTAAGGGACCTTTTTGAAAACTATCCCTTGTTATTGGCTACCTGTTCAATTGCCATTCCTTTTGTTAAATCTTCCCTAAAATAGGAAATTTGGGGGAAAACTACATCCTAACATTCTGCAATTGTCTATCTCCAAATTGTAGGATCAAATATGAGGAGATTGTGCTTCTGTGCTTTGTTACATTTTTTCGGATAGTGAATAAAAATCATTCACTTTAATTCCTGTAGATCTCTCTCATACTCACAGCTCTGCAACATCACTTCACAAGCCTTTGTAAGCATCTGGAGCGTCATTTTCACTGTGTTTGATTCAGACCATCGTTAAGTATCTCTGTCAATTCTTGGCAGATACTCTTCAAGCCATTTAAGTAAGTAACAGTGAAGATGTACACCTACGAAGTTAATATTTCTAAACTGCAGCAACTCCTAGCTTTCATGCTCTTTTTCTGCTTTCTTCTTCTTAACAGAAATGCTTCCTTCACTTTTAGAAGGGCTTATGGAATAAGGCTGAAGAAAAAGTACTCTTTTTGCAGGGTCCTCTAGACTCCAGCCAGCAGGTAAAAGAAGAAATCAGTTATAATGGAAAGATACTGATTTTTATATCTAATTGCTTTAAGTATTTTTTTTCCTGTATGATAGTAAAGTCTGCAAACAGTCTTACATACAGGAAAAAGATGTTAAGCAGAATTTGTCCTCAAATCAGTTCATTACTGTAGAGGAGTATACAGTGTAGTAAGTGATCAAGGAGTGTCGTATTTTTAAGAATGTATCAGGTGACAAAAACCTGGGTTCTTTTCCTAAGAATTTTCCTTATCTCTTCATAAGTTTCCTCCATAATTTTCCTATATATCTGGGGTGAGAAGTCATGACTATAATTTCAGTGAAAGGAATTATGGAGGGTCTCTTGTACTGGATAGCAAATGCTAACTCATACTTGGCCTATAGGTACCCATTAGACAGAGAACGCTTTAAACTTGCTAAATAGGAGAAAATCTTCTCATGAAGCAATTCTTAATCATTACTATGCTTCTTTTTCTACCCACACCACATTTAAGACAGATATTTTAAGTCTCTGAGAAACCACGAGGAGGGATCATCAGAATTTGCGATTGCTGCTTGGCTTCTCCCCCACACTGTACCTCCTCCACTGCTCTGAGGACTGACTCCAAGTCAGTGGTCCTGCACTTAGGGGATCCAGCAAGGGCCAAACACGGAGCTATTGGCCAAGACACGAAGAGTGCCCAGGTATACTTTTCAGCTATGGATGGTGCCAGTTTAGCAAATAATGTCAAAACACGCAGGCACAGAACCCAATATATCGTGCAACTCCAGTCCTTGCGGTTCTAAGAAGGAAACCTTCTGCAAGTCAGGCACAAAAAAGTCAAAGAAAAAGCATGCCATAATGTAAAGAAAATCTCAGAAGTCATACAAAGATGTTACTCCTGCTTCAATGAAACATAAATGTCGACATTTAACTATTTCACTGAAGTCTCTAACAGAAATTCGAAACAGGAGCGATGGCCTATTCACTGTTGTTGAAGTGACCGGCTGCACTCCTCTGTCAGACTTTTGGCAAGGGAAATCAGGAAATAAAACCTCCAAATGTAAAGTTTTGTTTTGAAGGGAGGAAAAAAAAATTTTCCCTTGCCACCCACATCAAAAACCTCAGTTACTGCCTTGGTGCATGAGGCCTATACTTCCTCTTACTAAATATACAGCAAAAAGCACTTATGTAGTGAATTATGAAATGACAGTATTATTCATATTTAACTCAGCAAGTAGCTGGCATGCTGCTTCCAGCTTGACATATGAGAAAAAGTAAGAACTTTGCCTAGGCTTGATTTTGCTGCCAGGTTCTCAAAAGGTCGTGAATAATGCTGAGACAGAACATCTCCAAATCTGTCTTGCAAAGAATTGTTTTTAAATGTTCAGATATGGTACAGTTCTTATGAGTCACAGAGGCCTATGCACATGCTGAGAGGTACCCTCAAGTACAAGTTACTTGAGTATTTACTGGCAGTGTTTTGGAGCAATCATCTTTAATTTGGGGGGAGGGGGTGAGTTTATCATTCAATATTATGTTCAACGTAACTCAAACACTTTCAGTCCTACTATGTTATTAATTCCTCTTAAATACAGCTTTTCTTGACTATCTATTCTTCAGTCACAGCATTGTTTTCATGATTATCCAAAATTCATTTCATGCATTTTATGATCTTTATGATTGTTTCCACACAGAATAAATATAATTAGGCACTTAAAACTTGCAGTTTACAAAAGGAGATTTAGTACACGAAATTGTCTGTAACAGAAAACTAAATGACTCATGGAACAGCAGGAATCAAGCAGAACGCTGATGCGGGCAAATAAGCACTGAATCAAAGTAGTACAGTAAATCCTAAAGAAGTATTCACTTCTAAATTATATCTTAATAGCATGTACATTTGAAAGTGCTACACAAAAACTACACATTCAACAGTAATAAATTTGTTTCGAATTACTCCCCTTTAGGTATATGCTACTGACTAAATTACAGAGAAACATTTAAGTGTGCTGTCATTAAAATGACATAAAACTGCAAATTATCTCAGAAGTTGTCCAAAATTCACAGATAGGACAATCGATGCACAATTCTTAAATAAACTGCCAAAAGGCAGTCTGACACTAGGGAATCCTTGCAGCCTCGTTCTTTGGCTCCAACCAGTTCACTGTGCAGTACCAGGGCACTGCAATGCCACGAGAAAGCAGGCCAGCCTGCCGAGGGAGGACTCCCTAGCAAGGAGCAATCCCCAGGACAAGGAGCAAGAGGGAACGAGCGGCTGGAGATCAGCTGTGCTCCAAGACAAAAGTCAGGCCAGAAACACACACCAAAGCTCATGGTGCCCCTGCTGTCAGCACCAACAGCTAATAGAGCAGCACGCAGCTTCCCACAGCTGAGCAGTCCCCATCTCCAGGGATGCTCATACTTCTGCTGAAAGCCACAAATTACTCTTTTTATAAACCAAATTTAAAATAACGTAAGTAGCAAGAGGAGGTAATTACTCACTGCAGCATCAAAGGCTCAGCTTTTCATATCTCTTAATTAGATGCCGCTAAAAATATAAATTCCTCATGTAAGAGCAGCATTTAATAACCCTCAATTATTACAGGTGGCCCAGTTCAAAAATAAATAAATAAATGACTGAACCCAATGCACTGCTATTAAAATAACACTTTCTCTAGCACTTCATCTTGGTACTGCAGGAGTAACAGTGATTCTAAAATTTTTATTAGGCACAATGAATTCATCGAAGATGAAAACGAGTGAAACCGATCCAGACTCCCAAACTGTTTTTAGTCAAGAGCATGAGCCAACAACAAGAATATTTATAATTCAAAAAGTAAAATAACTTCATCATTAATTCATTTCAGAGTGGAATGATATTTATATATTTATATGCAACTAACTTCTTGGCTCAGTTAGAACTGTAAACTCAGCACAGTTCATTTAAAATAAAGAAGCCTTTGAACTATATGGTTCTTTAATTAATTGTTTTACCCCTACTGCAACCTTTGATTGAAAGAACACTGCAACACAAAAAATTTCTTTGGAAAGACACAGGTGGTTAAAGAAACATCAAAAATAGGGAATTAGATTTGAGATTTTATTTGAGCACTAATGGATGATGGTAGTGAATAATTTTCTAAAACATATTTCTTTCTTTCCTTTTTTTTGCCCATACCTTTCCAGCCAAGTTCAACAACTAGCAAATCAATATTTAAACATAAAAAGGTCATATTGACATGTTATAACAATTAAAAACAAAAATGTGAGTTTAAGATATGTTGCCTTGTTTAGTTTTCCTTTTAAGAATTCTGATTTTATTAGATGGTAAAAAGTAGAATTAGTTAAGAGGCAGAAAGTATTATTTAACACAAGACTGTCAGAAAAATCTTATATTCACTGCTGATTATTCCAAAAGCACAAATTGAATTACACTTGTAATGAAAAGATGAAATCTCCCTAATTCATTTATTCTGTACAGAAACCTGTATCATTTCTTCTGATATAAGCTTAACTTGTAAATTATACTGTTAATCCATCAAATTCATACAGTAGAGTAGGTACAGTTTTATAGTCATTAGGGATTCACTTATAAAACTGACAATCTGGCACAGTTTGTACTCAGCATTACAGGACAAGTTAGAATAAAAGTTGAATCATACAGAGAAACAAGTTCAAGCTGAAGATAAGGAATCGTGACAGCACAGCAATAAAAGGACACTCATTTTTTCAGTATCTGGCTTATAACTCAAAACGAGTATATTTTGTTTCAGCACTGGTATCCTCAGGATTGCACATTATAAATAACACACAAAATACTACTTTCATAAGTATTAAAAAGACTATGACTACAATTCTGGAACATTTTGATTCAAATAGCCATTTCAGCACACCTGCACAGAGTCCTTGGGAATCAAATACTTGCTTTAAGACTTACCTGTGTACAATAAATTGCAAGAATAAAATCACTGGCAAGCAAAGAGGAAGAGAGGGAGAATAGAAGCAACACTGCCAAGTCTGATACGTGAATGCCTTTGGCAATGCAACTAGCAGCCACAATAGAGCTTTTTCAGCTGAACACCTCCAGATACACAAATAAAACCAATCAGTTTGTAATACAGACCAGGCGGATCTGGCATCTCCCATTAAGTGGAGAAGGGAGAGTAGAGATGGATTTTGCATGCTGTTCTGGTTAGGAGTAACTTTCAAGATTTTATTTTGGCTGAAACTGTGTTATTAGAGCCCTTATATATAGTACTACTTGTCTGTTTAGAAAGATCATATTGGAAGCTCCTGCATTACCTTTATCAATTCAACTGCACCTTTCATCTTGTGCACTTTTGCTTTACCTTGCATTCTTTCCAGGTGTAAGTTACCTATCAACAGGAACGCAATGTGTAACAACCTAATTCACTTCTCTCTCCCTCCGACACACTCTCCAGTAGGAAATAAAAACTTGATGGAATACCTATTTAACATTCATATAAACCCAACATAGATTCACCACCTAGAGAGAGAACACAAAACCAGCAATTGTAATACTGTGGCAGGGAAAACCATAGCACTATCACATTTGTCAAATATTCACAGCCAATAAATTGTATGGATCTTCAATATTCTGTAAATAAGACAACTCAAATGCCTTATGGAAACATACATTTGTTCCAGAGAAATCATTCTTCTAATCACTACCTTACTTGTATTAGCTCAGAAACACCATTTGCTGTCTTTGGATATAGTCTTCATTCTTCAATTCAAAACAACAACAAAAGGCTATTAACCATTACATAGGAACACATTCAGGACCATTTATCTAACTGCAACTTCACCTAAAGCTCCCTGCAGAAGATCACCGACTCAGGGAAATAAAGTAACAGCAGGAACAACCACCACTCCCCTCCCCACAGCAAGCCAGAAAAACCCATATTTATAGGGCATTTGCAGGAGTTCTCATTCTACAGAAGCAAGTATCAGCTTCCCAGTTCTTCAGTTACTTGTTAGCAGGTCAGGAACTGGTCAGAGAGCAGAGATTTTGCCATGTTCCCCAGAAAAGTAAGCCCCAACCATGGCATGTTTATTAAGGTCTCAGTCCCAAAGGGATACAGAATATAACAACCTCTGTGGCAGCCGCTATTGCTCTTGTTCCTCTCCAGGCCTAGCTTTTCACAGATTATTTCCCTGGCACAACATCCTCACTCACCTCCTTTTTCTCAGTTTCCTACTCCCCAAGACAGTCTAGAAGCTTTCTTGCTTCGACACAAAACACAACCTCAACAACAGCTTCCCCAAATATTTAAAGCTGAATATTAGTCATTCATCTGGTTCTCCTTCAAACAGAAGGAGGCATTTGTTCTGCACCCAGGTTTCCATATGGACTGTCTCAATCCTCTCTACACCATCTGCTTCAGATTAAACTAAATACCTTACTTGAGATTTTTGAGATCAACCCTTAAAAAATGAGGAAATAAAAAGGACTCGCATTTATTCACTGACCTCAGCAAAAGGCTGTTCTCATTTTCAAATCTTTCCTTCCTGTTATATTTCCATAAATGCCTTCAAGATGCTCTTCCTCAACAGAAGCAATAAACTTTGTTATTGAAGAAAGGAAAAAAAGGAAAAATATCCTTATTATGTTAGATCCATTTCTTCCATTAATGGTAAGTGAAAGAGTTCAGAAAAGCCACTGGCTTTCAGTACGGATGTTCTGCCTGGCTTGATTTATTACTGTCAACTTAGCTTTATCACATGACATTTAACCTTGAACAGTACAAAATATGCACCAAAATACACCCAGTATGAAGATGGATAACTAACTCAAGTCTTAATCTAGATTCTCAAAACCATCATATTGAAGTCCTGGTGTGTTTCTCATTTATTTCTCATGGATGAAGACGACCGACCTAGTAAATAGGTTAAAGCCTTGGCCTCAGAGTGGCTGCAATCAGTGTGACATAGACAAAAATATATTCTGTCAAAAAGCAGTTCTGAGGTGTTTAGAAGAACATTATGAAAGATGCTGTAAAGATAGATAAAATGGACTGTGGCAGGAATCCTGACCTCAACCATGTACTTCATGTATATCCTGCATAAGGGAAACATGAACTCAGTTTCCTATTTCTCATTCCCAAACTGACAGGAACAAGGTAAAAGAGAAAGGTATACTGAGGCAGTAGACTTTGTAAAAAAAAAGTATGATATGCTTCACAATCAGACTGCCATCCCCATACCAAAAACATCTGGCTCAGAAGTATATTTGCATTCTGAGCTTTTTGAGAAAATTCATGGACAAGCCATGATGAGTATTTTTAACCATGTTTACTCTCAATTTGTAGTACAAATAAATAGAAGAACAAGGAAACTTGTATTTTGAGCAAATTCTACTAAAATAAAAAGGGGGGGGGGAGAAAGGTTCCCTAACAGGAAAGCTGTTGTAGAATCTTTCCTAATAAGCCAATCCTGACAAAGAAAAAGGTATTTAGAAAATGGTGTACAACACATCTTTGGGCATAGCCTGGTTAGGCAGCTTTTCTAGAATAGGTTCCTATGAAAAACATATGAATAGCTGTAAATATTTTAACCATTTAGAGAGCATAAAAGGCATGAGAGAGGAGCCTAGTCTACGTGGAAGGAATCTCCAAATTTATGAAGCAATGTGTGCACTGAATGCACAGCTCACTCTGCAGCACTGCTGCCAAAACTTAGCAGAGAAATATACCATTCTTTAACTTACACAATACCTAAAAGCAACAATATGATCAGAGCAGAAAAACAGCTTTTGCAGAGGTAAGGGGTATTCGTATTGTTCTGTCCCTCAGCATGATCTGGAAGGTGATGGAAGAGCTGCAGCTGGCAGCAAGAGGAAGGGTCACTGGCCTCCAGCAGCCCAAAGCTTTAGCAAAGGAGAGGAATGGCTCAAGGGACAACTGGGGACAGATGCTTTCTTGTCACTGTCCTTCCCATATGAAAAATATTTAATCCTTTCTAAAGCAGAGTATCCTCCATTCTGGAGGAGCGTTCTGTTTTAGAATAGGGATTAAACTATATGTATTATTTGACAGGCAGTTCTGAATATGTTCTATGCAATAACACACTCTCAACTTTTCTATTTCCCAATGAGCTTATGAGACTGTTGGGCATCTTTATTCTACTTATTTCTGCTTTATTCTACTCTAAATTCATTTCATATTTGATGTGAATGATGATGTTAAGAGAAAACAAATCATAACAATAGATACTGCAATTTCAGATTAATACAGTTGGACGAAGATTCTGCCTGACCCACTGGCTTATTGCCTCCAAAAGCCAGGCCAGAGTCTTCCCTGGCTTCTTCATACAGCTAAAGAGAAAAGGTGACACATTTGACTTCCTTCAGACATCCTTCAGGGAGAAGGGGCAGTCACCCAAAACCACCCTCGGAAGTAACTCAGCAAGATAAGCAGAGAGCAGTCCTCCCAGGTGGTCCAGCAGTATCAGCAGTATTTTATGACATAGCACTGAGTCCACAGGCTGAGCATCATTATCACAGAAGTCTGTGGCCCTGAACATGACTAAAAGATTAAATTTTCAGTACTGCTAGTAACCCCAAAAGATATGTACAGCACATACAACTTCATCTCATAATATAATTTTCATATATGCTGAGTATTTTGGCCAAAATATATGGATCTGTAATGGAACTGCTATCCTTCCCTGTCCCACCCCCCCTTTAAATTTCTAGCAGAATACCAGGCTCTTTTATTGGATCACTTGGAAAAAAGTTGCCGATTTCGATGCTGAATTCTTTTGTGCATTTTTGAAAACATGCTAGATTTTTTTTTTCCAAGTGAAGTGCTAATTTCACATTCAAGTTTCAGAGGTTACTTATGCTCAAACAGACAAGAAAATAATTCATCTGCAGATGTTTAAGGATTGTGAATTTGTTAGCAACAAAACAGTGAACCCAGTTTATCTCATTTACCATTTTCTCTTTTATAGCCTAGTATTTTCAGTTACCGTCTAGGCCAGTTTAGGACCTACTTTTATGTTTTGCATAAACTTCATTCACTTGAATATTCTCCTTGATTTTAGACACAGAAAATGGTAGCAGAATCAATCCCTTCTTTTTTGTGAACATTTTGTCTTCGTTTGGAAATTTTCCTCTTTAACATAGAAGGACAGACATACACTGTGGTCTGATACTGCAAACATCACCCCAGGAAACGAATAATTTTACTTAAAGGTACACAGTCTTTTGTGTGCTAGAAGGTGCAGCATTGTGCTTCAATGCAGGAGAAAAAAAGAAACAAGATCAAAATTGCAACACAGTCCTCATTCTGAATTGTTCTGGAGACATCTGAAATCTTTTGAAAAATAAAAAGAAAGCCCAGGAATTAGGAAAGACAAGCATATAATGCATCGTCTGAATTGTTATGGATTTAACTAAAATACTGGCATAACAAGTTGTTTTTTTTCCTACAAGAAGTAACCTCTGAACAAGATGCAAGACTCATCAACATAATATGTCAAATACACAACAGCTAAATTATTAACCCATCATCTAATAATCAAAATCTAAATTATGCTGAGTTATGCAGAACTCGGAAAAACTGAAAAAACATGCTAATTTTAAGGAACTTAAACAGAGGCTTAATATTATGAGACAGGAGAACAGTCTAGGAGAGACTTTCAAGATCATGATAATTCAGAGTTATCACAGGACACTTAAGATTTTGCCTGATAAAACAGAAAGGAAGGATTGAGCTGGACAGCATACAGAGAAGGTCAACCTAATTTGGGGACGACTAGGTATTTCTTTTGTAAAGCAGATTACACGATCCATACCTCTTGGGTGCATACTGTAAGCAACTACCATGGATCTACATAACAATATCAGAATGTGACTTCTTAAGGCAAATAGATTTCTACAGCTGCATTTTGAATCTTCTACATCTCTTTATTTACTAGCGACATTCTTTCCTCATAGGAAAACTCATTTTTGTAGCTCGGTTCATTGCCACATATTGCCAGGCAATGCAACTGAAATGCAAACATTTTCTTCAATTTGTAATCAAAAAAAAAGGGTCTCCTATTTTCAAAGGACACAAAGGAAACAAAAAAACAAAAAACAAAAACACCTTTGAATTAGTAGTAAAAAAACTTTAGTTCATGCCATTGATTATGCTAATAAGACTATTTTATAATGTTTCAGAGAATCAGATTTAATTATCTGTAGCTGCAATAAAACTTAGTAGTTTAGCATATCCAAGAGCATAAAAAATTGGAAATTGTAACTGTAAACATGTACTGCTAGATATGCCTATCAAAATTACAGGGTACCTGAAGACTCTGGTATTTAGTTCAGCAAGGACAGATTGCACATTCACACAGTGTGTTGATCCAGCACTGGACCAAGTAACAGCCCCCTCCCTGCCTGATGACCCCCTGAAACTCCATGTACTACAGGATACATTCATTTCGTATCTAATGCTTCTGAAGCACAGCGATTCAAATTATATCTGCTTTGTTAAAAAGAGAAAATGAAGTAACATAATACCTTTCTTCTCGTCAGTGAAAGAAAGCCATTTTAAGTAATGCAAAATTTGCAAGTAACTGCTTAGTGATAGAACAACAAGAATAACTTATAAAACATTTAATGTTACAAGCAGGCTCCATTGCTCAAGCAACCATTTTCAAGGACCTAGCACTATAAACATATTTTCTTTAATAATACATTAAAAAAAACCCACCCCTTCCGAAAGTATTAAAATACAAAGTTAAGCTCTCAAAAGCAGGTAAGCACCAAAATTAAATGCTTATTATTCTTTCAAATGTACTTCCTGATGACTATTATCCAGTAGGCTATCAAAAACTAAACTTTCACAGCACTGTTTTAATGTCACAGAAATCCTGTGATGAATGATGGCTTTGTTACACTGATTTCACAGACAGGATTTTTCTGGAACAATGAATGCTGTAGCACCAAGCAAGTCACCACCCAAAAAATATGAAACTCAGTGACAAAAGGGTGACTTAAAATTAGATAAACATCAGTTTCCAGGAACTCTGTGACAGAGTAAGAAAACAATACACTCTCCGTGTCAGCATTTAATATCTTAACCTTAGACCATTGTTCTCTTCCTGAACTCCCTTTCTCATTTGCTTTCATAACTCTGTTTCTTCAATGGATGTAGAGAGGGTTTTCTAGAAAGCCATCATTCATAGCACTCCCAACTCATTTCGAACTACCCAGTTGTCTTTAGTAAGTGTGTCATGATATCACAAGCAGCAAAAAATAAAAAAAGCAAATGATCCTGTATCTAAAGATAGGATAACTCAGTTTGGAATGCTTGACTGAAATTAATAAACCTTCATTTTTTTAGTATTATAAAAACTAAGAACACAGTTGCATAACATACCATATTTTATCACATCTGTCATCTTCATGTACAATTAACAACTAATCAAGTGCTTTTGAAATAGTATATTCTGTGTAATAACTGTGTGAGTGCCTATTATTCAAATTAATACTTTTAACCTAAGATGTGTTCTTAAATGTTTTACTTTTAACAAGTAGATTTTCAGCTTTAGAAGTAATACTTGATGCTTAGAGCACTCCAACTACTATATATATATACACACACATATATAAAATGCTTAGAGCATTCCAATTACTATAATTAGCTAAATCAAATAGTGGAGGTGAGATAGCAAGAATACCACTAACACTGCAGTCTCATTATTATACGTTAATGTTCAAGTACTCTTAGAAAGCACTGCAAAATCTATGCTATCAAAAATCATACATGAGCCCAGTACTCTATTACTTTGGTTTCTACTAATACGACTATACTCTGAGGCCACTCCTGACATAAATCAGGTTTATTTGATCTCTGCGGCCAAGAAGAGTTAGTTTTCAATCATGCCCTTCCTCAAGAGCAAGACTTTGAAGGAGCTACAGGACAGAAGAGTGATTAATAGAAGGTCTGACAAGAATGCTTGTCCAAATGCATCCAGGGATATGATATATTGCTTTAAAAAAGCAACATAGCACGCTGCTAGGAAGCTATGAGCATAACTGTCCCCCCAACAATGCCAACAATTGCTGCTGCCACCACAACTTTCCTTTTCCCTTTTTATAAGCAGGCTAGCCAACTTTCTCCTCCCCTAGTAACTAGACTTGGATCTCGAATCCATCTTAGGTACCTGGATCACACCACAAAGCTAATCGGAAGGAGAAGGCTTTTGGTGGCTGGATGCTGTTGGGTGTCCCTCTGGAGAGGTGAGGTGGCCGCTGCTCCAGGAGGCCACTCCTCATGCTGCCGTTGCCACGAAGGAACAGGAGACAAGCCCTGCTCAGCCTGTCCTGCAGCTAGAGGATGCTGAAGCTGCTTAAACACAAGCAGGGACAGACGAGGCCTGACGCCTGTGTTTTAAAGGGAGATTTGGGGTGGTCGTTCTCTCTCCTTTCCCCTCGAGGCCAGCGATGATTTACTACTTCCTAGCACAGGATAATCTCAAAAAAGGCCAACAACTACCCTTCTATGAAGTTAATGCTCTTCCTCCTCCATCCTCAGCGTTTCCACTACTTTTTAATCCTATATACTTAGAACCTCCTTCAGACTGCTTTTCTGTTTTCTTAGGTAAAATGACCATGGTAACTGTTGATTATCATTTAATTCTTTCTAGAGGAATACTTTGGAGAAAGAATGGGTTTTCTAGCCTTGCAAAAGTGGGTGAGAACATGAAAAAAGTTTTGGCGTCTCACCTCTTGCTGGTCATGGCAGAATATGGTGCATTTCATGTGCCTTTCGCATTCCTCTGAAATCTGAGCTGGAAGTCTGACAGAAAATTCTGGAAAAGGAAGGACAGCCTGGCCAGACCCATCAGGCACCCATGCAACCAAAATGGGAGCACAGACCACCAGAAAATCTAGCAAAGCAAAGCAGCAGCAAACCAACCAAGCAAAAACACAGGAGGACACAAAACAACCTACAGAAATGAAAAGTTCTTTGCAAGATAATTTGATTTCAGGAGCTGATATAAAGAAAACAAAAGTGAGAGGAATGATAAAACTTGGTATTACAGAAACTCACAGATTACAGACAGTAAAAACAAACCAAAAAATCCCCCCAAATCCACACACTATTCTTTAGAAGTTAATTTAAATCACATAACATTAATCAAAAAAGCCACTGAGTTCTTAGAAAAACAGCTCATTACATATACTGAACAAGCTCTTTTTATTTCAAAATCTCATCTCCTTATTAGTTCTCATTAATTTCAAAGAATCTCTTTCTTGGACTGCGATAATTTTATAACTTCTGTGTTATGTAGAATATCAACCAGCACCTGTAAAGGTGGTTATTGTAATTCTTTCTTTTCCCCTGTATCTTGATCTACATCTAGACTAGGACTATCATTTATTACTTATCAAGTCTTTAAACCGATGGCACCGAGAGCACCAAAAAATGCAGGAAAGCACACTGCGAGTTTCCACACACAGCGCAGATTCTTGTCTGAACCCAAAATGTATTTGTTAATCCAGTTTTTGATCTCCCTTAAAATGCACTATTTGAAGAAACCGGTTCTATATTTCCAATCACATCCAGTTCACTTCCCCTTATGAGGGTCCTATAAACAATCTCAGGCAAAACTGTTGCCTGACTGGTCCACTAGAAATAGTTTCCTCCCCATTTATAAGCTCCTTCTGCAGCCGAGTGCACTCACCCTGCCGTCACTGCTCTGCTCCAGTCAGTAACAACGTTCGTGTGCAAACGTGGGTGCTTCAGGGACAGCCTGTCTATAAGAACATCCATGATGCTTTATGCCGGATGCCCTATCAGGGGGGCATGTTAGCATTAAACTAAAATGTTGTTAGCATTAAACTAACACAAGTTAAAAATTTCTTCCAAGCATTATAGCTGAAACTCATTCCACATAGAGTGAAAGTTTCCTTAAATTCCTGTGTACTTACAAATGATCTCCCAGTTTATTCCCCTCAAATCTTCTCCAATATACTTCTCCCTATGTTATCACACACAAAATTCAGAACAGCAATAATACTCATCTCCTCTTCATTTCCCATTGAACAATGGGTTTTCATTTAATGAAAGACTACAGTTTCTAAAAATAAAAACCTGTCATACATTTATACACTCAAGTTGATCTACAATATGTCTTAATTCCTAGGAGACCAGTAACAAGTTGATGTTCTATTGAAATACACTCTTTTGCTAACCTAGTGCAAATATTCTGTGAAAAATACTGAGATATAACTAAAATTGTATGAGTACTGCATATTATACTAAAAAATGCAACATTATTTTAACTAAAACACAGCCTCTATACCAGGTTAGATTAGCTGTTCTGGAAATTCATAATCTAACAATGAAGTCACTAGAACTGGTAATTAAGCTGAAGTAAACTAGTTTTAGAAATATTTCTCATGCAAGAGACAGAAATAAATAGGATCCTGTAATTATTTTTTCCAAGAGTAATCTTTTCTGAGATTTGAATGCCTTATCACTTCTACCATTTAAGAAGCTGATGAATGTAGCATGGCTACTAATTCTATATCCACAGTTGCCATTAATACCACAAATAAATCTACTAGAGACCCTAATGGAAATGGTGGCCCTCCCACGTTAGGCATGCAACTGTAAACAGAGATGCAAGAAAACACACTTCACCGTTGACCTTTGCAAAAGATATAGCAAAGA
The DNA here is from genome assembly GCF_003343035.1 of Apteryx rowi. Classification (NCBI taxonomy): domain Eukaryota; kingdom Metazoa; phylum Chordata; class Aves; order Apterygiformes; family Apterygidae; genus Apteryx; species Apteryx rowi. Next base: position 18,931 of record NW_020447502.1, on the reverse strand, counting down.
ATAAGGTATTACAGAAATCTACAGTTCTCAAAGCAAGCAAAAGAAATAAAGCTGTTTTACTTAATAAAACAAACAGTTTTCCCTTCCTGGCTGAAGTTTCAATGGAATCAAACAATATATTATGTAGCCTATAAAATTCAAAGCAAAAACTCATACTTTTCAACACCTGTCTCACAGAGAGGATAAAATGTTYCTAAGAAAGGCACAGGATTACAGGTCAATAACTTACAGCCATGATAATGTTAAATAATACTTAAAAACCACCAGGAAAAATGCTCATGTTCCCGCATAGTAATTTTTAAATATTATTAACTTGTCAGTTAAATTAAAAGATGATTTTGTATCCTCTGTAATAATTATCACCTGGAATGTATAATTTCTCTGGCAAGTTTCATAGTTAGTGACTGAATAATAGTATTAAAAGTGTAATACTTTGTTCTGTTTTTGTTTTTTGTTTTTTTAAGCTTATCCTATGTTTCCTACCTTTCAATTATGAAATACTGTGCAGTGGCCAGCAACGCTACCTAAACAGATAAATTGTCTCCCATGTTGGATTCAAACTGCTGCGCTTCACACGATGCACACAAAAGTCAGCCCTGCCCAAATAGCGCAGATGATGTTGAGGTAGTGAAGCATGAAGCCAAGAAGCATGCAGAATCACTCTGCAGATAGGATGATTACAGCCAGATTTAAACACAGTGGGGCACAGCAGGCAGCCTGGATTGGAGCCTGGCGTGCACAGCAACAACAGCTGGAGAGTCACCTCTGCTCTGCAATTCACACTGCAGCAAACCTCTGCTCTGAGGAGGCTCACAGATATTTCTCACTCTAATTATTCACTCCCAAGCCCCAACCGGAAGCAGTTTGGTTGTGCAAGTAGCCTATCCTATTTTTAAGGACTTTGGATCCTCTAACTGTACACCCTAAGAAACCTGTAAAAYTTTCTTTGTGCTTCAAAGTGTAAAAGCATATGAACATAACACTACAATCATTAGAAAGCCAAGGAAGACTACTGAAAAGATTCTTAAGTGAACAGGGTGGAGGGAACTGGGAATCAGCACAAAGAGAATCATAAGAAAGAGAAACCAAAATATATTTTGATTCAGCACAGCAAAGCTTATTTTTCCTCTAGTGTTGTATGGAATACATAACCCTGAACCAGTTAATGTCTCCCTTCCACAATATAAGGAGAAATTTAAGCACTTCAGAATGGGATTTCACAAACTGACAGCTAAGTGGCAATCTGCCTAATAGTAGCTGCTAATGATAGGGCAATTGCTTAATCTCTACCCTTCTTAGGGAACTAAGCATCTAATCCTGTGGTRCAGGAAAGCACCTGTCATGAATCAGGATCCAAAGCTTCAGGTATCTCTTTGAGGAGGCAACTGACACTACAGTTGAAGGGAAAGTTGMTCCTCTTCTCTCCCAGTAGCATCGTCTCAGCTAAAATTATTTGCCTGAGCAACCAGAGAGTCTCGCTTAAATCCTTCCTATGTTTGAGGAACCTGGACCTCTAATTCTGATCTCCAAGGGAATCTCAAGCCAGCAATCTAATAATTAAGTTAATTAGAAGCACCCAATTTGTGTTTGGACCAAGCAGTCCAAATATGAAGTTACAGAAAGAAACTAGGCAACTGTATACCTCTAATTAAAAAGCCTCTTCATTTGAAAAAACTCTGCTTTTCTAAAAAAGAAAAAACAAACTTCCACACACAGAGGCAATCAAGAACTGACACAAAATATAACAGTCTCGTTTTCAACCCCCGATTAGTAAGTCTCAGATCCTGAAAAGTCTTTTTTCTCTCAACTAAAGCAGACAGCAACTAACAAATGGACACAGGAACTTCTTCCTCTAAAAAGTGAGGCAGTGAGGAAAAGCTTGGTCTTACCCAGCTTATTTCAATCTTTACTAAATCAAAAGATAAAGTAAATTAATCACTTTACTGACTTTACAACAATTGTGAGGATGCCAACAAATAATCTCTCTTTTGTCAGGGAACAATGGCAGCTGACAACTTTGAGTTAACTTCTACTTATTTTTAACTGTTATGTAATGGTTGTAACTTAAGAACGTGTTCCCACAAATATTTAGCAACTTTTACAATAAAAGGTGTGAGGGCAACAGTACGCAGTGACATAAAAATCATACTCTAAGAAAATAACATCTGAAAGATGTGTCAAGTTTTGTCTACCGAAATCAGTCCACAGCTCAAAAGCACATTGCTGCCTGGCTCTTTCAGCAGAGATGCACAACAGATACATCGAGGAATTGTCTGTCTCATAACACTGAAGCTTCTAATAACACTTAACATGTTTAAGCCCTATAACGTCTTATTTCAGTGGTCTCTAGAGGCCAGCATGTATTTCTATCATTCATAATGTGCCCTGCTGGTTCTCCTGTTCCCATGACTTTTACGCAGGACTGCCGTCAGTAATTGCGCTCTCTTGACTTGCGGCTAATTACATTTTTACCCCCAAGTGCAGTTTGGAAAGCTGTCATCTCCTGCAACAGCAGTTCTGTTGCTGAAGAGAAAATATACCTTTGAAAGGCAGCTTATAGGCTCTGGCTGACAAAACAACTTCTTTAGTCAGGTTGATTTCTACACTTTGGCACTTCAAATAGGTTAGTCCTCAATACACCCCACTCTCTGCATCTGTTCAATGGTGTATTAGCTTGGTTTTTCAGAAACTTCTGACCAAAAAAACAAGCTTGAAGTACCACTGGGAAATTCTGAACAGAAACTCCCAAACAATATTAAAAGAATCATATTCTCTGGGAGCACTAACAGCTTTAGAAATCCACTCCTGTACGTCTCACCCAGCTTATGCTACACATGCTCTAATGATGCAGTCTAATCTTTGGACACGTTATCCAAGTTTGATGGGAATTCACAAGGCTATGTGAGAACGTACCGTTCTTTCACACTTCTAAGGAGAGACACAGGAGAGGTAGCAAGGAAGGTTTCTATGCAAGCTAAAGGAGTATGTCAGAAAGGCAAGACACCTGGGGCCCAGAGGAAATTGCTGAAGGGTATTTGCATTTGGATCCCTTGAGCATTAGATCCAAACCAGATTCAACATCTAGAGACCCTAAGCACTTGTGTCAGCTATGCAAAAAGGACAGAGCAAGCACCTGGCAGCAGGTCACCTCAGTCAGCTAGCTGTACACAGAAATGACCATTTGCAAACTAGTTTCTCTACAGACAGAATACAAGCATATACAGAGATAAGAGGCCTTTAGAAACATCGGCCTACTTTTTTTTCCTGTGGCTGAGCAGTAAAGTTTCATCCTATGTACATTTGTAATGGTGGGCTCAATAGGAGATGACAGTCAGCAAAATTACTTGGCAGGTATACAAGTACAGCTCCTTTTCTTCATCTGCTAAGAACACTTGAACGCTAATGCATAATATTCAAAGAGATACTGCACACATTTACGACCACCATAGTAATGAATAGCATCACATTCCTGTTATGCTCCGAGTGATTCACTTGCTTAGTGGCTCAAGGAATTGCTAGTTTTCCTGCATTTTCAAATGAGTTTGATAAGGTGATTCAAACTGTCCTGTTCTTGTTAAGGACTTTCACTGCCCTCACTCTGTCCCACCGAAGCTCCTTCCCACACTGCACTGGCCAGGTGTGAGGATCACCATCATCTGCTTCCTCTCTGCATCCCACTAAGTGGGAAAGGTAAAGCTGTGTACTGTCATCTCTAGGTAGGTAAACTCTTCTTGGGAGTACAGCAAGGGTACTATATAATGTTCTAGCTAGCTTGCAAATAATGTTAAAACAAGCAATATTCACTTAACTAGGTGAAAACGCAAGGCTAGAAAAGACTAAAAGGCAGGATATCCAAAGACATACTATCAGCAATTTAATTGGGGGAGGGTGTCTTCTTCAGATAAAAATGACACACTTGCATTGTAATGGACTTAGACACATTTTGTAATGAGTTGTCCAAAACATCTGTCATTTAATTTTAAGTTCATACTTCTCTGTTGATGAAATGCATATGTAACACTGATGACTCAATTAGTGAGCAGCAAGCATATAGTGAATTTGTTAATTTTATAAAAGATTCTTGGAAGGCAGAATTCAGGAACACCTAGCAGCTTTTTATATGAAATAAGAAAAAATAAGAAAACATTAAACAGAAGATGCCTGGCAACTGAGCATTTTAAAGCTCACAAAGTAAGAACAAAATGGATCAGACAGAGAATGCCAAAATACAGCGAGATGTGCTTGACAGTACTCAGTAGATCTGAGCTTTGAAACCATTTAAGTCCAGTAAAATACACACACACACACACACACACACAGACTGAGATTGTCCCCATATCCGATCTCCTTCAGGATTTTTTCCTTCCTCAAGCAATGAATCATATCAGGCATTTCAGGGTCTTCATTTATAACCCCTGCCAAGTCTCTGTTTTCATGTATATATATATATAAAAAACTATAACATATTAATAATTAATGCACTTGCTCATAGAAGTTAGATTCCCAGACTGCATTGTCTCTGAAAGAAACTGAAGAGAAACCAGAGCCTGCCATATCAGCTTAGGGAGTCTTTATCAAATATTCAGTTAACCTAATTCCTGAGAGAATGTGAATTTTTAATATAATTTTAAATGTACAGGAGTGCATTACCTCTCTGCTAAAATTTTTATGAACCACTCACTTTGAATATATAGATGATGCATTTTTTATGAATAGACAATTTCAAAGTACATTACATATCTACACATTTTAAAGATGATTTAATGTGAACTTGACACAGATAAAAGTAATTTTAAAACAATTATAGTAACTGTTTAATGAGTAACTCTAGAAAGGGAACATGTTGGCTTTCCTATTTCCAATCTTTTATTTCAGAGGCATGTATTTAATTAAACGCAAGTTGAAAAGCAAACTAGGTATTTTCCAGTAAATGCAAAACATGTACCACAGAACAGAGGTAAACTACACAGAGAACAGCAAGTGGTAAGGACTGTAATAGGACATTTTAATACTAGGTGCCTCTCTGATACTCAGATTTTGTGATATTGTTTAACCCAAAGTATATGATGGACCAAACAATGAAAAGGGTATAAAATCTGGTTAGGTTTGAGAAGAAAACAATAGACCAACTTTAGAAATACATTGCTTCAAGGAAATTTTAGACAATTGTATTTTTCAAGTGTGTATGAAAATGTGATGGCATAAACTCAGAGCTGAAACGTGCTGTACTACTGCTCTATTTTCTTTCCAAGCAGAAAGAAAATTAGGACAGACTCTTCTTTGTCTTGAGATAGTGCAAAAATCTCTGTGGAACAAATCAGTGGGGAACTACTCACATTGTCTTATCAAGACAAAAGCAATCATGACAATCCCGGTGAGAGCCTCCAAAATATTAGGGGAAAATCAAAGGAACTGGATGATACATACACATCAAATTTTACAGATGTCGGACACTGGAAAAGATCAGACAATGGCCATTCCAGGGCCATATTCTTAAATGGATCCTTTTAGAGTCCCTTATAAATAGATCCACTTGTGAATGAAACCATTCTTGAAACAAGCTTTAAATCTCTAAAACCCATTAGTTCCTAACACATGGGAGGTTGGAAGGGGGGGGGGGGAAGGAACTGCTCATATTATCTCTTAATATATTTTATGGACTAGATATTTAATGGAGAAGAAAATAAGACTTTAGAGCTTCCTGACAAAAACAAAGATTCTTCTTAAATCGATTTATAGAGAAATCATGTGGTCCCTTATAGCTTTAATCTGCTTTGAACAAAAGGAAGAAAACCATTGGGTTTCTTAATGTGTTAAAGCTAAGTCATGCCTCTTACCTAGACCATATGCTTGGGCCTGATGTTACATAGGGGATAGCCATACTTCTGGCTTTCCTTGAGAAGGACATTCAAGGATACTAGGCAATACAAGGGAACTACATGTCCAGATATTACCTCATTTAGACACATACTTAAAAAAAGCATAGAAAAGGAAAACCTTGAATACCTGAAAAAAATGGCTGGTGAACAATAATGCCATGGAACACCATGAACACTGTGAATTACCTATTCATTTCTTTTACATGATAATTTTAGAGAAACTACATCATCTACAGTAAATGCATTCTTGATGATGATCCCCAGTCACCTCTAAACACCTGCCTTCTATAAGCCAGAATAAATTTCAACACTAAAAAAAATGCCAGGCCTAGATGGGGTGCCAGGAGTAGAAAAAGTGACCATAGGTCACACCTTTCAAGACTGAAAATTGAGTTTTCTGGAATATCTTTATTTTGCCTTTAACTGTTCCTGTTATTAACTCTTTATCTTTACAAAAGAAAAAACTAACTCTGTAGGATGTTACTCTGTGCTTTCTGATGTCTGTTAAGACTTCAGCAATATAGTACAAAAAGCACGTTTTGATCAAAATAATTCAAATAACTAATAAATTTGTCATCCTTTCTTCATAAGACACTAAAAAAACTAAAGACGATAATGTATAAAAATAAAATTCAGTAAGTTAAAAATTGAAACTATCTTCCTAAGAAAGAATCTCTGTAGAACATTGCTCATCTAGTCATACAACGTATTTTAGATCATTCCCCATTGACCCTGCTACCTATACATATACACAATCAATAAGATTTAAACTAATGACAAATTATTTTTGGTAAATTAAAAAATTATTCCATTATGTGAATACCTAGCGTAGCACTGAATGGAAAACTACAGTGATAGCCAATTTTTCAGAGTTCATGTTTCTGTGCTTGAAGACACAGGAGCAAACCTTCACATTTGCAGAGTCTGCAGAAATACCTAACTTTGAATGTTTTTCTGACCAAGCAGCTATCAACTGCATATCCTCTTAAACATATCTATCTACTAGCCCTAACCTGGGCACAAATTTATAAAATCAATTCAAGCAATCTGCATAATATGCACTATATATAGTATAATTTACTGTACAGTCTAACAGATCCAGGAAGCAGAATATTCATTTAAAACCACTGCATTACAAACCACTAAAGCAAATGCCTTAGCTCTCATAGAGCTTACGAGCATGGTTCTTCTCAAATGCTATTTGTAAATAATGGCCATATATGTTTTTTTGTGTTATGGTTACAATAAATTATCATAGTAGAAAATGGTTCTGCTCTAGTTAAGGTTGAGGGCTGTTTACTGTTTAAAAAGGTTATTTTAAGTCCTCCAAATCCCACATGCTTATTTAAACTGCTGCACCTCAATGATAGGAATAATGCTTCAATTTTAGCATGATTTGATTTAAATTACAGATATTGTTTACTGCTTGTGCTGTGCATTAAGAAAATATCACCCAATGCTTCTAATATTTTTGAATATGCCTTCTTCAGAAGTTATTCTGTACAACAGCTGTATCAAAATAATTAAAAATTGACAGATCAAGAATCAAAGTAGCCCCCAGTCTCTCTCCACCCTGAATCTGATAGCCTTTACTTTATTGATTCATTTCAACCCACTGGGATTAAACAGGAAAGTAAATGGAGAAGTGGTAGTTACAGCTGGTTGAGTTACCACTGATGGCACAACATACGCTCTCTGCCTGAAGGACCACTAAATGGAAACTAGCCATTCATTGCAATTTCATGCTCCAGCCATCACCCAAAACACAAGGGTAGTGGCGATCGGCACACAGACTTCCTGAAGAACCACTGACAAGGCTCTTGGGGTAAAATTGCTACAGTTGCCAGGGTTCTGGTTTTAATTGGTTGAATGAAGTATCAGAAAGCGTATCAAGAAGAGTTCAATACTAAAATCAGATGGATAGAAAACAACTTTGCTATTCATGCAGAGAGGAAACCACCTTGCTACAGTTTGTGCAGAGCCCAGCAATATGCACTCGTTCCTTGGCATTATGCCAGTTCAAGAAAATATTAAAAAAAAAAACCCACACTGTAGTAATGCTTGAGCCAAAACTATTCCATATCAAGATGTTTCCTGGGAGAAGTGGAAAGCACAGTCACACTATCAGCTGATCATCAGATTCTTGGCAGAGTTGGGCAAGCAGGAAAACTTCATGTCAAATCTAATGATCACCCAGTCTTTTAAAAAGAGACAAGAGCAACTTGTCTTCTTTAGCTTAGGAAAATACAGGCATACCTCGGCAATACTGCAGGTTCGGTTCCAGACCACCCCCATAAAGTGAATATTGCAATAAAGTGAGTCACATGAATTTTTTGTTTCCCAGTGTGTATAAAGTTATGTTACACTATACTGTAGTCTATTAAGTGTGCAATAGCATTATGTCTAAAAAAAAACAATGTACAAAATGTGATACAGACATGAAGTGAGCACACTGCAATTTGGAAAAAAAAAAGAAAAAGCAGCAGTATCTGTGAAGCGCAATAAAACGAGGCATGCCTGTATCAAGTCTCAAACCACTGAAGTGTATCACTACCAACAGCCGTGAACAATGTAAGGTTAGAAAAATAGAAGGTGGTTTCCAGTCACCCAAGGAGCAAGGTTCTGGAGCAGCAGCAGACGCAGGAGAGGCAAAACCCATGTCATTTCCCAGCAGTTGATTAATCTCTGAATGTGCTGAGATGAGGCGGCTATAAATCACCGCAGAAGACTGCGTTCAGTGCAACAGGAGGCATGTCCAAGGCCTGCATTTCAGTATTTCTGCCCTACTTCCTCTGCTCATCTCAGGTGTACTGTATGTCGATCGGCTACATTTCCTATAAAGTGTAATAGCTGCTCTTTAGCCTTACATATTCAGTCTCAAATTACTGCCCTTCCCTCATCCCTTTGTTTTGCAAAGGGAATCTCATTTTTAATTAGTCCCTTACTGATGCCACTCCAGTGGCACTCCCCCCCAGCCCCCGTTCAGCATGCCTTAAGATAAGTTTATGAATACAAATGATAAACTCATTTATGTAAGTATGAAATCCATCCTTTTAGAGTCTGATCCTGGGAGGTCCTGAATCTAGACTGAACACCTGCAATATCTTACTAATGTCAAAATCACTGTGGGAGGCCAGTTCCTCATACGCTTGGCCCTTAGCAATTCGTAGCTTGAAATATGGCAAAAGAAGTAAAGTTGTATGTATTTCACAACCCAAGTTCTTATACAAGTGAATACAGAGTGACTTACACTTGTTGTAAGCAACTATTCTGTCTAAAGTGCAGAAGGAGGTCTTGTGCTTTAAAGTACTTTTGATTTGTGTATACAAGTTAAATGATCAAAATGTTATCTACTTACAATCTGTTCATTTAAGTACGGAATAAATCAGTCAAGTGACACGTTGACATCAATGAAAAGGACACTGAAAGTGTCACTGCTACTTTTTTTGTTTTTTTAAAGAAACATCAGGGAAAGTGCAATATATAAACGATTCAGCTTTTTAAAAAGAATGCTCAGATGTATTTAGGGATTGCTAATTCATTTGTCATTTGGAAAGGAAGACCTCTTAGACTTGATCAAGTTTAACATAAAACGTAATTTACCTCCTCCTTCCCCCCCAAAAAACAGAGCAAGTGAGTATCGTCCAATTCCTAAGTTTAAGGCACGACAATCAGAAAAGAAGAAAAAAAGCAGCGAAAAACGTGTACAAGTTTCCCCCAGCCCCACAGACCTTAGAACTCAAGGCTTCACATGACTATTGGGTCACCCACGTGATCTGTTCTACACCACAGAAATACACGGGCCTGTCACTGCGCCCGTCATGTCGTTTGGCTAAAATGGATGCTCTCGATGTGCAAAGAGATAGCAAGTCCTCCATATACCTTGGTAGTTTGTTCTAAAAGCTAATCATCTGTATAAAAGCGTGTTAGACTGGCGTTTTCAGGCCTTACATAACAAGAACTTGACTGACTGAGAGGCCTGGATTTATATAATGTTGTAGATGCAAAGACAACACCTTCTCCCTTTCCCCCATTCTCTCTACCAACAGTCTTTCAGGGGAAAAAAAAAACAAAAACCCTACTACAGAGATCCTTTCCGGTCTGCCAAGGCACTGCCCTGCATTATAATCATTCCCTACCTTCCTTTAGGGTTCAATAAGCTTAGCTTACCTAAGGTTTTCTCCGTCTGGCATTTTCTTCAGTCTGCAAATCATCTGTATGTCAGCACAAAACTCAATTTCTCAACATCTTTCTAAAAACACAGATATTGCCTGCAGTATTCTAATGTCCTTCTCAGACACGTYATATTCAGAAGTAAAGCCAAATCCTCTCAGAGTCTCAGGGTCACTACCTCAGTGTGCTGCAGTGTTACGCTGGCTTCTCTGTATCTGGCTGAATTGCTTGAAAAAGATGACTTACATCCCTTTTGTAATTCTACTTTCCAGGACACTATTTCTCATGTCTCAATGTATAAGCAAACACTAGATTTGACTGTATTTAAACGTGCACTTGGTTTGAACAAGGCTATGTTACCAAGTCACTCTGCATAGCCAAGCTGTCATCTTTGCCTTTCTGCAATCTGTGTCATTTGCCAGTTTTATTAACAGCAACTGTATTTACTTCTACATCACTCAATAAAGCATTGAAAAGCAGTGGATGAAATGCCCTGAAAACCCACAGTAGAAATATTCCTAATCCAGTGCTACTAGACAATGACTATTTTTTGTGTGAGCCTATTTTTAACATGACTTCTAATGATACTGCGCAGCAAAAATTTTTAGTTACCATTGTGCAGTGTTAGATCAGCCCCTGTAATGCTCCCACCGGCATGAAAGAAAAAGCTTTAGCCTATGCCTTGAATCGCCTACTCCCGCACTCAGCCCAAGCTCCCTTGCAGCCAGGGCGAGGTGACAGACCCTCCCGGACACCTCCTCTCCCCCCCACACCGGCACCGTATGGCCGCCGTGGGCCTTGGCTGCTCATGGCATTTCACCAGGTCGATTCAGTACCGCTCAGGGATCTCCTCTGCACGTGCACATTCAAGAGCAACAGATGACATTGCAAGATACCTCCCGATGCATTAGAAGTAAAAGGAGAGGACTGGACCTTTCATTTTAGCATTACACATTTCAAAGGCATTTTCAGTAGACATTCCCAGACTGAATGAGCATTAATGATCCTTTTGTTGATACGCTTCATATCTACGCCAACAGGAGCAACACTTAGGAACTTTTGCTCGCTCTGTGACCATCTACTATATTTAAGCATGCCAGATCTGTAACATGAAGCCACTAAGTTCCTCTCACTCTTGTATTGAATAATACATGGCAAGAGAATTGTGAGTCAACATTTGTCTTTGTCAACATTGTTTCTCACATAGGTTTTTCTTAAATGTATTTGGTATCTTTATGTGTTTCAACAGTTGCTTAAACACACTTAAGACCAATTTCTGCTCCTGGATAAAATGAAGTTGTAATAAGCTACATTACCTTACCAAACCTTACATTAGTTATGATCTGTAATAAGAAAATATTCTAATAGTCATAGCAGAAAGTGTTACAGGCCATCAATATCAAATTATGAATTCCATTACTACACGCTGCACATACAGACAAGTCCAAAGGCAATCCATTGCAATTCTTTACGGAAAGCTGCCCTGTCCAAAAAATGTTTTTTACAATTCATTGAATGACTAAAGCTAACACTTATCAAGAGCAAACTAAAGCCATTGACTCTGAATGATTCAATTAATAGCTCAATCCAGAACATAATTTTTCTTCCTACACAAGCAAAGGCTAACAGGACTTGGGTAGTGGCCTAAAACTAACTGGGGGTGGGGGGGGGGGGGGGAGAAAGAGAGGTAATTAGAAGCATCTATTTTGATGGAAATATGAACGGGCATTGCATGCACAGACTTGTATTTCTTATACATGCATAATACTAAGATATAGTTCTACAAATAAAATCCCCCTCTCCTACAAATAACCTGAAGAAGAGAAAAAGCTAGAAATATTTTATTAGGTTGAAAAACTAACAAATCTTAGTCTCCCACAAGGAAGGTGAACTCAGACCTATAGGAATGTGCACCCTCAGGACRTCTAGTAAAAAATCCACAACTGTCAAATCCTAAAAAAGTTTCTGAGATTTATCCCATTTCATCTCATCTCCAGCCATACCATCCGCAAAGACATTCAGGAAACCCTGATAACCACAGTCTAAAGGCAGGACTGCATTCCAGAAACAGATGTCAGGGTATAGGACAGCAAAACTCCATGACCCAAGGAAAATCACCAGGCAGGAATCTGAAAGAATGTCCTGTAGTCTAACAACAAGCAGCTGCAAGTGGATGCTACCCATACAAAATTTGCTCAGGAACTATAGTATCCGGTAACAGGGCCTTCACAGCAGACTATAAACATTACAGTAGAAAACTGGACACACTAACCAAAAAAGGAATTCAAAGACTAAAATAGCTGACCAAAAAGCCAACAAGAGTCCAAAGCACTAAAATGCACAGTAATTTTTTAGATTAGTCCACACTAGTTACACCTGGCAATTCTGGGTGTAACGAGTTTCTAAACATTTTCAAGAATTCACATCTTCCTATATATAAATATAATGCAAATCACAGTAACTACAAGAATCTAAGATGTCAACTAGTGTTTCAGATAGTTGACTTACTGCTTTTGACAATAAAATATAAAATGAAAGTAATCTGCTTGTTCTGCTATMATCCAAGCAAATAAAAGATTGAATAAGCATAAGACAAGCAGAAAATTTGCAGGCAAATTTAGAAGACCAGTTGATTTTCATATAGTCATCTCCCAGGTACTTTTGAATAGTTTACAAGATGTTTTCATTTAAAAAAGGACATTTTTATGAACAGTATGAATTTATCTAATAGTTTAATTCAGATGTAATACTTCAGAAATCACTTCACTGACAGGTTTCTGTATTATTTCAGACATTCTTGGAACCATTTCCATTTTTGAAAAGGAATGGGGAACAAAGAAGAAAAAGACCGCATTTAGACAAGCAGAACTTGACATCCCATGACATCAGCTCTGCTTTTACTTTCACAGGGCATCAAGTAACTTACACTTTTCATGAAAGAGACAGGATGTCACATCCAGCTAGCTCCTATCGGTTATAGTGCACACGCGGCCTGGCACTCACAAAGATTTCAACAGGTTTCTGGAGAACGCTTTCAGTAATCCACTTGCTGTTCACACCAACAGCAGCAGATGTTTACAACAGTAAAAAACAATTACTGACATTTATTAAGGTACTGTTAGAGTATGACAATTCTGAAGCCATACACATTACCAGTAAAAACCCTTCTCATTCACTTACTAATTGCCATCATAATCATCATAAAAAAAAAAAAAAAGACACCCTCTTCAATTGCTAAAAACAGAGCATGAAAATAACAGAATGGAGGTCAGATTACAATTCCAGTGTGGGCAGCACACTCTTCAGAAGAATTTACAGCTGTGGTTTAGGGAGTGATATTAGCATTTTGTTCCTCATCAGTCACAAGGAAGCCTGTCAACTCACACCTATATGGTTACCTGAAAAATGTTTGAAATATTTTCAAGAACTGTAGCTATCACACAGTAAATATAGCTTTCTCTTGTGAAAAGTAAGCATTACTTCATTTTACTAATTTTTAGCTGCATCTTTCAGTGATGGGGAATATAAAACAGCTACTCATAGTTCCTGTTAAAGAGCTATTTTCTCTCAAAAACTTCTAGAAAGTTTAGTTAAACAGATAATTAAGATGAAGCATAACTTATGTAATGCTGTAGGGTTTTTTTAATTAGAACAATTACTTAATGATAAAATTAAAACAATGATGCAATTTATTCATGTATATCACTGTTCCAACAGATCTCCATCTCCTTTTAACATGCTTTATGTCCTGCAAGGGAGAAAAGTAAAGAGAAACTGAACAACCTTCCATCACTACCACTATTACATCTTACTCATATAAATGAGGTGCTTGCAAATGGGGAAAATACACGGCATCTATCTCTGAGTTTGCTTACTGGATGAGGTATGCTGTAAGAGCTTTGATTTTGACAAAAAAAGCTCTGGTTTAAAACCTGCCTGCTTAACATACTTCTTCCCCATCAGATCCCAGTTTCTGCAGGTCAGCAAGTTACCCCCTCTCCTGCTTGTCCCTTGCTGAGCATGAGGAAGCTGCTGCTAGAGCACTCGCCCTGCGAGGCTGCTATCCCAGCTGCTCAGCAACACGCACAAGGAGTAACCTTCTATTTACATGGCCAGATATCCACATAATTGAGAGTAGCATTCTTCACAAAGCCRCAAAACAGCTAATAAAAACAGGGAATCATCACTGAAAGGAGAGACAGATTTAGGGTAGATTCTTTCCAACATTATGTAACATCTGGAGAGCAGTTGGACTTAAGATTTCTTCTACTGTAACGGTGCCATGCACAGATGATGTACTTTATGTACACATGTACCCCCTACATGCAAATGTAGGGATGAATACGCATACTTCTATAAGTATTTTGCAAGACTGCACATCTGCAGGGGTCAGAAATCTCTCAGAAAAGAATAAATCTAAACATAACCACATTAAACTACCTAACTGCCAACTTTATATGTTATAAAAGTATTTATAAATTGACAAAGAAGTGCTACACGCACAGAGATTTCTTCCCATTACAATGTCAGCTGAACAGATGAAAAAAMCCCCTACATTCTCTTTGCATACTGCTCTTTCCACAGGAGACAGTTAAAGCCAATATATATCCATGGGTGAATACCTTATAGTCTACCTCACCGCAGCAAAGACTTAAAGAACCCTTGAACAGAGCAGAGTAAAAGGCCGTGGAGCTGGAGCACCTCCGTACAAGCAACAGGGAATTGTAAACACCCATTGTTGCTACTCACCAAAATATTTGGGATGGATGACAGAGAGGTGCTTCATTTAGAGATACTGCCAACTTAAAACTTTTGCAAAAAGTCTCTAAGGTTTAAATATTTGAGCTAGAGAAACTATAGGATCACTGTTAGCAAAGAATATTCTTTTTCTAGAAAATTTTTTTTTGCTTTATTCTTAGAACTTGGCTAAATACGTCTGTTCTACAGATACTTGTTTCCAACTATTTGACAGAATTCTCAAAATTTAACAATAGACAATATAAATATAGTAGACTGAAATTATTAATACATTTAGTCACCGTAGATAAAGAATATACTTTAAAAGCCAAATACAACCTCCTGACTACATTTTTTGCACACTACATGAATGAAAATGTAAACATAAATTAAGAGCCAGGATCTGGAACAGATCTGCTTTTGGAAACTGATTTTGTAATACAATGTCAGATTATTTACAAAGTAATACACACATGCATATAAACTTTTTTGTAATATTCTTACACTGCAAGAGGTTATAGACTACTTTGCTGAAAATGAGTATCAGCATTACTTTAAAGGCTGGCAGATAATTTCTATTGAAGAATCATTTTAAAGGCTTTCCTCCCCCCACTGCATTACTCTTAGCTAAAATATATTTATACAGAAATGCCCTAATTTGTTACAAAAATATATGCTGCACATTTGAACACATGCACTTTTCTTAAGTACTTCACATTTGTGAAAGGTTACTAACTAGACTTTACGCTTAACAGAAATGACTTCTAAAATAACACTGAAAATACAAAACCAAAATATTTCTAGAAGTATTTGTTTTCAGAGAATGACTATACCAGAATTACTGTAATTCAATATAATTCATAGCTGTTCATTATTTATCTATTCAACATACACCTACTGGCTCTGGGTCAAAAATTTGCAAGGTCAAAAACTCTTCTGGGAACAAAGGAACAAGAAGGGCCTGCTGTTCTCTGGCACCTGAATGTAAATATATGAAACTCCTCCCTTAAATCCTTAAAACTACATACATGCTGAGGTATTTTACTGGACTGAGGTCACAGTCATAAGAAAACTTCTACAGTGGAGGATTTACATAAAGACTCATTTACGTAAGATGAGTATCTGGAGGCTCCAGAAGTCCACTGCTTAGTCCATTCCAGACAGCCAAGTAGCACATTTTTACTGTACTGCATTTTGGACAACAGTATGCTGCAAAGTTCAGTGTATATTACTATTTAAACAGCAAGTTACAGTCTTCCAAAAGCAGAACCAAGTCTCCTAATCTTGGCTTGAACGCCAGCAGTTTTTAAGCTGTGATATGCCTTGAAGGGGCTGGAGCTGGTTGAGATCTAACACAAGCCAGCATTCAACTGGACAGCTCAAGCGTGGAACCGAGTTTAGCCCAGGCTGAATAAACTGCTAAGGGAACCTGGAGAAATACTCATGCTAGCTAGTCTATGCTGAGATGCTCACTGTTGAAGCTACAATAATTGATAGAGAAATTGGGGGTTAATAATTAACTCACGATTACCACCATGACATTGATGAGTAAGGCACACTATTATCACAGAAACAGAAAGATATGATTTGCTCAAATGACTTCAGCGAGTGAGTGACAGGATGCAGGTCTCCCAGTGCACAGATTAGCACCCTCCCCACAGAACCCATTACTTGCTAACAGAAAAGTCTTAATGTTATTTGAATCTACACAAACAACACAGGTTTATCACATCGCAGGAAAAGTGTAGGAGACAAGATTAAAAAAAAAACAACAACAAAAAAACACACTCAAAGAGAAGTTCAAACAGCCATATGTACAGAAATACTCTAACACACAGAAAAGCTTACACAGGAACTAATCAGAAGCATGTCACACAATTATTTTGGTTTACCTATTTAAACCGCGTGCTCGTCTTAGCAAGAAACTTGTCTTCGTAAATGTCTGTAAAGCCCAAAACACACTTCTGGAACCCCACATGTATTCATACACTTTCAGAACACAGCGGCTTCCTTGTTCAGTTCTTCAGCCTGGAAAATACTTTTGCCTATCTTGCAGGCAAGAAAAAGCAAGGAGTAGCTCGAGGCTGTAGAATTAAGATTTACAAAGGTACTCGCAGCATAGTTTGAATGTGCCTTGAGAGTAGGGCAAGCACAAGCTCTGCTGCCTCAGCGCTGTGCGACAATGTGACTTACTAAGTTCTGGCTGCTCCACAGCGACTGTGACCTTCAAATAAGCTAAACTTGGCCAGTGAGCTAAAGAGCCCACCTCGGAGAGGGAGTTCGACACGGCGCAGCCTCATCATGTGATCAGTGAACACACCCTACAGAACTGCTCTCCTGAAAGTTATCTTTTAGAATATCTAAAGCTTACGTTGGAAATAAAACAGAACACCAACACAGAAACTGATGTCCCTGAAAAAGCTCTTTGCAAAACAGCAGGCACACAGCAATCAGTTTGTACTTCCATTTCTCTTAGCTGGTAAATAAAAAATAAAATAAATAAATAAATAATAAAAAAAATCACACCTGCATGTTGGGGCCCTTGCAGTGCTTCAGAACAATAATCTATATGAGATATAGAGCATGGAACTAACACTGTTTAGGATTAATTGCTTAGCACAACTTGCTTAGCATTAGTAGCTAAATTTGCTGAAGCCTTAGGCCTCAGGCTATAGCCACTGCTACGTGCTTTGAAGTAGTCCACCAAGGACACTGGTGCAGCTGGAAATGATACATCCTGAGAAAGTACAGATAAACTAGCAGAAGCCAGTGGGAACCAAGGTTAAGGGTAAGATAGCTTTGCTAAATAAGTAGCAAGGTACAAGGCATGATCGCTGCGTGCGTGATCGGTGCCATGATTGGCTACCTGTGACATAATCTGTATGAACCACAAATCAAGGGCCAGAGCGCCGAATACTTGTACTTATAAAATGGGCAAATTGCCGAATAAAGTTGGAATTGAACCTGCATTCTGTGAATGCGTATGATTCATTCCCGTCACTCCCGCGGACCGCGACATCTGGTGACCCCGACGTGATACTGCGGAGGAGAAGCTGGCTTTGCTAAGAGTTCGAGTAATGGGAGTGGATACCGCCCGGGAGGCTCGTGCCCGGGGAAAACGAGCCTGGCCGTCCGAAGAAAGACGGGAGAAAAAGAAAAGTTGTAGCTACGCAACTCTTCTGACCGGTGAGTCAGGCGCCCTTGTGAGGCGGCGGGCGGTATGGGAAACGCTGTATCAGCGGTAGAAAAGGCCACGTTGGAGAAACTGTTTACCAGTGGCAGCACAAACAGAGCGACAGGTGGAGCGCCAGGCGCTGGTGGACTTGCTGTGGTGGGGAAGGCGGCGCGGTTTGTTACGGGAGTCCAGCCAGGTCTTTAGCGCGGAAGCCTGGAAGGAGGTTGGGAAGGAACTGTGGGAATCCATCCAGAAAGGAGAAAAAGAGGCCAGGCGTCTGGCCAAAACATATCGAGACGTGCGGCTCATGATTGAACAGCTGCACGGGGAGGCACAGGCGACCACTGCCATATGGAGGGCGCTGCAGGCGGAGCCCTCTGCGGCAGCACTTTCGCCGGGGAATGAGGACGAGGGAGCGGAGTGCGTGGTGCCCGTCTTTGATGCACCATCCTCGGGGGGGCCCTCGGTGATAGATGAGCCCTCCCCGCCATGTGCRGCACCTCTCWCTAAGCTAGAGCGGGAGGCTTGGGGGACTGGCACAGGATATGAGGACTTGCCACCGTACAAGAAAGGGGACGTTGCTGACGCCTTTGCCGCCCCCCCCGAGCCGTCCGCTCCCCCCATGGAAGTGGATCCGGCTGCTGTGCCATTACCTGAGGAGGAAAGCGTTGATCTGACTGAATATTCAAAACAAATGGAGGAACTGTTGGAGGAAATGAGGAGGTTGGATAGGAGGTCGAAAAAGGCGCATGTGAGGGAGGCGGATAAGAAAGCGCATCAGGCCATTGTGGACGGCCTGAAAGCGGTTGAGGAACGGTTCTCCGGGGATCCTGCCGGCGGATCCCAGGAGAACCAAGAGATCGCCCCCCAGAAACTGGGTGATTACCAACGTACTCAAAGGGACGTGGTCCCTTGAGCAGGCGGAGCAGCATCTGCAAGCCTGGAAAAAAAACCCTTTAACACAAAA
>NW_020447501.1:86646-87701 GCF_003343035.1 Apteryx rowi | reverse complement strand
AGCTGCATTCACCTGTTGGAGGCATCCTGACTTGAGCAGTCTTTTGCCAACTACCCTGTCACTATAACTCTCCCCTTCCCCCATCTTTCCTAGTTTAAAACCCTCCTTACCTGGTTGGCCAACCTGTCGGCAAAGACATGCGTGCCCCACATAGTGAGGTGGATTCCATCTCTCCCCAGCAGTTGTCAATCTTCAGATGGGGTCCCATGGTCGTAGAAACCAAAACCCTGTTGCCAACAGCAGCGGCACAGCCAGTCGTTAACCTGGAAAGTCCGTCTCCTCCTCCTCTCATCCATCCCCCTCACTGGCAGGATTGAGGAGAAGATGACCTGGGCTTCCAGACCCTTGAACACCATCCCCAGAGCTCTGAAATCCTGTTTGATGGTCTCCAGTTTGCCCTTGGTGTCATTCGCGCCCACATGGAAGAGCAGCAGTGGGTAATAGTCCAAAGCATGGACAAGCCTTGGCAGTCTTTCTATGATATCCCCTACACGAGCCCCTGGCAGACAACAAACCTCTCTAGACATGAGGTCAGGTTGGCAGATAGGTGCCTCTGTGCCCTGCAGCAGGGAGTCCCCCACAACAATCACCCACTGCTTCTTCCGGGCGTTCCGGCAAGGCACAGGGTCTGTTGTCCCAGTTACTTCCCTTGCAGCCATGTCCAGCTCCTCCTCCTCCTGGAGGGCACTAAACCTGTTCTTCAGCTGCAAGTCTTTGGGAGGAGTAAGAGCCTTTCTCCTCCTATGAGCAGTGACCAGCTTCCAGYCACCTTCTACAGTGTTATGATGTACTGTTTCACACGGCACAGAGCCCTCCGGCAACTCCACTGCTGTGGGGGGTTGGGACTCCCAAAGCTGTACAGTCTCCGGGAATACCCTGTCTAGCTCTTGCTCATCTTCTCGGATGCTATGCAGCCTACTGACTTCTTCCCATAACTCCCTTACATGACGACACAACTCATCAACAACAACACACCTCCTGCAGGAGAGCTGGCTGCCAGCCCAGGCCTCCCGGAGAGGCCCCAAGCACTCCCTGCAGCCTGAGACCTGTAGAGC
>NW_020447501.1:81935-85756 GCF_003343035.1 Apteryx rowi | reverse complement strand
TTAGCTGCGCTTTTGTTTTATGGCTGCTATGGTTTGGGTTTTTTGTGTTATGTGGTTGTATTGTTTGTTTTGGTTATTTTTGCTTTTTTTGTGTTTTGTGTGATTATTTGTTTTTCTGTTTGCTTTTTCTGTTCTGTGGTTTTGGTTGTTTGGTTGTTTTTTTCTGTTTTTTAGTTGTGTTTTGGTTGTTTGGGGGTTTGTGGTTATTTAGATTGCTTTTGTGTTTTTGTGTTTTTGTTTTGGGGTTGCTTTTTGCTTTGACTGTTTTTGGTTATGTGGTATTGATTTTTTCACGTCCTGTGGTGTTTTGGCTATGTTGTTGTTGTGTATTGTGTGTTTCTTTTGGTTGTATGTTTTTTGTTGTGTTTCATTCTTTTGCATTGTTTTGATGGTTCTGGGTTGATTTGATTGTCTTATCTTACATGATATTTTTGGTTTTTGTGTATTGGTTGTTTTTTATTTTCTTTTTCTTTCCTGTGTTGTGTGGTTGTTTTGTTTTGGGTTGTTTTGTCCTGTGCATTGTTTTTGTGTTTTTTCCGGGTTGTTTTTGTGTGTTGTACTTTTCCATTTTGTGATCTTTTTTGTGTTGTGTGGTTGTTTGGTTTGGGGTATTTTTAGTATTTTTGGTTGTGATGGTGTTTTAGTTGTTTTGGTTTCTGTGGTTGTTTTGGTTGGTCTTTTTTGTGAGTCCTTTTGTGCTACACTTGTTTGTTTTTTGTTTTTCTGGTTTCTGTTTTGGGKTTTTTTGGTTGTTTTTTGGTTGTTTTGGTTATTTTTCATTGTGTGATTATTTTGTTTTGAGGTTTTGTTAGTTGGGTTTTTTGGATTTTGGATGTTTAGTTGTTTGGGGTTTTTTCTTTTTTGCGTTTATGATTGTTCTGGATTTAGTTTTTATGTGATTTGTTGGTTTTGCTGGTTTGTTTTCGGGGGGGTTATGTGGTTTTGGTTGCTTTTGTGTTTTTGTGGGTTTTTTGGAAGGTTGTTTTAGTTGTTTGGGGGTTTTGGTTCTTTGTGGTTGTGTAATATTTCTGTTTGGTTGTGGGGCTGTTTTGGTTGCTTTCGATTTTGTGGTTGTTTTGGTTCTTTTGTGTAGTGCGGTTGTTCTTGTTTTGTGTTTTTGTTTTCTTTTTTTTTCCTTCTGTGGTTGCTTTGGTTGTTTTTTGTGGCTTTCTTTGTGTTCTGTGTTTTTTCTATTTGTTTTGTTGCTTTTTTTCTGTGCAGTTGTTTTGCTTGTTTTTTTGTTGTGTTGTGTTGGTTTTTTGGTTGTTTCTTTTGCGTGTTCTGGGGGGTTGGGTTTTTTTTGGTCAAATTTTTTGTTGTTTCTTTTTTTCTTGTTTTTTGGTCTTTGGGGTATTTTTCTGTTATGTTTTTGCTTGTTTTGCTTATTTTGTTTTTTGTATTGCTTTGGGATTTTTTTTGTTATGTCCTTTTTTTGTCCTGTTTTGTCATTTTGGGGAGGTTTGTTTTTTGGGKTTTTTTTGTTCTGTGTTGCTTTTGGTTTTTGCTTTGTGGGTGTGCTTGGTTTGTTCTTTTCATTGTTTATTTTATTCTGTGTGTGTGTTTTTTGTTTCCTTTGGTATTTTTTTTTCCTTGTGTGGTGTTCTTGGTTGATCAGGCATCTTTGCTTCTTGTGTTGTGGTTTTCCTCATTGGTTTTGGGTGTGTTTTGTGTTGCATGGTTGTTTTGATTTTTATTGTTATTTGTCTTTTTATTTGGTGTGTTTTTTGTTGGTTCGTTTTTTGCTTTTTTTGGTGTTGTGTTACTGTTTTGGTTGGTGTGGTTGTTTTGTGTGTTGTGGTTGAGGTGGTTGTTTTTTGGAAGCCATGCTATTCTGAAATGGACATTAGATGCCTCCTAAAACAGTTAAGGGGCATGCAGTCTGATAGTGCATAGCATCAGATGGCTTCATCTTAAACGTGTGGGGAGACGGTAAGTAAAAAGTATTAATTTCTTCCCATTCTGCTGACTTCAAACTCAAAACAGATTTAAGCCAGGACATGAAGTACTCCTTACCTAGAAGTAAGTTCAGTTCAGCCCCTCTCCATTTCAGAAAYACGTGTTCAACCCCTTCAAGGCTTTTGCCTTAAAAGCAGTCTAAAGAATAACACTAGCTCAAACAAATTGCCATTTGCTAGCTTCTTAATGCATGTGCCCTTTGGTAAGATCCTGTTCTGCAGCTGCTAAGTTTCGTATTTAGTCTTGGTGCCAGAAGTACGAGCTTGGAGGACAGGCTGGCTTAAGAGAAAAGGTTCTCCCTCATCCCAAGCAGTGTCCCAGCACTGGTGCAGTTGAACTGTACCCCAGCTCTCCTTCCTTGTGCCAATCCGAAGGGAAGTCGACCTGAAGAGGCCGAGGCATTAGTGATGACAAAAAAGCCAGCAGCTCACACAAACAGGCACCTGCTCGTTTGGGAATCCACATCAGGGGACGTGCAGTGGGAAGCAATGCAATTATTTTGGTGCGGGAGGAGAAGCTGTTACAGGTCGGCTGAAGTTCCTGCGACGCCGAGCGCTGGGAGAGCGGCCTGGGTGTCTCGTGCGCATTAAGGGGCTGGAACGCAGGGATCAGCTGCCCAGGGCAGCTCGATATTGAATATGAAACGTTGGGGCTGCGCTCCTCCGAGGTCCTTGCTCCAAACCCCCGTGCTGTGTGGAGGTTGTTCTCCCTCTCCCCAGCCCCTGCTGCCAGGGGGCCCAGCACAAGCTGGAGCAGCAGTGGCTGCAGCAGGGCCCTGCGGGGGCACAAACCACCCTGTGCCAGCCGGAACCGGTTCCAGCTGGTTGGAGGCAGTGGAAGGGGCGGGGGGACCCTCAGGCTGGGAAAGGTTGTGCGGTCTGAAGCTCTGTGTGCGCTCTGGGGCGAAACATGGGAGACCGCGACTGGGGAGGAGGGATGGACATCCGTGTGTCTGTCTGAGTGWGGAGTTTGGGGTGGTCTGGTTGGTTTTGGGTGCGGCATCCCCCTTCAATGCCCAAATCATTCAATCAGAGGCTTGTGCTCACTGGCAGTAAGTTAACCAAAGTAAAACTGCCTGATTCGGCCATCCTGCTTGCAACACCTGCTGSTGATTGCATTCTCCTCTTTTCCYCTGGAAAAAGGCCAAAGAGGGACCACTTAAAGTCACTGAAAAGATCAATACTGTGGAAACCTTTCCAGAAAAGGGCCTTTTGGGAGTTCTGTTATTTTCTCTGTAGTGTTTGAAATCTTGGGTATCACAAGCAGTGTTTTGTGTGTCCCAACTTAAAATGAGGAAAAAGTGGTATCGTGAGTATTTTGCCAGGCCTTTTTATTCCTGTGCTCGCATGCTTTAAGTATTTTTTCACCACAAAAAAAAAAGCAAAGTGGGAAGGAGAAAATTGTGTCAAGAGTTGCCAGTTTGCTACTTTGGGTTGAGATTAATTGATCTGAGGTTTAACATGAATGTTTTGTTTTTAACACTGGTGCTGACATTGAGCTTAAGGCAAGGAGACTGGCTACTGACGGGAGAGGCCATGGAAGTGGAAGTGGCAGCCTCTGAAGTGGAAGTGAAAACTGAAACCTTGCTCAAATGCCTGTGGGTGAGGAGACTGGGTAGTGTCTGTGTCAGAGGGCTGTAACGCCCGACGCACCTTCTGTCTGATTGCAGAGACTTAGTAACACCCATAACCGGATACTTATTCTGTGTGGGAGCAGGAATGGGGAGATGGGTTTAAGAGAATCTGGCTCATTGCTGATGACTAGTTAATTTGTGAGGAGAACTGAAGGATGTGTATCAGGCTCTCTGAGCCTGATAATCTCAGTGGGTTTTCTCCCGCCTTACAGTTCACCTCTCCAATCTACCT
>NW_020447501.1:59477-81704 GCF_003343035.1 Apteryx rowi | reverse complement strand
GGAAGGGACCTCTGGAGATCACCTAGTCCAACCCCCCTGCTCAAGCATGATCACCTAGAGAATGTTGCCCAGGACCCTGTCCAGATGGCTTTTGAATATCTCCAAGAATGGAGACCCCACAACCTCTCTGGGCAACCTTTTCCAGTGCTCTGTTACCCTCACAGTAAAGACGTTTCTCCTTATGTTCAGACGGAATTTACCTTTTTTCAGTTTGTGCCCGTTGCCTCTCATCCTGTCACTGAGCACCATGGAAAAGAGTTTGGCCCCATCCTCTTTACACCCTCCCTTCAGATATTTATACACATTGGTAAGATCCCCCCTCAGTCTTCTCTTCTGCAGGCTGAACAGGCCCAGCTCTCTCAGCCTTTCCTCACAGGAGAGATGCTCCAGTCCCTTCATCATCTTAGTAGCCCTTCGCTGGACTCGTTCCAGTAGCTCCATGTCTCTCTTGTATTGGGGAGCCCAGAGCTGGACAGAATACTCCAGGTGTGGCCTCACCAGGTGCTGAGTGGAGGGGAAGGAAGGCCTTCTTGGCCACAAAGGCCAATTTGTTGTCCATCAGGACTCCCAGCTCCTTCTCTGCAGGGCTGCTCTCCAGCAGGTCAGCCCCCAGCTTGTCCTGGTGCATGGGGTTATTCCTCCCCAGGTGCAGGACTCTGCACTTCCCTTCATTGAACTTCATGAGGTTCCTCTCTGCCCATCTCTCCAGCCTGTCCAGGTCCCTCTGAATGGCAGCACAGCCCTCTGGTGTATCAGCCACTCCTCCCAGCTTTGTATCATCAGCAAACTTGCTGAGAGTACATTCTGTCCCCTCATCCAGGTCACTGATGAATAAGTTGAATAGGATGCTTATACAGTGCTTATTACTCATTTTTGCCCAAACCCTTTTTCTGGGGTTCATTTGCAGGATACRTTGGGATGGGAGATTTGTGTGACACAGACTCAGTATGCTTGAGTAGTGACAAATATTGTACACTACACGACAAGCAGCAGTGTATTAACAAAACTATTATAYACACACAGAATAGAATGATTATAACAAACATTATAGCTTGTAAAATAAGAGAAGCTACATGTCAAATATTCCAGAAAAAACATGTCCACAAGGACCAATTGTTGCTTTGATGTAATGTGTTTACAGTGTCATGTATTTTCTGAATATCATGGTACACTGCATTGTCAACCTGGATATAAAGGTACAAGAATTTTTTTTACCAGTCAGGGTGCAAAAAAAATCTTTTGCAGCTAGGATGAAATTGAGTGCCATCCGATTTGCAATACCATTTGCCATATTGCTGATACTTCAGCAGTGAGGGCTTTTACAGCATCACTAGTACGGTTGCCTATTTTTTTTCAAAAAATAGTGCTAGCTTTTCCCAACAGGTGCTTGGTTGATCCTGCATTATGTAATTCTCAATGCAAAGGGTTAAGCAGCACTAATATGGGGTTTCCTCCTCCTCTTGTTGGCTCAGACCATATCTAAAGGGTGGAGGTAGAAATAGAGGAGCCAAGATGATGCTCCTGGGTGCCCTTGCGTTCTCCCAAATGGAAGGGGCGGCTGCACCCAAGGGGCACCTTATACCGAAAGGGCACCAGCAAGATGTGCACCTGTCTAATTGGGCTCTGGCCGCTACACTAGGAGTCCAGCGGTATCAATCCCTTAAGGTTGGAACATCCCACTTCTGACACCACAAATGTGGCGCTGCGCCAAGGATGGCGCTGCACCTGGGATTCTTTCGGATGTTCACTAACWTAAGRGGAACCGTAACAGAGCAAGGAYTCCAGGTACAGCAYGTCTGTCCRTTATAAGTATTTAWTGCTCACTCCTACATTGCAAGCTTTCAGCCCAATTCACTATAGCCAAGCACTAAAATGGAATTCTATGCATGTTTTGGGTTTGCARCTGAGTTGCTGTCTTAGGGATCCCGAACCCTCGATGCCCYRTCAGTCACRGAGGAATTGCGGTGCCAGCATCCCCTTCKCACYRGGTGGGGTYCTGGGGGCAGTCCAGCTGTCYGGAACAGGGTCCACACTGTGTGGGATGGCATTAATCTTTTATAGTTCTCCCYGTYGTTCCCCCCGAAAGTAGCAACTTAAACCAATCACAAGCCCAATTGTCTTTTTATCCAATCAGGTTTCATTATTCCCTACAACTCCCTTGTTTTACTTCCTTATCACTAATTTTCCCCACATTCTCCCAGAGGTRAGAGTTTCTGCAGTGCCMTCTCATTTCTTATYGYTCCGTTCCCACACCGCTCTGCAGTGTGGTGCCTCAGGCTGTAGACATCCCAGGTGATTGCTGACTGGTGGAACACACCAGTGCATCCTGCTGTAGTCAGGGCTGTGCTATCCATGAGGCCYGCTCTTGCCTGCAGGTCTGTGACACCTGCCAACACATCTACTCCCAAACTGTTGCCACAGGTCTTGAATAAAAGAGGAAATCCTGAGYGTCCARTGCAGAAATAATTAGGAAATGCTGTAAAGATAGGCAAAATCTAACACCTGTGAGGGGGTGCTCTAGTAGAGAAGGGGAAAAAGTCCTTTGTCTCTGTGCTGTTGACCTCTGAATGAATTTGCAAGAGCAGCTGGTGGAGGCCCTGGGGACTGCATCAGCTGAAATTGTCTGTCTGCAGCAATGTTGTGTTGTATTCCTGCAGGATGTGGAGCTCCATAGCAGTTCAGGAGATACAAACTTTCAGGAGAGACATGAAGTTAAGTTCCTGTTGTTTGTACTTTGTCAAGGCTCCACAGAAGGTTTCTTAGGAAGGCAGAGAAGAAACATACAACTGTGGCTGCAGTCACTTTGCATGGAATGTTCTCCTGTACCTAAACCCTGGCTTTAGACRCRTATTTGGTGAAACTCCCTCRTCTYATGTCCCTGTGAAATAGATRGCAGGGTCCTGCTGCTTTTCTGTAGAGGGAAAGAGTATGCTTTGCAGGGGGCCCAGTCCTACAACTAGCTGCACACAGATGCACTCTTGCCTCGACTCGGAGCCCAGTTGCCCTGGGACCCCACGCATGTGTGCGCATGATGGTCCTTGGCAGCAGTCCTGCCACCTCCGTGCTGCAGGGTCTTTTGCAAGGACAGACTCTGTGAAGGTCTGGCCCATGTTATTCCCTCCATTCTTCTTTGTTCTTCTCTCACTATCGATACAAAGACACTAAATCTACACCAAGAATAACAGAACTAACTGTGAACAAAGACTCCTGTAACTGCCCTAAGAATACTGTAACTAACTACACACTAAGACTACTGTAACCAACTGCAAGCTACCTATCCTAAAACTACACTATAACATTAACCCCCCTACAGTAAGAATAATAAATATGCCCTAAGTATAACTAAGAATAATAGCTATAACTAATAACTTTAATAATACTAATAATAACTATAACTACTGATAACTAACAACTGTCCTAAGTGAGAATAATAACTCTGCCCTACACTTAGAATAAAACTATGAACTAAGAATCCTCTAACTGTAACTAAGTAACTACACACTAAGAATACAATAGCCAACTCTACAGTAACTGTCTTAATACTAATAATCCTAATAGTCCTATAATAATAATCCAAAATCCTATAATAATAACAATCCTAAATAACCTAGCCTATAAAATTACCTACTCTATAGCCTAAAGAGAGCCATGACAGGGTGGTGGGAGCCATTCCTGGGTGCTGTCTCTGTCCCGCAGCGGAGGTGGAGGGCAGCTTTGGGAGGGACGTGCCCCCATGGTTGGCCCTGTCTCTGCTGAGCAGATGTTGGTGTCTGGTAGCCAGGTGCGGGCCAGGAGGCAACGCATGGCCCAGCGATCCTCGGCCTCCCATGGCACCTGGGGCTCAGCTCCCCCTGGCTGGGTGCCAGCACCAGCCTGGTCTTGCTGCGGGGGCCGTGCCCTGGCTGGTAGGGAGCAGGGGGCCTCCTACTGGGCTAGCGCCTCCTCTTCCTCTTCAGCCCCTGGAGCAGGGCGAAGGGCCACAGGGCGGGCTGCCCCTCTGGAGGGGGGTCCACCTGCATGGGCTCCTCCTCCTCCTCTGGAGGGGGGTCCACCTCCATGGGCTCCAGGGCAGCTGCGGCGGTCTGGAGGAGTGCAGCGTGACTGTCCCACATGGTTGTGCCTACCTTCCTCTTGGTCCACAGTGCCGCCTTCCTCCTTGCCCACAGCTGCTCTGCCTGGCTCACGGCTGGAGCCCCCATCGCAGGCAGGAATGGAGAGGTCAATCCCGGGCACTCTCCCACCACTGGCCTGTTAAGGACGCTTAATGGCTGAGGTCACCGCTGACACAGGGAGGCCGTGGTGATGGCATTCCTGACTTGGTCCCCACGTGCGGGGGCCCTGCCTGGCTCTGCCCCACGGTGGGATCCTGGGGGCTGGAGGGTGACCCCATGTGGAGGGGGCTGCAGAGCAGCAGGCTGCTCTTCTTGGGACCCTTCCCGTGGGTCATCTTGCTTACTCAAGGGAACGGCTGCTCCTGCGCCGAGGAAACGCTCGTGGCCTCCCCGCACAGGCTGTGTGCTCCAGCACCCTCCCATCCTGGGCACCCTCTGCCAGAGTCACTCCCAGGTGTCCTTGCCTGCCCCGGAGCCCTGGGAAGCCCCTGCCGGGGCCCAGCCCTCCCGGCACGGACTCACAAGTGCCAAGCAGAGGGGCAGCCCCACTGCCCTCGACCTGCTTGCTGCATGCCGATGCAGTCTGGGAGGTGGCTGTCCTTCATGCAGGGCATTAGCAAAGCCTTTTCCCACAACTCTTTCCTTCGACTTCCCCTCCCCAAAATCTTCTTGCAAATGGTTCAGTGCAGGACAGGACTTTCCCTTCCTTCATGGCTGCTCAGCCTCTCCAGCAACCTCCTCTGTCGGATATTGCTTTTTTTACAGAGGTGAAGAGGTTTTCTGCTCAGGCATTTCTGTGTCYTGCCATGATATAGCTCCTGTTGCAGATGTCTTGCCCAAATGCAAGAAGTGGGAAAGTTCTGTAGCTGTTAACTGTGAAGTGTCTGGGGCAGGGGCTCCCCAGCTTTGGTATATAGGACCAGGGCTGGCACATCCCAGAGGCCGCTGCAGGGTAGAGCTGTGTTGTCTGTCTGGATTTCTGGTACCTGCTTCCCAGCAGAAGCTGTGCAGTTCCTCTTGGGCAAGGGACTGCAGCCAATGGCTTTGTAATGTCTTTGTGCCTTTTGGGGAGAAAGGTGTTTAAGCCTTCAACCTGTTAAAATGCTGTTGGTTTTCAGGTGCATCCTTTCCTAAGGGGCTTGCCAGCTATTGTTAGTGAAGTCAACGTGGTTGTGCTGGGTTGTCCTGTCCTGCATGCATTTAGGGGCAGGGTGGCAAAGCCATGCTGCCTGCAAAGCGGCAGGTGTTGTGTGTTCCTCAAATGAACTTTGTCACCTGAAAGAATTGGCAGCTGGATGCCTAAGCATATTTCTGCCTCTTTCTCCTAGGACTTCCTATTTAGTGGCATGTATGACCGACCAATAACCCCTACACTGGCACAAGGCTCGGAGGACGAGGTGCCCCATGAAGTTCAGGAATAGTGTAGGGTGTGGCTTATTAATCACAGCTGTTGCACAGAGGACTGATTTTATCTCAACACAAAGGGGACCAGAGGATGACCTCTATGTTAGATAATCAGCTGTATCTGTTGAGCGGATCAACTGGTGTAAAGGTTTCTTCCTGAATTTATCAAAAGAATGTGAACATCTCCCTGAGATTAGCCAGACCAGCATGGGGGAAGTGTATACGTGGTTCAGCCCAACACAGAGTGTAAAACCTGAACAACTAACAAAGGAATTTCAAAGAGAGCAATGGGCTTGAGCTGGCTTCAACCCACATATTCCTTCCAGCAGGAAGGCTGGTTGTACAGATGCTCTCAAACTCCAGCAGCTGCAGAGCTGGGAGATGGTCATCTCATTAATTTCTGAATGAGTCAAAATGCAGGTCCTGAGGCATTGCACTGTCTCATAGGCTCTGCACTGGAGTCTAGGCAGCAGCATTGCAGTGTATGGGTATGTCCTGCGAAGTGCAGGGTCAAAAATGTGGGAGATCCAGGGAGCCAGGGGCTGTACAGTCCCCCCCCGCCAAGAGCCTGGGTGGTGGGGAGGGGTGTCCAGGGTTCTAGGGTCTTTAGGGACCCCCAGGGAAGAAGTGCTGCTTTGAGGTGACACAGAACAGCCCAAGGACCAGAGCTGAGGCCCAGAGATGAGAAATGGCTTTCACCAGGTTCACCCAGAAGGAAGGCTGGGCAAAACTCATGGGAAATGGGAAAACTTCCCCAGATTTGCTATCTGGTCTGGCCCTCTGGATGATGTGTTAAAGGCATGTTTGCTCTTCTCTGGTGCATCATCTCTATCTGAAGTACCACAGACCAAAAAACCTTGCCGCGGACTTTTAAAAACAAAGAGCCTGATTTGGTTCTTAAAGAAGAAAGGCTATGTCCTGTCCCATATTGTCCTACATCCTACTTCTACAAAAAGAGTGACCCACAGTAGAAACCAGTTTTGAGGCTCACCAAAGCATCTCAGCCCGTGGCCACGCTTTGTGCTGTTTCACCCCACATGACTTTGATCCCATCTTTGAAAAATGCCAAACCCCAAACCAACGCCCAAGTCCTAGCTTCCTGCACAGGTCTGCCCGGTACAGAGATTTGTCAGTGCAGGGGTGCAGAAATGACTTCTCCAGGGCCCGCTTTTAGATATTTCACTGCCTTTGGCACCATCTGGAGATGTTCCTGAAGGATTTATCAGAAATTTCTGGAAAATAACTGGGGTGAAGGGAGGTGACTGCTTTCCAGGATGTGAGGGGAAATCTCTCAGCTCTCTCCCTGGCTGTGCCATCTTCATGCCTGTGATCTAATAAGCCCCCACATGACATGAGCTAAGGCTGCAGTGGGATGTGCTGCGTCACAGGGAGGTCTCCCTGGTGCCACGGCAGTGCCCTCACTTCCCTGCGAGGCCCAGGAGCAGCTGGGCACTGCTCATGCACTCCTCACTGCTGTCCTTTGGAGCTGCTCCACTGCAAAGGAGGTGGGAACAGGAGACAGTGGGGCCATGCTGCAGCTGCTCACTGACAGGCAGAGGAGCAGCGGCACACTGGAGAGGAGTTTTGGGTGATGACACAGGAAGAGCGTCCTTTTTACCCCAGATGGACAGGCAAGGTGAGGAGAAGGGGGCAAGTGAGATAGAGGGCTGCTGGACTGAGACCATCAGCCCAGACTGCTGACTTCCTTGCTCCCAGCACTCCTGCAGCTCTCCGCCAAGGGTAAGGGCTTCGGTAGCTCCTTCACAAGGTGTCGCACAGAGACCATTAACTGCAAAAACTACTCTGGATCCCGGGC
Source organism: Apteryx rowi (assembly GCF_003343035.1). Lineage (NCBI taxonomy): Eukaryota > Metazoa > Chordata > Aves > Apterygiformes > Apterygidae > Apteryx > Apteryx rowi. The sequence continues at coordinate 74,372 of NW_020447501.1, read as the reverse complement.
TGTGGGGGTGGCTGGAAAGGGTTGGGGCTGCCACAAGAGCCCTGCCTGAGGGTCCCGTCTGGCTCAGGGGACAATGTGACATCCAAGAGTCCTGCGTCCTAGAGCTGGGACTGCCCTGAGCTCCAAGGCTCCTGGGAGACTGGCTCCATTGCCAGGTTGGGGCAGGGGGCAATCCATGGCCAGGTTTCCTTGGGAGTGGGTCCCCCTTTGGCATCTGGCTCTGGGAGGAAGGGGGTCCTGTGTCCTGGAGCTGGGGTGTCCTGCAGCTCCCGTTGGGCTCTCAAGAGCCTGCTGGAAATGCCCATGTAGGAAGTGAAACCTTCACCTTGTAATAACCCCAAGTCGTCTATTTGTTTGGGAGAACCTCTGTTCCTTCCCTGTGGATCCTGTTGTGCTTCCAACTTGGCAAAACATGTTTTGGGCTCAGAGATATTGTTCTCAGATGGCCGCAGCCCCATCCTCTTTCAAACTGGGGTCAAACCTCTGCACCCAAAAGACAGCATGTTTGGGAGAGCAGCTTGGAAACTGGGTGGGGGTGGCATTACCACCCCACAAGTCCTGGCTGACCCCAAGGATTTTTCTCTGAGCCATGGTGGGCAGTGCTGGGGTGAGTCCAACCCAGCCATCTCCCCCAGCCTCCCTCCTGGCCCCACACCTCCACTCCCCTGCACCAGCAGGCCCAGAGCCGGTCATCCCCCCCCTGTGCCCCCGGGAGCTCCTCAGCCCTCTGGAGAGACCTGATGAGGCCCAGCCTGGCCCCGCAGAGAGCAGCCCCTGCCCGGCTGTGGCTTGTCCCGGGCAGGCACAGCGGGAGGGCTGGCGAGCCCCAGGGTTGCCACGGGGAGGGGGGCTGGGGCCGAAAGGGTGAGAGGGCACTGCCATGCCCTGAAGGCAGCAGGACGCTGCCTGCAGCTCCGGCACCTCGGCCCGCATGCCAGCACCTCTGGCATCCCCATGGCCCCCACACTGCCACCAGCGCTGGGACCAGCACAGGCCCTGGAGCTGCTCCCCTGCACCTAGCATGACCCCCCCTCCCCCCGCCCAGGGCAGAGGGCAATGAGGAGCCCCAGCCCCTGCAGGAGACCCTGAGCCCCTGTGGGGGAGCAGCCGGGCCCCAGTGCCCTGACATGCCCAGGCACACCGGGGGGGGGGGGCAGGCTGCCCTGAGGCCCCGGGACACCCCACACCCCACACTGCCACCCCTAAGATGGCACCCTTCTGTGGGGCTGTGGGGTCAGGGGGGAGCTGGTCGCCAGGTCCCGAGGCTGCATCGTTTCCATGGCAATGGCCCCATTGCAGCCCTCCTATTGGCTGGCATGAGGAGGGCAGGGCTGGTTTTGACTGATGGCTCTGTCAGCCAATCGGAGTCCACCATATAAAAAAGCATGAATGAGAGAAGTGAGAAAGAAGAGGGAGAAAAGCAGGAGAGAGGAAGTGGGAGAGAGAGAGGGTGTGAGCAGGCCTGGTGTGGGCTGCAGGTGTGTTAAAATGCCAGCAGGTGCCCTCATCCCGGGACGGGGGCAGCGGTAACATAGCTGCTTTCCTCCAGGGAGCTCCAGAAGGTGCTGGTGGGGCTGTGACCACAGGACAAAGTGATCTCTGAAAGAGGGGGAGCTGACCTGCGAGCCAGAGCTGCCAGACTGCCCCAGACCAGCTCAGTCTGGGTGGCTTGGTGGGGTTTTTGGATGCAGGGAACTTTGCTCCTGTCCTGGGTCCGTGATCCATTTTGAAGCATTTCCCTGAACTACTGCTGCCACTGCAGCCCCCCAGGTGCTGCTCAGAGCTGCGTTTGGGAGCTCCTGGGCAAAGTCGGACCAGGCTGCTGTTGTCCTCATGAGGGGCCCTTCCCAAAGTTCGCTTTTGTTCTGAAAATGGCATTTCGGAGTGGCTCTGAGAGAGGCTGTCACTGTATGTCACTCAGTGCCCTTGCCCGAGTCCTTCCATGTCTCAAATTGTCAGTGCATTAAAAAGGAGAATGCTCTTTCTGAAAGCAGAGGATTTGCTGGGTTTGTTTAGCATTTCAGAAGGAAGTAGACTTCTGATCCGAGGGGAGGCTTCTCACTCTGACTCTGATATGAGGCCCTGCTATCTTCAGTTTCTTAATTGCTTGTCCCATGAAATTGTCCTGTTGGAGAATGTTCTCAAGAATTACTTTCAGGCCTTTTTCCAATTCCAAAGTTTCATGGGCTAGGTGGAGGTGCTACATAGGCAGAAGCTAATCTTCTTTTGGGGTAGTAAATGGTACCTAACAGGTGTTTTGCTGCACTATGAACATTGTGAGGCCACGAGGTGATTTAGGGAGGCTGTTCAAGAGCTGGCTGAGCCTTGGGGGAGGGCAGGGGGAGCTGCAGGCGGCAATAGCCATGTGGCCGGGGTGTGGGTGGTGAGGTCATGGCTGTCTGCGAGAGCTATGCCAGAAAATCACCATTGTGAAATCAATTCATTGCAAGTAGCTGACAGGCCAGCAGGAGGCACATGGCTCAGCTATTGATGATGAGGTCACTTCTGCCAGAGTGCCTGATAGGCCAGCAGCAGGAACAAGGCTTGGCTGTTTGTTTGTGAGGTCACTTCTGCTTGATGAACTCATTGGATAGCAGCAGAGATGTGGCTGGAAAAGTGACTGTGAGGTCACTTCTACCTGAGTAGCTGGTAGGGTCACAGCAGGTACATGGCTGGAATATGTGCTTTGGGGATCACTTCTGCCTGAACAGCTGATAAGCCAGGATTTGGCTCATGGCTGGGGAAGTTACAGTGAGGTAACTTCTGTCTCGGAAGCTTATAGGCCAGTGACAGACACATGGCTGTGGTGGTGACTGTGATGTCTTCTCTTTCTGAGTCCCTAACAGGCCAGCAGCAGGCACCTGGCTGGGAAGTTCCTTGTGAGGTCACTGCTGTCAGAGTTCCTGGAAGGCCAGCAGCTTGAACATGGCTGGGAATTGACTCTGTGGTCACTCCTGTCCCAGCAGCGTATAGGCCTGCAGCAGGCGCATGGCCGTAAATGTGCCTGTGAGGTCCCTTCTGTGTTAGTCAGCAGCAGGCTCTGGCATGGGGAATGTGCTTGTGAGGTCAGTTGTGTGTCAGGATGTGATAGGCTAGTGGCAGGCTGACGAGCAAGTAAAGAGTTAACAGGACTGAAGAAGTTTGCCAACTGATATGTGCAAGGCCATGGGATAGAAACTGCATGGACTTTAGGGAGGGAGGAAGCGATATGGAGGTATTGCGGTCTTCCCTCGCTAGCATGGACTTTTCAAGCAGAAAAAGAAGAAACAGTCCTGTGATTGCGCGACTTGCAGAGGTCAGCAAAAGCAGTATTTGCCCAGAGCCCCAGCTGTATAAAAAGAAAATTGGAAGCTAAGAGAGTTTGAGCAGGGACAGGAACATGACCTGACCATCCTCTCCAGCTGGTCTGTGAGTATTCCCCCCCCTCCCCTTTTCCTGGGACTCTGGATTAAGGTAATTCCTCGAGGTTGAGAATCCTCTCACTAAGAGTGTGAACAAGCTAGCTTTCACATTGGAATAAGCAGTACTTCTGATTAACAGTGCAGTAATTGACAGTTTTGGGTTATCCTTTCTAAATTAGTAATCGCATTATTTTAATGGGTGTTACTAATCCGAGAGCTTGCGTGAGGAAATAAACATATTTTTTACTACGTTACTGTCTCAGTCGTTACTATTGAACCTATTGTCATAGCGTGACACAAGCACATGGCTGCTGTTGGTGCTTGTGAGGTCACTTCTGGGTCAGGCCCTGATAGGCCAGTGGCAGGCACCTGCCTGCTGTTGCTGCTTCTGAGGTCCTTTCTGCCTGAGATCCTGACAGGCCAGTGGCAGACACCTGTCTGCTTTTTGTGGTTGTACGGTCACCTCTGGGTCAGGCCCTGACAGGCCAGTGGCAGGCCCATGGTTGCCATCTGTGGTTGTGAGGTCACTGGTGCCTCAGCACCTGATAGGCCAGTGGCAGGCCAAGGCTGCTGTTTGTGGTTGTGAGGTCACTTCTAGGTCAGGCCCTGACAGGCCACTGGCAGGCCCATGGATGGTGTTTGTGCTTGTGAGGTCACTTCTTCCTCAGACCCTGACAGGCCAGTGGCAAGCACAGGGCTGCTGTTTCTGGTTGTGTGTTCACTTTTGCCTCAGACTCTGATAGGCCAATTCAAAGTACATACATGCTGTTTGTGCTTGTGAGATCAGTTCTGCCTCACGCCCTGATAGTGCAGTGGCAGGTGCATGACTGCTGTTTGTGCTTGTTAGGTCAGTTCTGCCTCAGGCCCTCATAGGACAGTGGCAGGTACCTCTCTGCTATTTGTGGTTGTGAGGTTACTACTGGGTCAGGCCCTGACAGGCCAGTGAAAGGACCATGGTGCTGTTTGTGGTTGTGAGGTCACTTGTGTCTTAGGCCCTGATAGGCCAGTGACTGGCACATGGCTTCTCTTTGTGCTTGTGAGGTCACTTCTGGGTCAGGCCCTGATAGGCCAGTGAAAGGCCCATGACTGCTGTTTCTGGTTGTGCGGTCACTTCTGCCTCAGGCCCTGAAAGGACAGTTCTAAGCCCATAGGTGCTATTTGTCCTTGTGAGGTCACTTCTGGGTCTTGCACTGATGGGCCTCTGACAGGCACATGTCTGCTGTTTGTGGTTGTGAGGTCACTTCTGCGTCAGGCCCTGATAGTCCAGTGGCAGGCACTTGTATGCTGTTGGTTGTTTTGCGATTGCTTCTGCCTTAGACCCTGATAGGCCAGTGGCAGGCACCTGTCTGCTGTTTGTGGTAGTGATGTCATTGGGCAGCCACGGCTTGCCACTGCTCAAACCTCTCCCCGCTTATCGCTGATAGGTCACTTCCCCGCTCTCCCTGGCCACACTCACCAGGTAGAGAGTCGGTATCCCCAAGGACCTTCCAACACTGAGGGGATCCTGTCCGTGACGCCAATTAACCTGTCACGTCACACCTACGGGGGGTGTGTGTGTGTGTGTGTGTGACTCAGATTCACAAATCCCCTTGGTGTGGACTAAGGTGAGATAACACTCAAGGTCCTTACATAAGCATCAACTTTAATGGAACAAATATCCTGCAAACGTTGGCCCTCTCACAATTGTAGCTACCTGAGCTACGCGGCGCTATGAGACATATGTAAATGTCAACCTTAATGGAACAAATATCCTACCAAGATTGACCTCCTCACAATTATATCTAAACCAAAGTAGGCTTTGCATTACTTAACAACTTTAAAAGAGAAAGAGAGAGATGGAGAGAGAAATAAGGAGATCACCTGTCCTGGATCCAGCATCAGACCTGCCAAAAGGGGTGTTCAGTGTAGAGCACCCACCCAGGGCTCGTCCATGTCCCTATTTATTGCCCCAGTTCCTGGACTTCCAGAACCTTCTCTCGCCCCAGATCCAGGAGCGGTTGAGACACCAGTCAGTCAATGGAAGTGACACCAGGCCCCTCCCCATGACTTTCTGGGACTTTCTCCCAGTTCAGGAACCTTCTTTCGGGGCATTGTTCAGGCTCACAGTACAGTTATTTGGGTCTCGTCCCCTACACAGGCACCTGGTTGCCATTTGTGCTTGTGAGGCCCTTTCTGAGTCAGGCCATGATAGGCCAGTTGCAATCACCTGGCTGCAGTTTGTGCTTGGGAGGTCACTTCTTCCTCAGGCACTGATAAGCCATTGGCAGGTAGCTGGCTACTGTTTGTGGTTGTGAGGTCACTTGTGCCTTAGGTCCTGACAGGCCAGTGGCAGGCACCTGTCTTCTGTTGGTGGTTGTGAGGTCACTTCAGGGCCAGGCACTGATATGCCAGTGGCAGACGTAGAGCTGCTGTTCTTGCTTCTGAGGTCCCTAGTGCCTCAGATGCTGCTAGGCCAGTGGAAGGTGCCTGGCTGCCGTTTGTGCTTGTGCAGTCACTTCTGGGTCAGGCCCTGATAGGCCAGTGGCAGGCACCTGGCTGCTGTTGGTGCTTGTGAGGTCACTCTTTTCTCAGGCCCTGATAGGCCAATGGCAGGCACATGGCTGTTGTTTGTGCTTGTGAGGTCACTTGTGCCTCAGACCCTGATAGGTCAGTGCTAGGAACAAGGCTGCTGTTTGTGGTTGTGAGGTCACTTCTGGGTCAGGCACTGATAGGCCAGTGGCAGGTAGCTGGCAGCTGTTGGTGCTTGTGATGTCACTTGTGCCTCAGGCCCTTATATGCCAGTGGCATGGAACCTATGTGCTGGTTGGGCTTGTGAGGTCACTTGAGCCTTAGACCCAGATAGGCCACTGGCAGGCACCTATCCAATGTTTGTGGTTGTGCAGTCACTTGTGCCTTAGGCCCAGATAGGCCAGTGCCAGGCAGATGGCTGCCATTTGTGCTTGTGAGGTCAGGCCCTCATAGGCCAGTGGCAGGCCCGTTGTTAACAAAAAGGCAAAGGTTTCCTGGCTACTCTAGATATTGAGCTTTTATTATTGATAGGCCTTGTAACAAAATAACTGCTCAAGCACGGTGCCTCCAAAGAGGGACCCCAACCAAGAAATCCTTGCGCAATTACACCCTCACAATCTGTTCGGACCGCCCTTCTTGTGATGATTCAGTCTAACCATCTTCAGTGGGTCTGGGGTCTTCTGTCTCCTGACTGGTTCGCGTCGACCGTCTGGGCGGATCTTTGTGTTGCAGAGCAGAAACCTTGAGTCTCTTCTTGACCGAGTCACGTGCTATGGTCATGTCTGTTTTTCTGCAGTCATGTGGCTACTTGCCCAAACACCTCTCAACTTGTTTTGCACAGTCTCAGCCCCTGGTTCTTGTTCTGTGCTCCTTCCAAAAGGTCATGTAGGCAATACTTTGTTACACGATGTTCGGCCCCTACCTTACACACAAATTTGCCCTTTAACTCTCCCTACGCAGTCTTTTAAGCAAGAATCTACCCCTTAAGTAACTAGTCTTCTACAGTGAGCTCACCTCTGTCTCAGTGCCTGATAGACTATGTGGAGGCACACTGCTGGGAAAGTTGCTGTGAGGTCACTTGTCTCTGCAAGGCTCACAGTTCACTAATGGCTTGGGGATTTGCTTGTGAGGTCACTTCTGCCTTAGTCCCTGATAGACGAGCAGCAGGCAGATAGGTGTGGAAGCAGATTGTGAGGTCTCCTTGGTCAGAGTACCTGGTAGGGCAGCAGCATGTTCATGGCAGGGGAAATTACTTCAGGGAAATTTCTGTCTTTGAAGCCCATAGGCCATCAGCAGGCACCTGGTGGGCGTATGGACTTGTGAGGTCACTTCTATTTGAGCAGCTGATGGGCCAGGAGAAGGCGCATGGCTTAGATGTTGGCGGTGAGGTCACTTCTGGGTTTGGTGAGTGTGCCAGGAGGATGGACTGACACCTGCAGAGCTCGACAGCAATACAGAAATGCAACTAATAAATCAAGCAGAAGTAGGCAATAATATTCCACACCATGTGTCACAAATGCTATTCCACTTGGTCATCACGAATTAGTAGCACTACATTTAAAATGTGCATGATGTTCTCTGGTAAATGGAGATATGGAGTTTGAGTTTGTATTTCTTACTAAGTATAGGCTTACAACCTGCTACCAGTGGATGAGGGAGTCCAGCTAGAATTTTTACGTTGCTAAATGAATGAAGTGCTGGTGTGAGCAGTGACATTAGCAATCTCTGATTTCCAGTGTCCGTGTGCTGCATAAAATTCTGCCCCATCAAAATACCAGGGGGCTTCTGAGATTTTTCTCCGAGGTCTGAATGATATCTCTGTCCTTTGATTCCTGGAGGTGGGAAGCGAGCAGGAACAGGGCTGTGCCAGGCTGTGCAGGGGAAGTGCCTGTTGCAAGGCCTTGGAGGACTAGAAGGGAATGGAAGGGCTGGAGAGTTGGGCTTTGTGTGCTTTGGTGCCCTTGGGGGTGCCCTGTCTGCTGCCATGTGTAGTGCTGTGCCCTGTGTGTCTCTGCTGCAGAGGCGCGTGCTGGCTGTCAGCCCTCTGTGAGGCAAGGGGCGGGGGGGTGAGGTGTGTCACAGTGGTGGGGGTGCCCTTTCTTGGGGACAGGGAGTAGCCCCGGTGTCTTGGTGCTCGTCACAGGAGGAGGTGTCTGGAGAGAGCAGTGCAGTGCTCCCAGGGGCCAGCCTGCCATCACGGTGTTCTTCTGGGAGACCTGGGATGGGGACAGTTGGTGACCATGTTCCCGCCTTGGAGCATCCTGATTTGAGCCAGGGATGCTCGCAGTTTGCTGGTTTCTGTCAGCTGAGGTTCAGGCTTGCAGTTTCAGTTGTACTGACTCTTCTGGAGAAAGTCATCTTCTCACTCCTTAATGGCTTTCTGTTGAAAGGATGGAGATCTGAGAACTCTTCTGGATCCCTGTGCCACAGTTTGGCCACTGTCATGGAGAAAAAGGGTCGTTCTTAACACCTAAGGAGAATTTCCCATGCTCCAAGTTGTCCCTGTTGCCTCTCATGCTGTTACTGTGCACCTCCAAGAAACTCTGGCTCCGTCTTCTCTGTGCGCTCCATAAGGTAGCTGTGCAGAGCTGGAAGATCCCCCTTGGCCTTCTCTTGTCTAGGCTGAACAAACCCAGCCCTCCCAGCCTCTTCTTATATGCCCCAAGCTCCAGCCCCTGAGCATCTTGGTGTCCCTGTGCTGGACYCCCTCCTGTGTGTTAGTGCCTTTTTGGAATTGGAAAGACTAAATGGTATCCAGACATGGCCTTGCCTGTGGCAAAAAGAGGGGTAGAATGTGTCCAGTGGTGCTGCTGGTTGTGCTTTTGTAAATACAGCTCAGCATAGAGGGGAGACATTAGCCCCTGGCTAGTGGCAGGCAACTGGCTGCTGTTGGTGCTTCTGAGGTCACTTGTGCCTCAGGCCCTGATCAGCCAGTGGCAGGCACCTGCCTGCTGTTGGTGCTTGTCAGGTCACTTCTGGGTCAGGCCCTGATAGGCCACTGGCAGGCACCTGGCTGGCGTTTGTGCTTGTGAGGTCACTTGTGCCTCAGGGCCTGATGGGCCAGTGGCAGGCACCTGTCTGCTATTTGTACTTCTGAGGTCACTTCTGGGTCAGACCCTGATAGTGCACTGTCAGGCACCTGTTGGCTGTTTGTCCTTTTGAGGTCACTTCCTGGGCAGGCCTTGATACACCAGTGGCAGACACCAGTCTGCTGTTTGTGGTTGTGAGGTCACTTGTGCCTCAGGCCCTGATTGTCCAGTGGCAGACACCTATCTGCTGTTTGTAGTTGTGCGGTCACTTGTATGGTAGGCCAGTGGCAGGCGCCTGTCTGCTGTTTGTGCTTGTCAGGTCCCTTGTGGGTCAGGCCCCGATAGGCCTGTGGCAGATGCATGGCTGCTGTTTGTGCTTGTGCTGTCACTGGTGCCTCAGCTGCTGCTAGGCCAGTGGCAGGCACTGGTCTGCTGTTTGTGACTAGGAGGTCACTTGTGCCTCAGGCCCTGATAAGCCAGAGGCAGGCACCTATCTGTTCTTTCTGGTTGTGAGGTCACTTGTGCCTCAGGCTCTGATCAGCCAGCTACCTGTCACTGGCCTTTGTTTGTGCTTGTGAGGTCACTTCTGGGTCAGTCCCTGATAGGCCAGTGGCAGGCACCTGTCTGCTGTTGGTGGTTCTGGGGTCACTTGTGCCTGAGGCCCTTATAGGCCAGTGGCATAGAACCTATCTGCTGTTTGTGGCTGTGAGGTTACTTGTGCCTCAGACACTGATAGGCCACTGGCAGGCACCTATGTGCTCTTTGTTGTTGTGCGTTTTTTTTTGTGCCTTAGGCCCTGATAGACCAGTGGCAGGCCCCTGGCTAGCGTTTGTGCTTGTGAGGTCACTCCTGGGTCAGGCCCTGATATTCCGGTGGCAGGCACCTGTTTGCTGTTGCTCATTGTGCGGTTACTTGTGCCTTAGTCCCTGACAGGCCAGTGGAGGCACCTGACTGGCTTTTGTGTTTGTGAGGTCTCTTGTGCCTCAGGGCCTGATGGGCCAGTGGCAGGCCCATGGCTGCTGTTTGTTCTTATGAGCTTACTTCTGGGTCAGGCCGTGATCGTCCAGTGACAGGCAGTTCTTGCTGTTTTGTCCTTGTGAGGTCACTTCCCTGGCAGGCCTTGATAGGCCAGTGGCAGACACCAGGCCGTTATATGTGCTTGTGAGGTCGCTTGTGCCTCAAACCCTCATAGGCCAGTGGCAGGCACCTGGCTTGTATTTGTGCTTCTGAGGTCTCTTCTGGGTCAGGCCCTGATAGGCCAATGGCAGACGCATGTCTGCTGTTTGTGCTTGTGATGTTACCAGTGGCACAGCCGCTGCTAGGCCAGTGACAGACACATGGCTACTCTTTGTGGTTGTGAGGTCAGTTGTGCCTTAGACCCTTGTTATAGGTAAACGCGACAAATTGACAACCACTCGGGCCGGGTTGCATAAATTCCAATTTAATAGAATAATTGAGCAAGTCACAAGTAAGCAAAACAGTGCTGGGCGGCCGGGGAGTCTCCTGCTCCACCAACGGCGTGCGCGTTCCCCCCCTCACAGTCTCCTTATATGCGATTCCAGTTCCGGGTATACGTGGCACTTCCTGTAACTTCTGCGGTTGTGCCGGCTGTTGCTAGGGGGTCTTCTTCAGCCCTCTGGTGGTCGTGGGGATGAAGGTTGGAGTCTTCCTCTGCGTTGTGTGTGGTGACCCTCAGGTCACGCATATATTTTACAACTGTGTGACCTCGCCATTGCCATATTAGGCTATCTAAACTAACATCGCCGCCTCCCTGGCTCAACTCAATTATCTCAGGCGGGGTACATGCCCTCATTACAGGATGTTGTGGTTTTAGCCCGTAATTAGCGCCTAGTTTCATCCTATAATCACTTCCCCAGTTGATGTAACAAATTAGCACCTATCACACCCTGATAGGCCAGTGGCAGGCCCCTGTCTCCTCTTTGTGCTTGTGAGTTTACTTCTGGCTCATGCCCCGATATTGCAATGGCAGGCACCTGTCTGCTGTTTGTGGTTGTGAGGTCACTTGTGCCTCAGACCCTGATAGTCCAGTGGTAGGCACCTGGCTGCTGTTGGTGGTTGTGAGGTCACTTGTGCTTTAGGCCCTGATAGGCCAGAATCAGGCACTTATCTGCTGTTTGTGGTTGTGAGGTCACTTGTGCCTCAGGCAGTGTTAGGCCAGTGGCAGACCCCTGGCTGGGATTGGTGGTTGTGAGGTCCGTTCTGGGTCAGGCCCCGATATTCCAGTATTCAGCACCTGGCTGCTACTTGTGGTTGTGAGGTCACTTGTGGCTCAGGCCCTGATAGGCTACTGGCAGGTCCCTGTTTGCCTTTTGTGCTTGTGAGGTCACTTCCCTGTCAGGCCCTGATAGGCCAGTTGCAATCACCTGGCTGCTGTTTGTGCTTGGGAGGTCACTTGTGCCTTAAGCCCTGATGGGCCAACGGCTGGCACCTATCTGCTGTTTGTGGTTGTGAGGCAAATTCTGGGTTTGGCCCTGATAGGCCCCTGGCAGGCATGTATCTGTTGTTTGTGGCCATGAGGTCAATTGTGCCTCAGGCCCTGATAGGCCAGTGGCAGGCACCTGGCTGGTGTTTGTGGTAGTTAGCTCAGTCATGCCGCAGGCCCTGATAGTCCAGTGGCAGGCCCAAGGCTGCTGTTTGTCGTTGTGTGCTAGGTAAACTGTTCAATCCAGTGTCCTTAACAGGGTTCGATTCTAGGTTTCCGCTTTATCCAGAAGATACAAAATAATTCTTTAGAAGATGATTTTTTGAATTTGCAATTCTCTGTCTGGCCAAATGTATGGCTTCCTCTATACCCTGTTTAGCTAATTGTAACTGCTGATAACCTGCTTCTATGTTATGATCCCATCTGGGATCCGCAGCTGGCCACATCCAGCATCCGCCACTCCTCCCTCTTCAGCTCAACGATGATTCGTGTCTAGAATCACGTGTTTCTCATTGGGAGTGAATAGGGCTTCAAGAAGCATCTGCACATCCCCCCAAGTGGGGTCATATGCACGAAATATTCCCCTTACTACTTGCAGAACTTTTTCTGGGTCCTCCCTAAGTCTGGGAGTTTGTTGACTCCATGCAATCAAATCTTGGGCCACCCAGGGTCAGTAAATTCACATTGTAGCCACCTGAAGTACCCTGTCCAGACCTGGCAGGGGCATTCCTGGCACAGGAATGGCTCGCAAAGCGGCTTGAAAAGCAGAGGTGGAAGGCAAGGGGAGGTCCCATAGGGAAGTTAAAGCAGAGGGTAGTGCCTAGGGTGGAGCAGTTACCACAAGCGTTTTAGCAGCTGCACTACTTACAGTATTCTGAGAAGAAACTTTTCTCTGGTTTTTAGACGTCTCCTTTTCTTCTAGCAAATGCCCAATTACTCCATACATACGAATAATCCATTTGTCCCAGGAATCTGTCTTCTAGGTGATGTCGTAAAAAGGTCTGTTCTTGTTGGTCAGAATTCCCTTGCGGTGGCCACCGTTCAGCTGGGCTGATCTCCTGGCTAAGGAGGGGCCAGTCTTCCTGGCACAAGGTCACTAGTTCCTTTTTTCCTAACCTACGGTACCACCAATCTTTCTCCAGTTTTCCAGTACCTCAGCTAAGGGCATCCCCTTCTCTATGCCAGGTATGTTTCTGATGTGTATCACAGTCTTGCGGTACGCCTTACGCTGATCAGGCTGCGCACTCCCCTTTCCAGCTGGATTGAGAGGGGACTCGAACCCTCTCAAATCCCGGAGGTGGGAGTCGAACCCACTCAAATCATGGCTCTCCAGAACTGAGATGCAGAATTTTAACACACACCAGTTGGTACCTCCTGTCACCAAAGCTCCTAGGTGAACTCACCTGATGCCAGCCATTGGAAGTTTGGAGATAAGAGGGTCCAGTGGTGGTTACCTGGAGTCCCATCTGGATTGCCAGACTGTAGGGCAAACTGTTCAATCCAGTGTCCTTAACAGGGTTTGACTCTAGGTTTCCTCTTTACACAAAAGATAATAAAATCATCTTATAAAGAATTATTTTCTAGTATTACAGCTTGAGCTGGGTGCATCCTCAGAGGGACCCCGAATGGAAATTATCCTGGGTATTTATACCCCTGTGGGTTAAATTCTTTGTCCATTCTCCAGTTTGTTGCACCAATAATTGCTCGACAAGTAGTAGCTTCTTTGCTCTTGGTTGGTTTCCCCGTTATCTCCAGGTGGAGTTATGGTACTCACTGATCACTGTTGACGCTGTTTTGTTACTTTCTTATCTCCTTGTTCCCTCCTCCTTTGAGCAGGCTCAAAAATTTAGGGAAAAGTTCAGTGATGTGCTCATCTTCCTCCCCTTCTGAAACTTACACCAGGCCCCCTCACACCTTATTACTATGAGTGCAACTTTGCTGAAAGGTCTCCCCCCCCAACCAGGGCTCACAGGCAAGAGCTCTGGGCATGCCAAGCTTCCCTCTGCATGCCTAGGGCAGCCTCACAACAAGTGCTGTGATCACCTTCCTCCTCACCCAACACTTAGACCAGGCCTACTCACACCTTCCTGTTTAGAGGGCTACACTGCCACAAGAGCTCCACCACCAACCAGGCTCAGAGCCAAGAGCTCTGGGCATGCCAAGCTTGTCTCCGCATGCCTAGGGCAGCCCGACAACACGTGCCATACTCACCTTCCTCCCTTCCCAAAACTTACACCAGGCCTACTCACAGCTTACTCAAAGGAGTTCCACTGTGCTCAAACAGCTCCCCCACCAACCAGGACTCACAGGCAAGAGCTCTGGGTGCGCCAAGCTTCCCTCCACATGCCTAGGGCCACCCCACAACATGTGCCCGGCTCACCTTCCTCCCCTCCCAACACTGACATGAGACCTATTCATAGCTTAATACTAGGAGTGCCATCCTGCTCAAATGCCTCCCCCACCAACCAGGGCTTACAGGCAAGAGCTCTTGGCATGCCAAGCTTGCCTCCGCACACCTAGTGCAGCCCCACAACAAGTGCACCGCTCGCCTTCTTCCCCTCTTGAAACTTACACCAGGTCTACTCACACCTTACGCCTAGGAGTGCCACCGTGCTCAAATGTCTCCCCCACCAAGCAGGGCTAACAGGGAAGAGCTCTTGGCGTGGCAAGTTTGCCTTAACATGCCTAGGGCAGCCGCACAACATGTGCCCTTCTCGCCTTTCTATCTGCCCCAAACTTACACCAGGTCTCCTCACAGCATTACTGCTAGGGGTGTCACCCTGCTCAAATGACTCCCCCACCAACCAGGATTCCGAGGAAAGTGCCCTGCGCACGCCAAGCTTGCCTCCACATGCCTAGGGCAGCCCCAGGTGACATGCCCTCCTCTCCTCCCTACCTGCCCAAAACTTACAGCAGGGCTACTCACACCCTACTCTTCTTAGTGCCACCCTCCTCAAACGCCTCCCTCTCTAAGCAGGGCTCACAGGCAAGAGCTCTGGGCGTGCCAAGCTTGACTCCACATGCCTAGAGCAGCCCCACAGTGGGTGCCCTGATTGCTTTCCTCCCCTTCTGAAACTTACATGAGTCCTACTCACAGCTTAATACCAGGAGTGCCACCCTGCTAAAATGCCTCCTCCACCAACCAGGGCTCACAGGCAAGAGATCTGGGCACGCCAAGCTTGTGTCTGCAGGCCAAAGGCAGCCCCACAACAAGTGCCCGCCTCACCTTCATCCCCTCCCGAAACTTACACCAGGGCTACTCACAGCTTAGTACTAGGAGTGACACCCTGCTTGAACACCTCCCCCACCAACCAGGGCTCACAGACAAGAGATCTGGGCANCAGGGCTACTCACAGCTTAGTACTAGGAGTGACACCCTGCTTGAACACCTCCCCCACCAACCAGGGCTCACAGACAAGAGATCTGGGCACAGCAAGCCTCTGTCCGCATGCCTAGGGCAGACTCAGTAGAGGTACCCAGCTTCCATTCCTCACCTCCTGAAACTTACATCAGG
>NW_020447501.1:56984-59339 GCF_003343035.1 Apteryx rowi | reverse complement strand
AGATCTGGGCACAGCAAGCCTCTGTCCGCATGCCTAGGGCAGACTCAGTAGAGGTACCCAGCTTCCATTCCTCACCTCCTGAAACTTACATCAGGCCTACTTGCAGCCTACTACTACGAGTGCCACCCTGCTCAAACGCCTCCCTGTGACGCTGTGCTCCTTTCCCTGCCCTGATGTGCTCTCTTATCCCCTCAACATGACCTCCCTGTAAACAGCATGTATGCAGGGGCTAATTGAGCATGTGCCAACTTTAGTCTAGCCCATCTCGCATGCAAATATGACTATGAGTCAGTCATCTCCCCCCCCCCCAAATAGGGGGCAGCCCACCCACCTATTGAGCCTATTGAGCTCTCCTGCAGGGCAGCAGGCTGCACTGCAGAACCTCCTCTTGAGCCAGGATGCCTCTCAAGGTTACTCCTTGAGGCTGAGAGGTTCCTTACCCGCGACAGATCCTCGGTAAGTGATTAACAGCATGCTGAACTTCTGCGAACTTTGTGAAACTTTGCTGAGGTATATCTCTGATTAATTGTGCACATAATCCCTTAGACATAAACCATTGACCAAGTCTGGGACTGAGATTGGATCCAGCTGCACATAGGCTCCTCTCAGGAGTTTAGAAAGCAAGAGGGTCCTTTCTGAACCTCGTGACTCAATGGGAGGGTCTCCATTGCACATGCATCTGACCCTGTTCTTCATGCAGTAAATAACTGAGTGAACCTTGCCAATCGAACCTCGTTAAATCATTCTGAATTACAACTGAACTTTGTTAAGTCGCTGTCTTACCACAATAAACATAGTGCTGCTTCCCTCTTAGGAGTGAAGTGCATCACTCTTTTGCAACACTCCCCTACCAACTAGGGCTCACAAGCAAGCGCTCTGGGCATGCCAAGCTTGCCTCTGCATGCCTAGGGCAGACTCAGGAGACATACTCGGCTTGCCTTCCTAAACTCCTGAAACTTACACCACGCCTACTCACACCTTACTGCTAGGAGGGCCACCCAGCTCAAACCACTCCCCCATTACCCAGGGCTCACAGGCAAGAGCTCTGGGCATGCCAAGTTTGCCTCCGCATGCCTAAGGCAGCCCCAGAACACTTGCCCACCTCACCTTCCTACCTGCCGGAAACTTACAACAGGCCTACTCACACCTTACTACTACGAGTGCCACCCTGCTCAAACAACTCCCCCCACCAACCAGGGATCAGATGCATAGCTCTGGCCATTCCAAGCATGCCTCTGCATGCCTAGGGCAGCCCCACAACACATGCCCGTCTTGCCTTCCTACCTCTCCGAAAATTACACCAGGCCTACTCACACCTTACTGCTAGGAGGGCCACCCTGCTCAAATGCCTTGCCCACCAACCAGGGCTCACAGGCAAGAGGTCTGAGCACCCCAAGCTTGCCTCAGTATGCGTAGGGCAGCCCCACAACACGTGTTTGGCTTGCCATTCTACCTGCCTGAAAGTTACACCTGGCCTACTCACACCTTACTACTAGGCTTTCCACCCTGCTCAAACGGCTCCCCACCCACCAGAGCTCACAGGCAAGAGCTCTCAGCATGCCAAACTTGCCTCCGCATACCTCAGGCATCTGAGGAGAGGTACCAGGGTAACCTTCCTACCCCCCCAAAACTTGCACCAGGAATACTCACACCTTACTACTAGGCTTTCCACCCTGSTCARACRCCTCCCTAACTAACCAGGGCTCACAGGCAAGAGGTCTGGGCAYGYCAAGCTTCCTTCCGCATGCCTAGRGCAGCTCCACAACACATGCCCTGCTCGCCTTCCTACCTGCCCCAAACTTAAACCACGCCTAAGCACAGCTTACTACTAGGAGGGCCACCATGCTCAAAYRCCTCCCCCACCAACYAGGGCTCACAGGCAAGAGCTGTGGGCAGACCAAGCTTGCCCCTACATGCCTAGGGAAGCCCCTCAAAACGTGCCCAGCTCTGCTTCCTATGCAATCGAAACTTGCACCAGGCCTACTCACACCTTAGTACTAGGAGTACCATCATGCACACACACCTCGCCCAACAACCAGGGCTCACAGGCMAGMGCTCTGGGCACCCTAAGTTTGCCTCTGCATGCCTTTGGCATCCCAGGACATGTACCCGCTTCAACCTTTGTACTGTCCCAAAACTTACACCTGGCCTACTCACACCTTACTACTACAAGTGCCACCATGCTCAAACACCTCCCTAACCAATGAGGACTCACAGRCAAGAGCTCTGTGCACGCCAAGCTTACCTCCACAGGAGTAGGGCAGCCCCAGGAGACGTGCCCTCCTTGCCTTCCTACCTGCCTGAAACTTACACCAGGTCTAATCACAGCTTACTCAAAGGAGTGCCATCCTGCTA
>NW_020447501.1:53924-56309 GCF_003343035.1 Apteryx rowi | reverse complement strand
CTAAACCCCCGCCCAAAGGCAGACCCTGAAGCAAAGGGAGAAGGACAGCTAAAGCACAGCATTCAGCTGTGAGGGCTGAAAGTGAGTGAACAGCTGAAGCTTTCCTCAAGGCCTCAGGGAATCCCAAGAAGATGAAGAAAAAAATCTCATCTCTCAACAAAACGCAACAGATTGCCTTTGTGATGGGTCTCTCTTTGGAGAAACTCAGCTTGCTGCCACACACACGACTCTGGCTTGAGCCACCCCATTGCTCTTAGCTCAAAGCATGACCTTGGCTTCTCAGAGAGCTTCCTGGTTCTCTTTGCTAGTTCCAAGACTCTTACCGGCCAAGGCAAATCCCAGGCACTGATCAAACAGGAGGCTCAAGGCAGAAAGAGCTCAGTGGGGCGAGGCGCAAGGTGCCTACGGGCTCCCCTGTCCCCACAGAAACTCCATCTGCCAGCACAACACACACAGGCTCCAGCCCCCACCACACGAGGGACGTCTTGGGGGGCTGAAAGCAAATCTGTGAGCAGCCTGGGGACCTCACTCAGCCCTGGAGGGGCCCTTGCTGCTCCCCAGGATGATGGGGAATGCTATCAACAGTCCTGAGTGCTCATGACAATGCAAGGGAAATCCCCCAAGCCCTGTGAACGGCACTGGCTTTCCCAGAAACCCCAGGGATCCCAAAGTCCAAGCGACTTGGGGACCAGCTCCCGACCTCAGACACAAGGTGTAACCTCCTCCCCAGGGCACCATCTTCAGGCACTTTCTACTGAGTGCAAAGTGACGGCAGGAACCACAGACATGAGTGCAAAGCAGAAAGCAACTGTTTATTAATTACTGCACAAAAACAACACCTGCGAGTGAGTCTGCCACAGTTTGGTGCCAGTATGCTCCCCCTTACCCCGTGACACCTGAACAGTCATTGCCACACCAGCGTTCATTGGTCCGGTGGGGAAGGGTCATCTCTTGCTGCTGCCCTTGGCATGGCAAGTCACTGAGGAGCTGTCAGCATTACCCCCTCTGCTTTTTCTTCAGGGATAGCATCTGTCTGCACTTCTGCCCTACCCCGGACTAGAGTCCTGCAAGACACTTTCACAGCTCTCAGCTCACCTGTCACATCGGCAGTCCATGTGACATGCCTGTGCTGTATCAAACCCAGACCTCGGGTCAGAGCACAGAGCTGAATGCTGGCTACAGGGGAAGGTTACAAACCCCCAAGAAGGGTTCGCAGCCTGCTGCTTGGCCTTCAGGGCTTACAGTTTATTATCTAAGCATTTAGCCCTTTTCATTTACCACTAAGCCGTAAGCCCTGAGCCCTAAGTGGCAAACTGCAACTCTTGGAACCCAAATGGTTGTTGAGGCTTTAAAATTTATGGATGAGGATGGATTTTAAACCCTGCATCTTCATCAGTAAACTAGCAAACTGTAAACCATGACTAATAAATACTGAGCCCCACAAAAGAAAGAAAGAAACCATAAGCCCTGAGTGTGAGACCCTCAACAACAAACTAAACAATAAACCCCAAGTGAAAAACTCTGAACCCTCAGCTCAAAGCAAGAAACACCAAAGCACACATGAGCATGAAACAGTAGAGAGAAGCCAAGGAGTTTTGCCCACAGCTTAAAAAGTTTCCCCTTCATTTGGAAGTGCAGCAGAACAGGAAGACATGCACCAGAGTCATGTTAACTTTGCTGTTTTTAGCCTTGGTTTTAGCCACTATTCAAACGTGACCATGTACAGAATCACTCCGCAGGACTGCACTAAGCTGCACTTCCACTGAACCTACCTGAAACACTGCAAGCACTGATTCATCACCATTACAGACAATATTTTTGGTCTGCTCAGCTCCACGGGCAACCATCCGCAGCCAGTGACACCTGTAACCACCTAGGCAACAACCACCTTCCACCTCCCAGCCCTGTTCACATATGATGCAGTCCAGGACTTAGCAGGGTCCATGCTGCAAGTCACGGCTCGTACTCCATGGTCAGCTGCAGAGCTCCACCGAGCACCCAGCTGTGACAATGCCCCTGCAACTGCCAGACTACACTTCAGCACCTGCAAAGACACCAGAACCATTACTGAGAGGCCAGGCAACTGCGCAGCCCTCCTAGAACTATCCCCCAGTCCAAGGCCCATAATTGTTCCCACAGTTATGACTGACCCTCTATACTGCTTCAGTCACCCTCTCTGGTTCCATCTCATCACAAGGATGTCATAGCAGCCCTCACAGACAGTCAGGCTCACTCAGGCACCCAGCTACCTCCAGCCTYCAGTAGATGGTGCTCCTCAGGGAAATGGTGCTGCAGGCAGACRCTGCAATGTTGGAAGTGGTTTACTTGGTGCAGAAAAGCACACRCCCAACACAGAAAGGAGGTACAAGCAGTCTTCTCTCACCT
>NW_020447501.1:49191-52741 GCF_003343035.1 Apteryx rowi | reverse complement strand
AGTAACAGTAAAAATGGTGAAAATTTGACTAAAACCAAAGGGGAAAAGAACGAAGCTGAGCATAAGGAGGGACCCATAGGGACCCCCACAGCCCCACCTCTAAGCTCCCTTTATAACTCAGGGGCAAATCTTTATCCCCTGCTCCCACCTCCACCAGAGCCTCTATTCCAGGCACCTATCCAAGTAACTCCTTTGGGAAGCGTAGGAGTACCAGGGCCGAATGGAGCACAGCAAGTCGCCACTACTAGAGCGTACCGGCCATGGGGACCCCAGGACATAATTGTGCGGAGTCAGCAAACTCTGCATTTGCAGGAGGATCCCAAAAAGGTGTTACAAGTAGTTAGGGGAATATTTCAGGCTTATGACCCCACCTGGGGAGATGTTCAAATTCTTATAGAAACTCTATTCACTCCGGATGAAAAACATGCAATATACGAAG
This sequence comes from Apteryx rowi, assembly GCF_003343035.1. Classification (NCBI taxonomy): domain Eukaryota; kingdom Metazoa; phylum Chordata; class Aves; order Apterygiformes; family Apterygidae; genus Apteryx; species Apteryx rowi. The sequence continues at coordinate 52,302 of NW_020447501.1, read as the reverse complement.
CTAACAGGAGATGGGTGGAACAAGATGCAGGGACGAACTGGTTGGCCGCATGTAGATCCAGAATGGAATATTAATAATGATGGGAATTACAGACAACTCCAGTTAGCAAGGCAGGGATTAGAGGAGGCAATTTGATTAGCAGGACAGAGAACTGCAAATTGGTCAAAAATTAAAGGATGCCAGCAGCAATTAGATGAACATCCCTCAGCRTTCCTCTCTCCATTATTCAAACAAATCCGCACATTTGGAGGAGGACTTGATCCAGAAGCCATGGCCARTTGGCCAGTTATAGTATCTACCAATGTAGATCAGATTGCTTCTGATATAACAAAATATTTCTCCAAACGTGTGCCTGATTGGCCAGGTAAATGCATTGATGAAATAGTTCGGTTAGCAACTTTTGCGTACAATGGGTGAGAAGAAGTAAAGAATAGAGAGAAAAGGAGACAGAAAAAGGAGGAAATTACTTTATTAGCTGCTGTATTATGAGATGGAGCTGCAGATTACAGAGGAAGAGGTCTAGGATGTGGAAGAGGTAGAGGAAGAGATATAGGACGTGGTATTAGGGTAGGTCAGGAAGGAGGGTTACGAAGTGAACCCCAGACGAAAGGTGGAGGGATGACAGGAGGAGCTGGMAATTGTAATGTGGATTGCTATTATTGTGGACAATGGGGACATATGCAACGGGAGTGTCCTCTGCGACCCCGAACCCAAGCACTGGGAKTGRGGTCTYGGGACCCTCCCTCATTGCAGTTGACCCGTGAAGGARCACAATGACTAGAAGGAGAGGAATTGTGATGATTAAGATGAYTAAGGGACTAGAGTATCTCTCATATGAGGAAAGGCTGAGAGAGCTGGGCCTGCTCAGCCTGTAGAAGAGAAGACTGAGGGGAGATCTTATCAACGTTTATAAGTATCTGAAAGGAAGGTGTAAACAGGATGGGACCAGACTCTTTTTCAGTGGTGCTCAGTGATAGGATGAGAGGCAACAGGCACACACTGAAACACAGTTCCCTTTGAACATGAGGAGAAACTTTTTTACTGTGAGGGTGACAGAGCACTGGAAGAGGTTGCCCAGAGAGGGTGTGGAGTCTCTATTTCTGGAGATATTCTGAAGCTGTCTGGATAGGGTCCTGGGCAATGTGCTCTAGGGACTGTGCTTGAGCAGGGGGGTTGGACTAGATGATCTCCAGAGGTCCCTTCCAACCTCAATCATTCTGTGATTCTCTGAAGATGGGTATAGGCAAACACACAGCTTTTAAAATCCCCAAACATAAACCACTCCTACCAGATATTCCTACAAATTGCCTCAACAGCTGAACAGAAAAAAAAAAAAAAAACCCACATGCTGCAAGACCAATGACTGTTTTTCATTTCTACTTTTGTTTTTCTGCATATTGGTATCAAATGAGCATAATTTTTGAAAGCCCATCCAAACAGCTGAGCATGGATTAAAGATGTTCTGAAGTCTTTCTCTCTCTCTCTAGATATATATATGTATGTATGTACATTTTTTCCCCTTTAAACTTTCCCTGAAAAGCCTGGAAAAATTGTTCCAGTGCTCAGGAATAAGCCAATTTTGTGTCACTGTCTCAGCTAAAGTGACAGTGCTAAAAATAAAACAATCAATCTTTCCTTTGTTCATGGTTTGAACATTAGTAGGCTCCACTTCCAATGGCTGAAGAGTGTATCTCTCAGTGCTTTGGGAAGCTGAGCTGGAAGGCTAAAGTAAAGAAGCAGCAAGGCTGCACAATTTAGCATTAGTCACTACTTGAATGTTTCTGGCTGTAGCATGAGGGCTGTGAAGAAAGCCCCACTGTGGGAGGGAAAATACATCTTGGATGCTAAAAAAAAAAAAAAAAAAAATCCCACTATCAATTTGGAGCCTTTATCCTTCCCCCCTCCCTGCAGTTACCTTAATCATATGAGGAGGATGCTGTGGTCCCATAAATCCAGCCTGCTTATTATTAGCCCCCACTCCTGACCAAGGAATGAACAGGGATAACATAGTGTGTGTGGGTGAGTAGAAAGGACCTTCTCTAAGTTTTACATCATAGTGCCTTTGGAAACAACAGTGATCTCAGTTTAGAGTAGTTCTTTCAGCCTATTCTTGGGCTAARTCCCATCCTTTCATTTTCTAGGAGCAGTTGATACATCATACAAACAACCAAGACTACGAACTGAAAATTAGACAATGGTCTTACTACCAGTAAGTAGGGTTTCTAATTGTTTCAGAGAGGATGAGATATTACTGTGGATCTAGAGCTAGAGCTGCTCTAAGTTACCCAACACATACACATGAATCCTGTCTCTCAACTTAAGTTCATCAGTAGAGAGAAATTTGAATGCTTAGTGAAAGATTGCTCTAGTCTCAGCATAAGTGTGCACACAGGGTGGGTGAATCACTTCCAGGAGTGTTGTTTCTCATAGGGTGGGGGATTATACAGTGTAGAAACTCAGTGTCTCTYTTGGAAACTTGGAAGGGACCTCTGGAGGTCGTCTAGCCCAACACTCATTAAAATGAATCCCATACTCTTTGCCCAAGTATATAAGTCTCCCACATTTATACCTCCATCTGAGAGGGTCATCTGGACTCCCTTTATGGTCATAGGATCATAGCGTCATCATAGGATACTTCATGTTGAAAAGGAGCTCAGAAGGTCTCTAGCTAGACCTCCTCCTAGCAGTATGGTCAGCTCCGGGGTCAGACCAGGTAACTCAGGGCTTGATTCAGTTGGGTTGTGAAAACTTCCAAGGATGGAGATGGCACAGCCTTTTGCGTGATCACTTCCACTGCTTGATTGTCSTCATGGTGAAAAAATTTCTTGTTACATCCAGTCTGAAACTCTCTCATTTCAACCTTTGTCTATTGTCTCATGCTCCCTCCATAAAACAGTGAAGAGCCTGGGTCTGTTTTTTGATAACCTCATTGTAGGTACTGGAGGGCTGATGTGATTCTGTGATTTTGAGATKATAGCAATGAGGTCTTCCCTTTGCCTTCTCTTCTCAAGACTGAACAAACTCACTTCTTTCAGTCTCTCCTCATGTATCCAGTGCTCCAGACCCTTGAACATCTTGGGGACCCATTGCGGGAGTCCCTCCAATCCTTCA
>NW_020447501.1:41144-47826 GCF_003343035.1 Apteryx rowi | reverse complement strand
CCCTGCCATCCCCTGTTCCCAGTCAAGTTCTTCTCTTTCATGTGTCTAGTCAGAGCTTCCAGGAGGGTTTGCCCAGAACCTTCCAAGAGAATGAGGTGAGGCTGACCAGCTCATAGTTCCTCGTATCCCCCTTGCCCTTTCTGAAGATAGGTGTAGCAATTCAGGAACCTCCCTGAACTGCTGGGGCTGTTTGAAGATGATAGAGAGCTGCCTTGCAATTCTCTCAGCACCCTCAGATAYGCCCCCATTGGTCCCATGGATCTGTGTACATCCCATTGGCTTAAATGCTTCTTAACATGATCTCCCTCTGCTCTGTGTAAYACTTCACTCCCCCTGACTCTGCCAGAAGGCTCAGGGAAGTGACTGGCCTGAATTCAAAGCTCACCAGTGAAAATCAAGGCAAAAAAAGGCATTGAATCCGTCCACCTTTTCTATATCCCCTGCCACRTTGAGCAGCAGGCCCACATTTTCCTTAGCCTTTCTTTTGCTGCTGATACACATACAGAAGTYCATCTTCTTGCCCTCCACATCTTTCACTAGTTCCAACTCCAATTGTACTTCAGCTCTCCTAATTCCATCCCTGCATGCTCTTGCAGTGTCTTTATATTCCTCCTCCATAGCCTTTCCCTGCTTCCACCTTCTGTGAACTTGCTTTTTGTGAGGAATTCCCTGTTTGTCCACACTGGCCTCCTGCCWTACTTGCTCATCTTCCTCTGCAACAGACTGGAAGTTTCTCATGCTTGGAGAAGGTTCTCCTCAAAGATCAAGCAGCTGTCCTAAGGTCCTTTGCCCTTCAGGGCAGCTTCCCATGAGATCTAGCCAAGGAACTCCCTGAACAAGCTGAAATCTCTCCTGAAGTACAGGACTGTGATTCCTATATTTCTCTTGCTCAGTCCTCTCAGGTTTTTAAACTCCATCATCTCCTGCTCACTGCAGCCACATGACACTGACCGTCTGTGGAAGAGCTCACTTACTCTGCAGTTCCACATTGCTTATGGCTCTGTCTCAAATATTCACTTCAGAACACCATTACAGGCTAAATGGTCCAGCAGGCCCTCATCCTGGATAAACCCTCTTATCTAGCTGGAACTATTCCTTGAGAAAACGGAAAAGGGAAGGATATGACGATTCTCTTCACTGTGCTGAGACAGGGGTTGTGAAAGCTTGGTGCTACCCCCNATCTAGCTGGGACTGTTCCTTGAGGAAATGGAAAAGGGAAGGATATGACGATTCTCTTCACTGTGCTGAGACAGGGGTTGTGAAAGCTTGGTGCTACCCCCYGCCTCAGAACATTCATCTCACTCAGAGGTGGGGTTATTACATCTGCTGGGTCACCAGCTCAGGGTTCATATGTCACTGATCTTCTCTGGGGACTTGCTACTTTTAGCCACCAGCCAYTTCTGGGTCCTGCTCCCCTGCTGCCAACCCAAGCACAGGCTCATCACCCTTCTTCCCCTGTGCACCTTCTCCTCTCTGTACCTTGCTGCTCATCCTGGCTGCTCATCCTGTCTTGCTATTAACCATGCACAGGTTACCAACAGCYTCTGTAATGGCAGCTGTAGGGAAAGTACCCCTGAAGATTTGCACTGACCTTGTGCCACCAGGACACATCTTCTTTCTCTCAGACCATAGGAAGCCCTGCCAAAGTGTCTCCCAACTCACTACTGGCTGGAGGGTCTCCTATAAACACCTCTGGCCTGTTTCTCCCAGACTTCCACATCCCTGGGCTGGATGCTCTGGTCTGACACTGGAGGATCAGACAACTCTCCTAAAYRGAGCTGGAGTTYCCTAGCYAGTCTTTTCTCCATTTCATRCCATGCCTTCCTTTRGAACAGRACACYTCTAAGACTTAAAGACATGTTTCAGGCTTGCCCACTTCTCTCCCACTCTCTCTTCTAGGTATCTGCAGAGTCCCTCTCCTGATAGRTTTTTGGGTAACCCCCAAAWCCTCTTTTATTAGGACATAACCACTGAGCTCACATATGTCTCAGGACAACAGGTGACACCATTCAGGGCAAAATGCAGACCTGCTACAGGTTCTATACTGCATGGCACTGCTTGCTGCAAGGGCAAACTATTACTCCCTAATGTGGTACTCAAGGCTGTATTCACACCATCAGATAAATTAGCTCCACACATACCACCTGGTTCCTGCTCACCAGACTACCTTCACTGCAAGGCKGACAGTTCMGTTTTTTRGAGTGAGCAAGTATTGCACATGCTTACAAAATGCCCCATGGCATGCAGGACAYCTTTGTACAGYCTGGGTAAWACTGCTATGCTTTGAGGTCCTTTCATTGTGCTTCCACTATTTCTAACTAACCAAATATGGTGTTAGGGAAAGGGGGGGACCAGGTAGAGAAAAGACAGGTCCTTTTGAGCAATCCTAACCCATGAGTATGGGGTTACTCCTGAGCAGCCAGGATATGGCCCAATCCATTGCCCAGTGGGCCTGAGAGAGAGTATCTTGCTCCTCACTGAGAGAGCAGGGAGGTAGCCTTTGCTGTTTCTGCCCTGGGTGTTTAAAATTTGGTGAGRTTATCTCCTCTGGTCCCCTTTGTGATCTATAAGGACTACAGATGTCCTACCACCAGTCCAGAGACTAACCAAAGCCTGCAGCTCTTCCCAGGACTCTCTGAAGGCACCTGTGTTACCAAAGATCCCAATGCTTGGCAACCACCTTGGGGCTTAATCAGCCTAGACCGARTGATGCCTTATCCTGTGCATTTTGTGCCCTTTTCCTAAAGTGTGTTTTATTTTCCTGAATTATGAATGAAGAGCTGGGCTTTCTCCAGCCCTGTGTTAAGTCCAGCTTTCCCTGCTGCTTTGGGAATAYTTTTTTCACTTTTTTCTGAGGAAATTCACCAAACCTGAAGGGAAGGATTGAGGCATTTTGTGTTCAGGCCTCTGTGTTATTGCTGSTGTGGGCTCCCAGAGGGACARCCTCYGAGYTTCCCCTKGAGAGGGAGAATCAGCAATGTTACCYRCAGCCTCAATTTTGTCTCTTGGGGAGATATCAGAGAAAGATTCCATTCTGAAAGCAGGAGAGTTTCAGTATCTTTCCCCATCTGATCACAGCAGGAGTGTGGTGTTTATGTGTTTGTCACACAGTTTGACAAAGACAGATGATTTACATCAGGCAAGGAACTAGGAYTACTGATGTGGAAGTGGAGATAAATGTTCTGCAAATCCAAATTTCTTGAACCATTTTTATTCTTGGAGAGAAAAGGCACAGAAGCTGGACAAAAGTCCTGTAGGGTAGGTAACTGTGGCACTATTCAGAAAAAGAATTTAATAGAGATAAAGCATAGAGAAAGGAAAAAAAAAAAGATTTCAGTCACGCTGCCAACAGGCGTGGTTTTGAAATTGTCTGTGCAGATGCAGGAACAGAGAATATTTGACARTTAACTTCTTGCTTATCTAGAAAAAGAATTTGTTCATATCAGCCCTTAGAGAGAATTCCTAGATATGGAGYTCCTAATAAAAGTGAGCACCTTAYACCCATATTGTAGCTTGAAAGCTACACAGAAACTTATAAGCGCATATCTAGAAAAAGAAAAAAATAAACAGCACGTGAATGTTTTTTTCTGCATACACCAGGTAGGCAATACCTCTGGCTTGTACAATATGTCAGTGTACATCCCTGGATATATGTATACAGGGATGTAGGAAGAACAAATAAATATTTCTTTCTCTCTCTCTCTCCTGTAGAGGTGCTTTCCTTCTCTATGGGATGTTTCAGAATTGAAGTTCATATTTCTGATGCGTTATTATCAACAGGTATTACTATAGAATGAGTGAAGTATCATTAGGAAAATGCATATTTTTATGTATAGCTCTAAAATACTCTCTRTAAAATATGTCTTGACATGTACATCACAAAATCTGTATTTCTGTATCTCTAAAAGTAAGATATGCATATCCCAGGCTGTATCTCAGATAATATAGATAGAAATACTTTTAAAAAGTTGTTTGGGAGCAAAATTAATGTAGAAGAGTATGTACAAAAGATTCATAGTGTGCGTTTTTATTTTAATTACAGGGAAAGAGAGAGACATACATATAGGAAAGTTAAGTACATAATTTGTGAGTATATTTGTATGCATAAGCAGATACATATTTGGCAACTAATAAACAATAAATTAAAAAAAAAGGCCCTGGAAAAAAACATATCACTTCTGAATATGTAAGAGTGGGAGGGGAATCCACCCCAGAGTGCAAGCTGTGGTCAAGACTAAGGCAAGGATGTAAGATGGCATGAGAGAGGGGGAAAGGATGGCAYGAAAGTAGCATGAAAAAATGAGAATGATCTGATCCAATACTGAGAAATCCCACTAGSTATTTTTCAGGAACAATTAAGATTCATGCCCTGATCTGACACACATTTGCATATTTTATAAAAGAAAAAAAAAAGAATAAAAGAGCTGGAGAGCAGGTTTTTTAAAAAGAATTGCTACTGCAAACATTCTGCATCCTGAATCCCTGTCATCCACCTTACTCTTTTTTCCTTATAAAAAGGAACTGGCAAAGAGCAGGATGAATGCAGTCAGGTCCTTGCAATGCACTTGATGTTGGTATGTTTGCAGCTGGTAAGGTGCAGGTTATATGGGTGCACTGGAGCTCTGGAGCCTGGAAGGAAATGGATGTAAGGCACCACAGGGGAGTCTGCAAGAGGGTGGGAAAGTTGTTTCATTTGCAGCACTGTTGGCTATGGGGCTGCACTGGGGGCATTGGTACTTCAACTGGGCATGCATGGAGATACCTGTGTATGCCTCTTCTTGCGTGTATCCCACTAGGAACATGGACTGCTGTGTGTTCTTGTGCAYGTTCGTGTATGTTTGTGTACATTCATGTGCGTGTGCATCAGTGGAGACATRCTCTGTTTCACTGTGTTTCTGTACAGATTTCTATATGTGAGTGAGTGTACATGTCTAAATGTGTGCACATGGGAAGATGTTTTTATCTGCATGCATGTGYGTGTGTCTGTACATGCATGTGTGTCTGTTTGCATATGTCTGCCTGTACACAGAAGTGATTTTGTTTGTTGTTTCTAACATACCACAGCAGCCTGTGGGACGTAGGATCACATGAAGTGATTGCTTCTCCTTCTGCAGAACTCTGTCTCCTTCCGTGCCAGGACTGGAAGCAAGGAAAAATAAGGGRATCTTTCAGAGTTTCTATTTAGTACAAGCTTTTCCATGTCCTGAACCAGTAATTAATTAAGATTAATTAATTAAGTGCTACAGCATTTGACATTACAATACTGGAAGGCTCTCCAAACAGGAAGTGGAGGAGGGGGGAAAGTAAGAGGCTGGATCATGAGGTTTAAGTGGGGAAAAACGTATTTGTGATTTTTTTTTCTTTTAGTTTTTTAGTATTAACCTTCTTTTCACCTTCCATCAGGCTGTTTTCCTTTCCCAGAGAACCGTCCATGAAGAACACAGCCCAGGGGAATCACTCATTCATCACAGAAGTCATCCTCCTGGGATTCAGCAACCACCCTGGGCTGCAGGTTCCTCTCTTCCTGCTGCTCCTGATCATCTACACCATGATCATGGCTGCAAACATCTCCATCATTGTGCTAGTGGTGGYTGACCAGCACCTCCACACACCTGGGCAACTTGTCCTGCCTGGAGGCCTGTTACARCTCCACCATCCTGCCCAGGCTGCTGGCCAGCTTTCTGACAGCAGAGAGGGCCATTTCCATAAATTGTTGCATCCTGCAGTTCTACTGTTTTGGTTCTCTCACAGGAGCAGAGTGTCGTCTCCTGGCTGCTATGTCCTTTGATCACTATGTAGCCATCTGCAAACCTCTGCATTATGCAGCCCTGATRAGGGTCAGAACCTGCTTGCAGCTGGCAGCTGGGTCATGGATCAGTGGGTTCCTGGCCACTGTCCCCAACACCTACTGAATGTCACAYRTGATCTTATGCGGTCCCACTGACCACTGACCATTTCTTTTGTGACTTCATGCCACTGTTAGAACTGTCCTGCTCTGACACCAGCCTGATGGCTCTGGTGACTTTGCTACTTTTTGTTCTGTTCGCTCCGCCCCCTTTCCTCCTCACCCTCACCTCCTACATCTGCATCATCAGTGCTATCCTGAGAATCCCATCCTTTACCGGCTGGCACAAGGCCTTCTCCACCTGCTCCTCCCACCTCACCGTGGTGACCCTCTACTATGGGGACAGTCATCTTTGTCTATCTCCTCCCAGACAGCAACATGCTGAGGCCCCTGAACAAATGCTTCTCTCTCTGTTATACAGTCATCGCACCTCTTGCTAACCCCTTGATCTATAGCCTGAGGAACCATGAGGTCAGGGAAACCCTGAGAAAAACCTTCACTGCCTGAGTCAACAATGCCTAGACAGTCCCTTTCCTAGCTCGCTTCCATGCCCTCTCCTCTGATCATGCCCACTGCATCCTGACCAGTAGGTGCAGTGCCCAGTTCCGTTTCCGAGGGATTGACCAGCGGCCCAGCAAAAAACAGTATTGCCATTGCCAGTACCAGGCCACAAGACTTCAGCTAAATGCTTCTTATGTGAAGGGWTCCTTATGCTAGCTGTGCAAGGTCCCACTCCTAGCCTGTTAGGCTTGTTAYCAAATTGTTCTGGGAACCTGCTGGGCACTAGTCCTGGGAAACAGGTCTCTCATCTCATGAGGTCAAGTTTTAGCATTGCCC
>NW_020447501.1:0-41038 GCF_003343035.1 Apteryx rowi | reverse complement strand
CAAAGAAACTTTGTCAGGATAAATTTAAAAAAAAAAAAAAAAAGAAAAAAGGCAGGGTGTAGGGGAAACCCCAAGGCTGGAAAATGTGTTTGCAGTGCCCTGGGAAATTAAAACCCTCCAGGACAACACAGAATACAGTATTCCCTAGAAAGTCCAGCATTTTATGAAAGGACAAGATRCTGAATTCTGGGTGAGAGAGGGATTGCCATCATGGTGATCACTCTCATTGAATCACTGTGGGATTGTTGCAGGTGGGAGCATACCAGCAGCTCTCCCTGTCTTCTCCAAGAGCCGTGGCATGCCCTGCACCTGCTCTGCCTGCCTCCTTCAAGGGCCCTGTCTGTCCATGCCAGCTGTGAGAAGCCCAGCTCTCCCCCTGTCTACCTGCCTGTTCCCAGCACCCTGACTCTTCAGGAATTTTGTCCTGCGAGCCAGTCACCCAGGCCTGGGCCCGGCAGTGTATGTTTGTGTGTGTGTGTGTTAATGTACCCTTTTTCCCCTCCAAATTCTGTCCTGGGAAACAGGAGTTTCCTGTCTTCATGGGCAGTTTTCTGTGTAGGAACATTGCCAAGCTCCAAAGACAGATGCGTTTAACTCTTCCCCTGTTTCACGGCAGTGTTAGCAGCAGGATMATCATAACACTATTGCAAAGATTTTCTTGCTGAACCCACAGGCCCAGCAACATTCAGCTCTGAGACATTTTGAAGAATCCATCCATGTCTTTCCACTGATGGTGATTTTCTGGTGTAGGTGTGGGTCAAAAACACTATGAGCAACTGCATTCAATYWATTCTGTGGGAKATGCAAGGGMAAGGGGAAAGGGGCATGAGGAGGGGATGTTGTGTTTTGCTGCTAARGAYAAGGCTTTGMTCCTTAATGATGTTATGGTTTCTGGCCAGGAAATCAAGATCCTCAGCATCGTAGTGCTGAAGTTAGGATTGTTATTTCCCATGCAYACCAACGGACATTTATCTACAATGAATTTCACCTTCCTTGTGRCTGCATAATYGTTCAGTCTCAGTGGRCCTGTCTGCAATTCTTCTCACTTTCTGGGRTCCCTTATTACCTTGCCTGACTTGCAGAGGGCCTGGGACACTGCTGGGGCTGCTATTTGCTGTCACTGGTCACAGTATGTGCAGTAGTTTCAGGCTTGCTTCAGAGCTCTGCTGGAAGCAGCTCTGGGGATCTTTGGATCCAGGCTACTGCTGGGAAAAGCTGACTCCTGTTTAGGGAGTATCAAGAACCTCCTCAGCCTATACTAGGGAGAGAGCTGTATAACCACCAGGCCCAGAGCGTGCCCACTGAGCACAACTCTCAGAAGCAGMAGTTTGCACAGAAGGGGGMCAGAAACTCYGCTGAAGACAGCATGAGACTTAGCAATGGGCAGGTCCCAGGGCACAGTCCCCAGCACTGACTGGAACAGTCACCCCAGGGGAGGAGAAGCCTTGATTCACACACAACTCCAAAGGGAGGGTACAGCTCTCTAGGTCTCTGGCTGCAAGGARTGCCTGTGGCCTCTCACTGCAGCTGGGCAGAGGGAGATATTGTCATTGCCTGCATGAGATGTGACCTGATTGAGCAGCTATGTCCTCAAGTCAGGGAGTTGTGGGAGGCAGGGAGCAGGCTGTGGAATATCWGGGAAGATGAAAAAGAGATTGACAGGATCTTCACAGAGATTCCTCAAAGGTGAAACCCTGAACCCCTTCCTGCACCAAAGAAGGACCAGCCAGAGACTGCGATCAGTTGTGGGGATAATGGAGACTCCCAGGGCAGGGAAGGCTGGAGTTTGTGACTTCTGGCAACAGGAGGAGGACTCCTTCTCCACCCACAGCACCAGAATAGGTTCAGTGTCCTGGTAGCAAACAAGGGGCAGAGAGACACATCTAGGGAGTATCAGAGCCAGCTAAGCCTGAAACAAACTGTGGCACCAGGAAGAGGTGGTGAGCGATAGTGGTGGGAGACTCCCTCCCACGGGGAATGGAGGCCCCCATCTGCTGACCCGACTTGGTATCTTGCAAGGTTTGCTGCTTGCTGGGGGCTCGAATCCAGGATGTTGCTGAGAGTGCCATTGGGAATGTCTTGTCTGACCTCCAGTTGCTGACCTTAAGTGCTCAGATCTATCAYAGAGCCTGTGTCATCTCTGCCAGTTCCATGGACATGTATTGAATGCCTTAGGGTGTCTCAGCTGTGTCTAGGCACTTACACCTAGGAACCTAAATCAAGCCCCATATAGCCTAGAYTGAGATGGACYGGGGCATGACATGCATAAAGATGGCATGRTCTGGTACTATTGMAAGAGTCTTTGTGCTGCGAGCATTCYSAAATYGACAGGGACAGAGCCCCAGTGTGARGGGATAGGAGATTAACCTTTTGAAAATGTACCCAAAATGTCAAAATTGATGATCAAACTGTATAACACYCACTTAAGGAGTATATTCAGGAATCAGTTATCAAACAATTTGAACTTGGCCATAGAACAGACAAAAACCCAAGAGAACAGCCTTAAGCCAAACCCTCTACACATGTCTCTCTAGAAATTAGAAAAAGCAGTTGCAGAGGAAATAAAAAACTGCAAAAGATTTCCTCAACTAAAAAAGAAAAGTCAACCTGTATGGGGCTGCACATCGAAGCTCCCTGTTGTCTCAAAAAAAAAAAAAACCTTTGGTGGGGGTGGGGAGGTTCAGATCTGATATCTATTATTCCATGACACCATACCTACCTATAGGCTGACCTATATGTTGGCTCTGATTCAGTACTGAATCCATGAGCTCTCCAGTATGGCACATGAAGAGACTGAATCCATGAGCTCTCCAGTATGGCACATGAAGAGACTGAATCTCACTCAAGGTGTGCACCTATAAGTATTGTAAACACCACTGGCTTCAGTCCATTTTCTCTGAAACTCAGTACTGGAGTCAAAAATAGAGAGTAAAGACAAAGCTGATAAAGCTGAAGTCCTACATCTGCTCTGCTTTAACCCTTGTATTCAGTTTTAAGCAACCGTTGTAAATTTTAAGGAAAAGACTTACTGGGAATGACCCTAGGAAAGAACAAACTGGTGCATAAGCAATGAGCAAGGGTGTGAATTTCCAGCTCACTGCCCATTCTACACTAACAGAGCATGTTGCATGGTTAATACCTGAGGTAGCTACCACCACTGTCCTCAGCAGGAGAAATCCTTGCCTTCATTGAAAGAAGGAACACTTAATTACCACACATTAGCCGAAGAGTACCTGTGGGATCCATCAAGCCAAACACAGGCCTCTAGAAAAGATGCATTTAGGCAAAGGGAAAATTAGGGAAAAACACTACTAAATTTGGCAGGAGCCATGGTGACAAAGGACATGGAAAAGGCTGAGGTATCACAGAATCACAGAATGTTTGAGGTTGGAAGGGACCTGTGGACATCATCCAGCCCAACTCCCCTGCTCAAGCAGTATCTGTAAACAGAACTAAGTGTCAGTTTCCCAAAGGTTCATCTTTGAGATCCTTCCAGGGCTTACTTGAGCTGAATCCATGGAAATTATGAAACGTCCCCACACTCCTTTACCTCCAATAGTGAGCGAGAAGGACTTAGTTAATGTCCGTTCACCTTTTCCCATTACTACCTGTACTATTATTTTGTCTGAYGACTTACATCCTTTAGGCTCAAAATTCAAAAGGGAAACTATTTCGTCCGTAGACTTCCCTGGCTAGTCAGGAACATGTTTACCAAAATACTTTTTAATGTCCAAGGCYGCTTGATCTATGAATATGGACACTATTAGAGGCCTGTTAGCCTCGGCTTCTGGGTCTATTCCCCCTCCAAACATTCTGATTTGTTTAAATAGTCTGGAAAGGAAAGCTGAGGGGTGTGCCTCAGGTTGTTGCAGACACTCTCTTGTTTTAGACCAATTCACAGTCTTGTCCTGCCAAACATATAGCTTCTTCTAAGCCTTGTCTGGCTAACTGCAACTGTCTGTAATCTGCCTCTGCATTATAATTCCACCCGGGGTCCACAGCTGGCCAGACTATTCGAGCAGCCACAACACCCCCCTCTTCTGCCCAATGATGGTTTGCATTCAAAAGTGAGTGTTTTTCATCTGGAGTGAACAAGGTTTCAAGGAGCATTTGCACATCCCCCCAGGTAGGATCATATGCGCACAGTATTCCTCTTACACTTTGTAACACTTTTTCTGGATCTTCCCTAAGTCTGACAGTTTGTTGACTCCTTGCAATCAAATCTGGGTGCCCCCTGGGTTGGTAAACTCCCGTCCTAGCTACCCGAGGTACCCCATCCAGACCTGGCGGGGGTGCTCCTGGCACAGGAATGACTTGCAAAGGGGCTTGAAAGGCAGAGGTGGAAGGCAAGGCGGGCGTATAGAGAAGTTGAAGCAGAGGATAGCACATAGGGTGGAGTGGTTTCCACAAGCGTTTTGGCAGCTGCACTACTTTCAGCATTCTGAGAAAATCTTTCCCCTCCTTTTCTAGGAGCTTCTTTTCATCTAGCAAATGCCCAGTTGTCCCATACATACTGACGGGCGAGTGAAGAGTTAACAGGACTGAAGTTTGGCAATTGCAAAGCTGTTGAACAGAGGCGTTAACAGGACTAAAGAAGTCTACTAACCCGTATGCACAAGGATTGATATGCACAAGGCTGCGGCATGGAAGAATTAACAAGACTGAAGAAGTCTGCCACCTGGAATCTGCACAGACCCCCAGGGAGGGAAGAAACAATAAGGAGGTATCCTGGTCTTGCCTTGCTAGCAGGGTCCTCCCAAGCAGACAAACAAACAGTTCTGTGATTGTGAAACTCGCAAAAGTCAGCAAAAGCAGTGTTTGCCCAGAGCCCCAGCCATATAAAAAGAGACTTGGGAGCTAGGAAAGTTTGAGCAGGGATGGGAACGTGACCTGACCATCCTCTCCGGCTGGACCGTGAGTATTCCCCCCCCTTCCCCTTTTCCTGGGATGCTGAGTTAAGGTAACTCCTCGAGGTTGAGAGTCCTCTCACTAGGAGAGTGAACAAGCTAGCTTTCAAGTAGGGATAAGCAGTGCTTCCAATTACTAGCACAGTAACTGATGGTTTTGGGTTATCCTTTCTAAATTAGCAATCACATTATTTTAATGGATGTTACTAATCCAAGAACATGCGTGAGGAAATAAACATTTTTTTTTATTATGTTACTGTCTCAGTTGTTGCTATCGAACTTTCATAGCATGACACATACCAATAATCCATTTGTCTAGGGAACCTATCCTCCAAATGGTGACACAGGAAAGTTAACTCCTGATGATCAAAGGTTCCCTGTGGCAGCCATTGTTCTGCCGGGTTACCGTCCTTTGTCAGGAACGACCAATCCTCCTGACATAGTTGGATCAACCTTTTTTTTCCCTAGGTATTTTGTACCATCAATCTTATTCCAGTTTTGCAAAATTTCAGCTAAGGGCGTCCCCTTTTCTATGCCGAACTTATTTGCCATTGAGAGTGATCACACTCTCTCTCTCTCTCAGTCGCTCTCTGGGAACTGCACTCACACCACCCGAGTCTTTGACTGCTAGGACTGCTGTCCCTTCGCAGAGGGTGGCTTTGCCAGCCGACGGGTGCCCCCTTCAGTTCCCAGGTCATATGGACTCACACTACTCAGAGTCCCGGGTGTTATCCACTCTCACACTGGTCAGCTGGTGTTTCCGGTGCACCTTACGCTGATCAGGCTGCGCACTCCCCCTTTTCCAGCTGGATTGAGATGGGACTCGAACCCTCTCAAATCCTGGGGGTGGGAGTCGAACCTACCCTCCCCAAAATTTAGTACCTGGTACGCCTTATGGTGATCAGCCTGCATACCCCTTACAGTGCACTTTGTTACCAAACCAGAATTTAGAATTTAGGCAGGAATTTAAGACTCACCCTCTCTGTGCCTCCCGTTGCCAAAGATCTCAGGTGAACTCACCCGATGGTGCCACATGATCATTGAAGATGAGAGGCCTCGACAGTGGTTGCCTAGGGTCCCATCTGGGGTGCCAAACTGTTATGGAAAATTAGGCTCGCTGGCCACCATAACAGGGTCTGACCCTAGGTTCCCACTGAGGCAGAAAATCRAAGTCAAATCGGAGCAAAATTTTAATGACATATGTGAGGTAATTACACCTCAAGCTGGGTGTCTCCGAAGAGGGACCCCGAACAAAGAAATCCCTGGGCAATTATACCCTTACAATCTAAATTCCCACCCTCATGCGATAGTTTGGACCAGTAATATTTAGACCTGGGGTCTTCTCCTTCTTCACTGGGTCCCTTCATTATCTCTTAGGCAGGTTGCCTCTTATCTTATTTTCAAGGCTGCAGCTTCTGCTGTTGGTCATAACTTCTCTATCTTTCCATCTTGAACCAGCTCTGGGGCCCTCCTTTACTTAACTAGGTTAAAGTTCATCATATCTAAGCGCGGCCTAAGGCTTCAGCAAATTTAGCTACTCATGCTAAGCAAGTAGTGTTAACTCATGCTTACATCAGCTTATGTTTGCAGGAGTAAGAAGGATTCATCTCTACTACACTTCTACAGCCTAATGCTAGCAATTAACCCTAGACAACTCCRGTCCAATATTCTCTAACACCTGCCCACACAGACTTGTGCGATGTCCCTGGAGATCGCATACTCCATAGTCCCTACCGGAAAGACAGATATCTGCAGCTACGCCGTCACATGTGGAAGAGCCCTGACAARTTAATGGAAGACAATTCTCCATCTACACTGGCCCTGGACACTAAGAGGGGAGCCTTGAATCCAGTCCTTTGTCACACTGRGACTCTGAGCTTGTCTGCCCRTGGAGAACYCAAGAGAAATAGCAGGCCCTTTTAGGGTGAAGTTCCTTGAATATATTCTCAATTTCACTTCTGGAGACAGAGCCCAACCTTCAGGCCCTGCACTGAGGAGACCCCCTTTTATTACACAGATGCATTAGGGAGATGCTATTATGGTCCTGCCTGTAGTCACAGGAATGCACATGGAGACACAGCAGTACCACCAACAATTTACAAGGCCATATGCACACAAGATCACAAGACCATATGGAAATGAAAAAAATATRTATCTAAAAAGAGCAAGTCCTTGTGCTGTCAGTGGAAGCAGCTTCAGGAAAGCGGCAGCCCTGACTCCACGGAAGGAAGTGAGGAAATGCCTGCTGTGGCAGTTAGGGGATGGCCCTGATTGGCACAAGKACTGTCTCCACATGCTGTAGCCAGACTATTCASTCCTCCGCCTCCTCCTCTGCATTCTGATACTGCTTCTTGGACTCCAGAGACGTYCTCCCCTTTCTGGGAGTGGAGAGACAAGCTTGAAACTGCTGTTTGCCTCAAAGCAGCTGTGAGTGTTGGAACGCTGGAAAGGAAAGGGTCCACAGTGACAGCTGGTGGAGCAGAGGGAAAAAGGAAGAGAACTGGCATCAGACACCCTGGGAGTCTTGGATACAGAAGGGGAGGTCATTTTTTAAATAGCATCCAGAAAATTAGTTTCCTCAATGAATCTTTGAGGTTCTTGTTCCTTGTGCTGTAGATGAAGGGGTTCACTGTTAGAGGCACCATTGCATACAGAACAGCCACCAACAGATCCAGGAATGGGGAGGAGATGCAGGGCGTCTTCAGGTAGCCAAGCATTGCAGCGCTGACAAACAAGGACACCCCAGCCAGGWAAGGGAGACATGGGAAAGGCTTTGTGCTGATCTTGCTCAGAGGGGATCCTCTGTACGGATGTGAAGATCTCCACGTAGAACAGCACAATGAAAACACCCAAAGACTAAACAGGCACTAGCCACAATAACCCAGTTTCCATGAGGCAGGAGTTGGAGAAGAAGAGGCTCAGGAGCTGGGGAATTTCRCAGAACCATGGCATTGCCTTGGCAGAGTAGTATCAAAAATGCATTAGCAGAGTGCAGCACTGCATTGAGAAAASCACTGCCCCAGGTAGTGTTTATGCCAAAGAGCTCTGGGAGACAGTTTCTGAGTGGCAGCTCATTCTCTGATCAGTAGAAAGATTTGCTGCTTTTGTGAGCAGMAAGAGAATTTCCTGGGAATTACCCTACTTCTTTGTGTCACTGTTGCAGGATCCAGAGATGAAGGAGCTCATCATATTCAACARAGAAACAGAATTTTCTCRCTCCAGTTTTGGCAGTGTCACTGTGCTCCCAGTATGAGTGTGTTTGTTTCTGTAGCTGTTGGCTGACCATGTGAGGAACTTCTCGGTTCATGCTTGGAAGTGCTGTAGTGCCAGGCCTTGTCCACCCCTGAAATCAGTGGCGAATAACTCCTTCAAGAGAAGTGTTTCCAGTTCCCCTCATGCTTGCTTGTGCATGACTGGAGGATATGAGTGGAGAAACATGCAATAGTGGTTGTTTTACATTCACAACTTGCCCTTATCCCAAGAGAACTCATTTGACATGGAGACAAACTTAGGCCAAATGCTCCATTTCACCTGCTCGTTCCCTTTCATGAGGGTGAGATTGAGCAAACCATGAATATAAGGGGGATTCTAAAATTTTCCCTCTTAGGAGATAGACCAAAGACCACATCGATACAGGAAAGACAGCAAGCTGTTCCATTGTGTGACCACCGTCACAGTAAAAAAGCTGGTACRTTGCTACAGGGACATACATTGCTAATGCCCTGGTACAACTCCTTAAAGGAGCTGATGTAGACCCTTCCACAACTTCAAAGCATTCTGCTAACTGATCTGCCAAGTCCACAGCAATGATTTCTTCAACACAGAAATAYGAAGAAAGAATCTCAGCCATCTGGAGTGAATACTATGCAGGATGGCAGGACAAGGGGGGAGAATAGGGCCAGTTTTCAAGAGAAGGGTGGAGGGTGCTAGGCCATGTAACTGTGCCCTCAATCAGTGCACTCCCAGTTTGGGGAGATTTAGCCATGTGACATCACACAGACATAATGCAGAAGCAAAGCGCATGGACTGCACAAGAATCCTTTAGAGTCTTCTGGGCAAACATCTCTGCTTCTGGTGCCACAGTTCTGTTCCCAGGTGATGTTCATATCAAGAAGCTGGGGTCAYTGGAAAGAGAAGAACCACTCTGAATATAGCACCAAGCTCTTCAGTGCTGCACAGGCCTCATAATGTCACATGGCAGACACAGCYTTATCTAAATGTCACTACAATAAAAAGCTTCAATAAATTTTCATCAGCCCTCAGGAATCCTAACAGTCAACAAATATGACTGGCATGAAGCCAGTTGTTGAAGAGRGTTACAGAGAAACAGTCTAACATTCTGCAGTGTTAATAAAAACTCGTCCAAAGAAAGGGTCCTTTATAGGCCTTGCTACTTGGTGGGTTGTTTTGTCAAACTGTGGTTGTTCTCAGGGTCTTCTGAAGGAATTCAAGGTGTCTATAGTCTCTTGTAGACAGTAATCAGCATAAACTCCAAATATATGTATATAAGGGAAAACAAAGTTTTTCACTGGTCTTCTTACCAGGAACATCTATATTAACATATTTCAGCTCACAAATCTGTGCAACAGTCTTGGATAGAAAAAGCATAGGTCTTTGAAAACTGAGCACCTCACCATTTTCAAAAGATRCAAGTTTTTTAACATAGAATGTCCCAAGTCCTTTTACTCTGACACCCTGAGGGTAGAGAAAGGAGAGAAGTATACGCATTTTTTTTAGGCTGAAGAACAGAGTGAGGACTTGTCAGAACATGGAGGCGGGGTGCTTTCTGCCTTGCCCACTCACTCCTGAGGCGGAAAGTGGTAATTGGTAATAATTCCTAAACAAGAAGATGGCAGATGCAAGTGTGATGTAACACACACCACAGTATAAACCCATCCACAACAGTCTGATTTTTGAATGACTTCAGACTATCACAGAATCACAGAGTGGTTGAGGTTGGAAGGGAGCTTYGGAAATCATTTGGTCCAACCCCCCTGCTCAAAACAGGGTCACCTAGAGCAGATTGCCCAGGACCCTGTGCAGATGGCTTTTGAATATCTCCAAGGATGGAGACTTCACAACCTCTCTGGGAAACTTGTTCCAGTGTTCAACCACCCTCGCAGCAAAGAACTGTTTTCTTATATTCAGATGGAACTTCCTGTATTTCAGTTTGTGCCCATTGACTCTTGTCCTGCCACTGGGCACCACTGAAAAGAGTCTGGCTCCATCTTTTACACATTTACACCCTCGCTTCAGATATTTATAAAYATCGATAAAATCCCYTGTCAGGCTTCTCYTCTCCAGGCTWAACAATCCCACATCTCTCAGCCTCTCCTCAGATGACAGATGTTCCAGTGCCTTAATCATCTTAGTAGCCCCTCACTGGACTCATTCCAGTAGATCCATGTCTTTCTTGTACTGCAGAGCCCAGAACTGGACATGGTACTCCAGGTGTGGCCTCACCAGGGCTGAGTACAGGGGAATGATCACTTCCCTCAACCTGCTGGCAACACTCCCTTTATGCAGCCCAGTATGCCATTGGCCTTCTTTGCCATGAGGATGCATTGAAGCCTCATGTTCAGCCTGGTGTCCATCAGGACTTCCAGGTTTTTCTTTACAAATCTACTCTCCAGCTGATTGGTCAAAAGTCTATACTGGTGCATGGGATTATTCCTCCCTAGGTGCAGGACTCTGCACTTCCCTTCATTGAACTTCATGAGGTTCCTCTCTGATTTTTTCCAGCCTGTCAAGGTCCATCTGAATAGCAGCACAACCCTCTGGTGTACCACCTACTCTCCCCAGTTTTGCATCATCTTCAGATTTGCTGAGGGTACACTCTGTCCCTCATCAGTAATGAATAAGAAGAGGATTGGACCCAGTATTGACCCCTGGGGGACACCACTAGTTACTGGCCTCCAGCTAGACTTCGTGCCACTGATACAGAACCCTCGCAGCCCTGTAGTTCAGCCAGTGTTCAGTCCACCTCACTGTCCACTCATCTATCCCATACTTCATGAGCTTGTCTATCAGGATGTTATGGCAGACAATATCAAAAGTTTTACTACAGTTGAAATAAACAACATCCAGTGCTCTCCCCTCATCTACCAAGCTTGTCATCTCATCATAGAAGACTATTTGGTTGGTTAAGCATGATTTCCCCTTTGTGAATCTATGCTGACTACTTCTAATCACCTTCTTGTCCTTCATGGGCCTGGAAACGGTATTCAGGATTAGTTGCTCCATCACTTTCCCAGAGATCAAGGTGAGGCTGACCAGCCTGTAGTTCCCTGGGTCCTTCTTCTTGTTCTTTTTGAAGATTGGAGTGACTACCAGCCCTTGTATGCCCCAGGAGAGGTCTGAAGCTGAAGCAGAGACATTAGAAGGGTTTTGGACAAGGGTGTCTTGCCACTGGACATCTGAAATAGGAGGATGTCTTTGAGCTCTATGCCTGTTTTGACAGCCCTGAGGCACAGGAAGATCCAGTGGGGAGAAACCAGAGACAGTGCCTTAGCTCCTTAATGGGAAGTTCTGCTGAAATGCTGTCAAAGGAATCTTTTCTGACACGGGCATTTCTGGCAGTGTTTCTAGAGGCTGGCAGGAACTGGCTGGGATGGAGAGTCAAAAGTGTATTGTGAGAGGTGATGTGGGAGCCAGTGTACCTGCGCTTTGCCTTGGAGAAAGAGGAACAGCATAGTGTAAAAGGCATCAGTGGGAGCATGTGGCAAGCAGTAGAGTCAGAGGGTGCAGCTGTTAAGAGCTGTTTCTCATCTTTTCTGCTGAAACAAATTTTTCTTAGGCCTTGGCACCAGACAGGGTGGATGTCATTGGGATTGTTCTGAGCATATGTGATGGAAAGTAAGGAGGGTGTTTTGGGATGGCTGGATCACAGTCTGCTCATAATCAGATGAGGATCAGGGGCATATGAGGGTCATGCAAGGAGACTCAGTTGATCATCACCACAGCCATCCTCTCCAGCACATCCCTTTTTATGAAGCAGGGCCTTTGAATATGCAGGGTCCATACAAGGGTATACCTTGAATAGTCTGCACTCATCTCTGGTGCCATGGTGGAGCTCGGTGCAGTGTTTGGAGTTGTGCAGGTATGAAAGGGCTGTGAGCAGCAGAGAGTTGGGGACTGCTGGGCGCAGGAGTGGACGGTGGTGGTGCAATGTGGGGCAGAGCGCAGTCATCATCAACTGCCTTATGTCCAAACCTACCCACACGCTGGTGGGGGTAGCTGGGAGTGTGGGGGTGAGCTAGGCCTGTGCCCATGCCCTGAGTGCAGCAGCTGCTGGTGGGAAGGGGTGGCTGAGGGTCATCACTAGGGTGCATGGGACATGATCTCAAACCTGGCCCCCTCCACCATTTCTGGCACCTGATCAGGTTCCCTGGGGCAGAGCTGAAGAGACACTGAAGAGCCCAAATCTCCTGGGCTTCACGGGGAGTTCAGATTCTGAAAGCCCCATGAAGATTTGGTTCTGGTGTCTGCAGAGCCCTTCTAACAGGAGTTGACAGCACTTCCCTGTGTCTGGGTGTCAGTCACATGGTTCTACCAAGGTGCTGTAGAAGAGAGCCAAGGGCCAAACAAGTTGTCAAAAAACTGAAGTTTAGTACACAGTTAATCAGAGAATCTTTTTTTTGGTCTTTTTCTGCACGTGCAGTGAAGCTCTACCTTTCTCTCTTCATGCATCTTTGTGCTTAAACCAATTGCCAAAAAAAGAGTTTGAGATTATGTTCAGAACTGAAAGGTCTTTCAATGAGGTGTCTGGAAACTTGACTTAGTGCTGCTTTGGGTTAATGGCAGTGAACATGGACAGCACTTGTGACCATATGCTTGCCCCAGGAAGAAACAACCCATCCAGTTCCAATGTTGATTTGATTTCTAGGAAGAGTACCTGACCACGGTTATGATTCCTAAACTGAGCATGAAAGTGGTTTCCCCTACTTGAGATAAAGGTCACTGTGGAGAACTTGGGACATTATTGCTGTCAATTATATTTTGAAGCCTTCTTGCTAGATGTTGCCATGTCTGAAGGAGGGAGGTGAAGACCTGAAGCTACAAGCTTGAAGTGTCTGACAGCTGACCCTGGGTGAGTCAGGGATGTGATCTGAATTTGGGCAACTGAAATGACACTTGCCAAAGTTGACTTGTGCCTGAAGGACTAATGATGAGGCACTGGCTCCTGAATCACAGGAGATAATCACCAGGCTGGGAAACTTCACTTCTCCAATATCTCATGCAAATGCCATCTGTAATTCTTGGGGCATGTTAAGATCAGCACTGACTTCTGAATATCTCCCACAGGCACTAAAGGAAAACAGAAACATTCCTAGCCTCAGCTAATTTTAGATGCTATTTCCTTAATCTGATTTCTACATGGAAAAAGCCAAGAAAACAGCAGTGGTCAGGAAAGAAGATGGCCTTATCCCAACAGTTTTGCCATTCTTAACTCCAGGAAAAAAGAACCTTGTGGCTGATAAAAAAACAAAGGGCTACCTTTTACAAGAAAATAAAATTAGGCTCAATCTGAAGGTTTGCCTATTTTGTCCTTTTTGCTTCTTGCAGAGTTCTTTAATGTATCAGGGATGGTCAACTGAGAATCGTGGCATACGCTAAATAGCCAGGGATGTTTTTTGAAAGGAAAATCAAGGGGTTTTATGCATCAAGTGTGACTGCCATCCAGTGTGTATTTTTTTTCCTAGATGTACATTTGTAGCAGCCACGTTGGAAGGGGGGGATTGGTGAGAGAGAAAGCAGGAGGACAGCTTAGTTCTTACTGACCCCCCACAGGCTGACCATTGCTGAGTGGAGAGAGAGAGAGAGAGAGAGAAGCTGTGTTTTCTGCCAATATCACTTCCCAGAGGAGAGGGCAGAGGAGCTGGTGCTCTTGGGCTGGCTAGGTATGACGGAGAGGTGCCCAGGGAGGGCTGGAAGTCATCAGAGCAGATGATGTGTGTGTGTGATCTATGTGCATTGTTCAGATCTCTGTTCTCATGCTGTCAGTGTTGCTAGGAGAGAAGATAGTCTGAAGCTCAGTACTGGGAACGTTTCACCCTTGCAACTAAGCATTATGTCTCACAAATGCAAAGCAAGACATTCCGTAAAAAACAGTCACACTCTCTATGAATGATCACAGTCCATGCCTGCACTTTGTTTTTCTTCATCCTATGCGATTTTGATCACACCTGGAAAACAAACAAATGGAAATTATGATGTACCATGTACAGCTGATCAGCGTGGGGCTGAGTCAGGCAGGGGCTGAGACCTTGGGCTGAACAGGTATTGACCCTTGGGGTCTCAGTGCCTTGGTGTCAGTACCCTGGGAAAGGAAGAACAGACTGTTTTGAGAAGGGAGAGATAAACTTTGGAGGCATTCTCAGCCACCTAGATCCTTTAGGTTCCAGATTATAATGTTATTCTGACTGCCCAGCAACTTTCCTGGAGATGGAAGGGATATACAATTCAAGGCCCCAGACTCCAAAGCCCGCTGTGGTCCCAGGAGGGAGAGTCAGGAGCAGTCCTTTTCTCATGCATTGCTGCTCATGGAAGGAAGGTTTTTGTGGGAGGGTGCAAAGACCAGTATTTACTGGTGGGAAGTACTGCTCCTCAGTCAGTCTCATGCTGAATTCTTTCTACTTTCTCTATCTCCTCTGCCAAAATTTCTTTGACTGCAGAGGCACCAGATTCTGCATTCCTCATGGTGAAATGCTCCTACAACAGCAGTGACCAATTCTCTCTAACACTGGGCTGAGACCCCTCCTGCCTCTCCCCACCAGCAGTCATTGCACACATGACCATATGGTACCCAAAATCCTCAACTCATAAAAAGTTGCATGCAGTAGATTTTGCTTGCAGAGAAGCACCTGCAAGGAAGGTCTAACTGAGGTCATTCCCATTTCCTCAGAAATCAGATTGCTATACCTAACTCCATGAGTCTGGGATTGGGATTCTGGACACCTGTGCAGGGTCACAGCCACTTGGCTGTCCCAGGCCTTTGCTGGAGACGTGCAGAGATACTGTTGCTGGAGATGCTCTGGATGGGCTGCTGCTTTCCTCTCTCTTTATGTAGATCTTCATCCTTTTGTCATGTGTCCTCCTTTTTCTCCTTTTTTCCTAAGCTGGGCTCATGGACGGGGAGTCCAATTCCCAATAGTGTCCAAATGCTGCCAAGGAAGAGATACTGTGATAAAGCCAGACTGCAAGTAGCAGATACTCTGCAGTAATAACTGGGAAGGCAGAATAGTCATTGCAACATTCCCCCAAGCTGATGTCAGAGTTGGACCAAGGGTCCTGCAAGCTTTCCGCATTGTCAGTTCTAGGTGCAGCACTCTTATTTAGGTGTTCCAGAAATATCCCTCATCCCACTTCTTACACAGATTGCATATTTTCTGTAGATCCACAGCAATGCTAAACTGAAAGGTCTGATCTCTGTATGCAAACCCATAGATCAGGGATCGAGATTCTGGACACATCCAGGGAAGCTGAGGTTTGAATGCCTCCATGTCATGGTAGTCTTGCCCCAAAACAGCAGGGCAGGTGTCTGCCTGCTCATGACTCAAAGAGAAGCTGCCAATAAAACCCCAGGGCAAAATCCACCATCTGCTGTTGTGGTGGTACTTATTAATTGTTCCTCCCCTGATCTTGAGCTACTCTCACCTATGGTGCCAGGCACATGAGTCTGACCTGCCTGTATAGTATGGAGAGCTCCCCATAGTCTTTTTATTGACTGTCCCTCTACTAGGAGGGTCAGGAATACTATTAAGAATCAAGCATTTTTACATTAGCCTTATTGTTGAACTGCAGTATTAGGACTGACTAGTGAGCACAGTGGTGTTAAAGAAGATAGTCTTAATATACCCCACAACACATTCCTTACTCAGCTTGTGTGTTTTCTGTAGGGCCACAGGAATGCCAGCACAGAGATGACTGGTCTCTTGTCTTTGGAGAGGGTTTTTTTGTTTTTTGTTTTTTTTTTAGTACTCACTCTCCCTCATCCACCCTCACCAGAGCCATTCTGTCCTCAGTGTTCTGCTCATAAAATTTTAGGTATGCTAAAATTATTGTGGCTCCTAAGCTCTGTAGGCACAGCTGAATGTTCTCCAGTGACCAACAATCTCATCAATCAATGATCTCAAAAATATCATTGTATGTTTGCCATTACAGAAAAGCCAAGCAGTTCCCATTGCTAGCATAATCTGCCCACAAGAAGTGTTCTTGTGTGTATGCTCCATGACAATGCAGACAGGAACAACATACTGTAAAAATGCAGAGTAACTTCCATCTTCTGGATTAAGACCTGAAAGAAGTAATTTCAATGTTAAAGTGAACACATGTTAAGTGATAATTCTAGGAGGAACATCCACATGACTAGGCTTTTCTCCAGTCACAAATGACACAATAATTACATCAAGCCATAACATATACTTTCACTGTTGTCTGATAATCTTCACAATGAGGGACTGTCGTTCAAGGTCTGTTTGGAGGAATTCTTTTCCCCCTGCTGTCCATCTTCATCTTGGGCGAGCTGCCCAGACACGGGGGAAGCAGTCTACAGATACACACCAGAGTGAACTGGTATGAGTGCAAGAGGAGTTTGCTCTCCCTCCTGCGCTCACAATGTGCACCTGCTTTGGCAGCAGGAGGCAGCTTGGCAGGAGAGTAAGCTTCATTTGACTAATTGTCCCATAAACAGACATAGCTATAACCGCAAGCTGTAACACTCAGATAATGGCACAACAAGCTTTAAGGAAGTTTGGGATGCCTAGGTCTTTGCCCTCTCTTGATGAAAGCAGGGGAGAACTGTGTCATGTGCAATAAGAAACTCCTGGAGATACCATTAACCACCTCCCAGCCATTACAGGAATGACTGCTCACTGGTACCAAAGAGTGGATGTTTAGGAATGAGAAAAAGATTATACCTGAGGGACCAGGGGCCCAACAAGAAGGAAAGGATCTGATGAGGATACAAAATGGCACTACTCAGCCCAAGCTAAGGGTGCCTGATTACATCATGTTTGGAATCACCTATCTGCTTAAATTCACAGCAAGGCTTTGTGAAGTCCTCGCTACTGTGGCCACGGTACTAACTCGAGTCTGGAACTGGGCTGGGGAAAGGAACTGCCAGGCCACTGCTGCATTGAGAACAAGCAAACAAATAGGTGCTGCACAAGGAGAACCCAAGAAAGCATTCCCATGCTCGGAGAAGACTGCTAGGGTTAAGCCCTGAGCAGGGTTAAGCCCTGAGCAGGGAGAACCCTGCAAAGGAGACATTTCCTTGGTGAGGAATGGGGCACCTGTAAAGAGATCTGGGCTATGAGTTCAGCAGCATCAATACTAAATGGGACTGTGGGGCATCTGTGGTGGATGCTTCCTGTGAGCAGCTATGTGGGATATAAAGAAAGGGCCCAGAGCCATTGACAGCTGAAGCGTCACATTCTGTGCAGCAGGGAGAGATGTTTAGGATGTCAGTGGGCAGACACGGATCTCTGCCAGTGACAGGAGCTAAGAGTGGTGGTGGTGGGAGAGTGGGGGTGAGCAACCCTCCCTCTGTTGCTGCTGGCACCAGGCTCATGGTTAACACAGGACCACACACACGAGGCCACATGGATCCACAGGGCAGGTCCTTAGGAAAGGTTCCAGAAATTGAATGAAAATGGAGTGAAAACGAAGAGAGAGGTCACAGAAAGAAAGATGCCAGTTGCAAGACAGAGCTGCTCTTTCCCAGGTCTTGGTGTACTTGCTCAGCTCGGCCAAAGAGTAAGAAAGAGAGAGGGCCCTGTGGGCCTGCAGCCAGTTGCTGGCTGCTTATGGCAGTTTAAGGGCCTGGTGAGCAGGGTCTCTCATGAGCACTGTGTCTCCCCTCCCTGCCTGCTTTAGCCCCAGCAGAGAGCTCTGGCCTGGGCTGTGCTCTGGGTGTCTGGTCTCCTGGGGTTATGAGGCTGCACCTCTGTCTGCCCGAATGTTCCACCACAGCTCAGGGATCAGCATAGCAATGAGAGGGTGAACGGCCACTTTGGCTCCCTGGTGGGACTGCTGGGCTCTCTGGCCTGCAATTTGCTGGCTGCGTCCCGCCAGTGGGCAGGGGCCTGCCTCGGTTGCCTCCTCCGAACACAAGCTGAGGAGAGTGGGTACTTCCACACTTTTCCAACTGGTCTCCTCCCTCTTTCTTGCCCAGTGACACTGAGCTCATGCAGGGCCTGGGTCTTGTCCACATGAGGGAAGGGGATAGGGAACACATTTGGCTGGCCTCTTACACCCTCTCTGTTAATTCTCTCCCTTCTATTCCATGTCACAAGGGATCTCTGGGAGAAAGTTTTTGAGTCCCATCTCCTCATGCCATTCCCTGATGCTGTCTGAGAGCAGGACATTGTCACAAATGCAAAGGACTGTCCCCATCTTCATCCAGGAGAGACAGAGAGAGATCAGACAATTAGCCTGGATGAGGTCTCTGACTTTTTGGCACATGCCTTGCCCCTTGCTCCCTGCCTAGCAAGTGGAGAGACAGGCAACTCCCCAGACAGCTTCTCCATACTGATCCCTGCCGGGGGGAGGAAATCTCCTGCTGAGAACAAGAGGGGAAATGAGTTTGATGTTCAGAGTTAGGGACAAGGGATCTGAGCTGAAGGTCCAGATCTTGGTTTGATGGTTTTGGTTTAAATGCCTTTCCATCAGTCTCAGCTCTTTGTAGAAATGCCTTCAGCAATGAAAGGACAGCTGCCAAGGCACTCCATGGCCCTACAAAATAGCTATCCCTGGTCACAAATTCATTGGAAGAGAGATCTGCATGCAGTCTTCTTGCTTCTATTTTAGTCAGCAGCCTGTCTGCATGGAATAATTTGTAGGAAATTTTTCTCCCTCCCAGAGGTGCAAATGACCTGTGCAGGCATGCACAGTGGATACAGCTGCTGAGAGCAAAGAGGCCTGCAGCTGAAACCCTGCACCCAGCAAATGGCTTAGGGGAGAAGAGGGGGTCTCTCAAACTCAGGTTTGATCAGCCATAGAACCTGGCTAGTAAAATCCTGCTGCACAGAGTTCAGGAGGGCCCTGGGGTCCACCTGTGGCCTTTGATGCTGTACCTTGGGTCTTCCTATATCAAAATCTGGGGCCAGAAGGTCAGTTTCAGTAAATGTGACTCCCATTTTCTCCTGGGGTTTGTTCCAGGCAAGACCATGAACATGGCTCACAAAAAGGATGAGATCAGGTGTTCGTGTGAGGAGCTGAATATCCCAGACGCTGAGTCTCTGCTTGAGACATCTTCAAAAATAATGAAGGGAACTGACCCCAAAAGACTGGTGCGGGGGGGAGCAGTGACTGACATCCTGCACGTCTCTATGCTCCCCTTCAGGGTCTCTCACCATTTCCAGAGTGAGCTGTCACACTGGGACATCTCTTGTTAGCAAGTAGCAGTAGGCTTTTGAGATATTGACAGGCACCACACAGGCAAGCATGGGACTCCAGATGATGCAGCCCATAGAAGAGGGGTTTGCTCTGGGGTACTCCCCAGGAGTTAGCAAACTCCAGGTGCACCATGGCTGGCGCCACCACACTGTGGGGTTACTGCAGCCTGGGAGCACACCCTCTAATGACCCCGTGATTGACAAGTCCAGACAAAGGAGAATGACACCACAGACCCATACCATAGACATCTTGGCACTGCGGAGCCATTCCCCTCAGAACAACCTGCTAATGGGCACGTTGGTACCGAGCAGGGCTGTGGACTGAGCACAAGGTCACCTGCTGATATGCATGCTGTTAATGACTACAGCCATGCCGCTTTTGTGTAACTGTGGGCTGGCATTGTTCAGCTTGGGTATAAAAGGGAGTAAGCCACATATGCTTAGTGTGGACTCAGACCCATGGTCAGCTGGCCTGCGAACTTGAGGACCCATCTGTCAGCAGGGACGCCCCTGATGTCTCCTCACCCTGATTGTGAGGAGAAACCAGGGAAAATTAAACAGGAAGAGTGGCCCATAAGGGGCAAGAGTGGTCATGGTACCGTGCACCCATTGTTTGAAAATCCAGGGAAAACTATATTGGAGGGGTGGCCCTCGAGGAAAGGGTGAGAGCGGTCATTGTATCGTGCACCCATGATTGAACTGTAGAGCTCTGATACGTATATATATTTTCAGTACTGTTATATTTCTAGCTTTGCTATACTGTTAGCCTTGTTATAACTTTGTAGCTCTGATAAATTCTCACACTTGACAAATGATGATCTCTTGAGTTCAGTGCAACTAACCCTGGAATCTGAAAGAATCCTGGACGCCCCTCTAGTGGCACATCACAGATGCGTCTGTCATTTAGGCACGCCGTGAAAGCAGTAGATACCATGATACGCATGTGTGTGTACATGTGTGTTTCATGCATCCACACCCACATAAATGTCTATGGAAAAAAAGATGTTGAAGTGAAGCCATAAAGTGCCTCGGCCTTCTCTTTTTTAATTTTTTTTTAAAATTATTTTAACGTGTTTGTTTGCATGTCTTGTTTATGCAAGTCCTATGTAAACCATACACTCTTCAGTGAAAACAAGTATATCCAATATCTCTGAGTGCTCTTATGGCACCTCTTACATCTCCAGTTTCCAACTTAATGCTGCTGTCAGAATACAGGTTTTGCATATAGCGAACAACTGGGGTGGAAGCACTTTCAAGTCAATCATCAGCTGCATAAAACATAAAAAGTTCTAAATGCCCAGCTGGACTGTACAGCGACTGCACCCTGCATGTCTTCCCAACTAACAATCCCCTCAAGTTTCTTCTCCTTTTTGAAGAGCCAGAGCAGAACTGTGATGTGCTCTCTCCTGTTTCTGCTTTTGCTCTGGACTGTGTGCAAATACTTCCCCCCCAACACAGGCTGCAGACTTCATTACCACCATCCTGGATGGCAAGTTGTCTGCCAGACCCACATGCACTCAGGTGGCTGGAGAGTGGATGACCATCTTTCCAGTAGAATGTGGAAGGGAAATATTCCAGGAGATAAAACAGACATTTATTCCCTTTGATGCTAGACTTTTCTCTCTTGGCTGTTGCACAGCACCTTGTGCAGTTGGTGTGGGCAAAAGAAGTGCGCTCTAGGTGCGGAGCCCAGGGTGTATTGACAATCTAAGAAGTCAAGCATTAGCATCTACTATAGAGATTCTGCTTAATCTAGTGACAAGGATACTGACACTTCTAGTCCAAAGTCTCCAGTTTGTCCAGGTCCTTCCTGCAAATGAGACAGTTACATCTGAGATACACCAACTTACCTGTTCCTCCCTCTTCCTCTGGTGTTGTGCTCAGCCCTTCCCACCTGGGGGCTTAAAAGGGCAGAGAAGAACCCCCAGAAGAAGGGGGGTTGTGGCAAGTCATTGGCATTCCAAGTTCTTCCCTGTGAGGAAGGTGATGGTGCTGGGTTCAGGGAACCAGCCCATGAGATGATGTTCCTTTAGTGGCCAGTTGTTGTTCATTTGTGGTCTGTGTTTTGTAGCCTAAGGTCTCATTCTGTGCCTGCACTTTCAAGGCCTCCACTACAAGTCCTTTCAAGGCAGAGTCCTTTCAAGGACTCTGCTATGCTCTGGTTTGACTCCAGGTTCACAGGCAGTTCTCTCGGCCCAAAGTAACTCCTTGGTGTCACTGTTAGTCAGCAACAGAGAGCTATCACAGTGAAGGCAACAACAGGTACTACCCGACATAATTACACAAAGCTAAGCTAAAGCTCAGATGAGAGAGGCCATAGGTGCCTGGCCATTAGATGACTGCTGTTTTGGCCGAACAAGCTCCAGCAAGCCCCAGGCAGAGCAAGAGAAGAGCAAACCAGCCTAACTGGCCCTGAGGTCTGCACTGCACTGCCTCTACAGAGCCATGGCCTGCTCCTGGCAACAGAGATATGGTATCTGTGGCCTTCATGGCCATCATGTGTATATGTGGTGGACAGACAGCTCACCATTTCTCCAAGGACAGAGAAGGTTGTGTCTGTATTACTCACCAGGGTTAGACATCAGCAAAAAAAAGCTGAGATCTTCCACAGGACATCTATCCTGTTTTTTTGTCCAGAACCCCCTCACAGTTTCTAGCTGTGAAAGGCATGAATGAACCCCTTCATCTGGAGGAAGTGATCTCTGTGGGGAAGGAGCTGGTTCTGTGAGAAAGGAGGATGGAGGCAGGAAGCAGTGTCCTCAGGGAGCTGGGTTCATCTGGAGAGAGCTGAGTGCCCTGGCACAGGTGTCTTTTGGGGATTGAAGAGTGTGTTTGCTTTCGATCTTTCATCACTATGGACAGATTTCATCACTATGATCAAAATTATTAACCCTATTCTGTATGAGATGTGCACGTCCTCTGCATGTACAAAGTGATTAACTGCAAACACAGTTTGGCCCAGGCACATGCAGTGACTAAAGGTGTGTGTGTGCATGTGCATGTACATGTGTGTATACCAAGGAACATACTCACTGTTAAACATGAGTCAGGACTTAGGGTGGAAGGGAAGAAGTTTAGGACTAAATCTTGCCAACTTCTCAAGGGTGCAGTGTTGTTCAGCTGATCCAGGAAAATTTCTTTTTCTCTCCAGTCTCTGTTTGTTTTGCTTTGGCTTTGTCTGTTTGCTGTAATTTTTGTTTTATTAATGTTTGTCAGATGTTTGTTTTTATTCCTATTAAAATTTTTCTAAACCGACGGTCTCTAGATGCTTCCTTTTCAGTGAGTTTAAGTGCTTAGCTTGGGCTGAGTGGTGCCATTTTGTATCCTCCGACAGAGTAGCAGATCATTTTTGGGAGCAAACCTCTCCGAGGCTGATCACCTTGCTCAGACCTGGGCCCTTGATGGCATTGGAGCCTGTGATCACATGAGAGGAGCTCTGGGCTGACTTGCTGCAGCAAGACAAAATCGCAGTCCTCCTCTGACGGTAGCCCCAGAGGGTTTCCATGCAGAGTTTGGGGTGCTACAATTTTATGCCCTAAAGGCTTTGTGCATTTAATCTGTGGCCTTGCAAGGTGTGATTGACTGTCCTGCTTGCACTGTGCTATCTCCATGGGCACTTGTGACTGGTCTGCTCAAGGTACCTCCAATTGGAGATTTGGCCATAGTGTAGTCATTCCTCCCCTTATAATTGCTGTCACCAGTCTGGATGCCCTCACCAAGTGCCTTCCACGTAGAGCTGTAGCACTCTGCTAATGTTCCAGCTCCTAAAGGATATGAGAAAATCAATGCTGTCTGTTGTGTGCAAGTTATTTTTTGCAAAATGCTGATTAGAAGAGTCGTTAGGTATTCTCTTGGCTTTTGGCATCCAGGAAGTTAGGGAATCAGGGGTATGTTGGCACTGGCTAAAGTGATGAATGAGCTGAAGGGAAAGGACATGGGATACACTGTCAAAGACTTTGTCAAGTCCACTAAATGTTCTTTGTTTTTTTGGCTGTAAGTGAACAAATGGTCTTTTTCTGGTCTGACTGAGAGGTATGGTGAGGGCCAGGGCATGTCAGGATCTTGGGAGTTCAGGGAAAATATGTATTTTTTGGAGAAGACTGAGGAAAAACGAATGAGGTTTGGGGTGATTTCTTCTGACCCATGGTCTCATGCAGGTGTTTGGGGTCACCTTGGAGCGAGGTGATGGAGGTCTGGGCATGACGGGAAGGAGTCATCTCACTGCACTGCAGGTCTCTGCAGCTGGGCTTTAGGTTTCTTCCATAGAGAAATAGCTGATTGGAGGACCTCTTTTGGCTGAAAGTCTGCTTTGGCTCTTTTCTGCACCTGCTGTGGTTAGGCTGGATTATGCTGTGAAGCGTCTGTTTCTCTCCAGGGCTAACAGGGTCTAGCATGCCTGGTTGATGTTTCTCACAGATGACACACCTCCACTTTCTCTAAGGCTGGGGGTGCCCATGTACTGGTTAGACAGGCCATTGCAGAGTGACATGAGCAGGAGCTCCTCCATGTGAGACTGGAACAAGAATACTGTTTTGTAGAGGATTTTGAATGGGGCTTTTCAGTTCAGTAGAAACCTGTTGTTTGTGACATCCTTATGGGGCACTTGGTAGGCTGTCCAAGCCGAGGTCCCTGAGGTATTAGGGATGAAGAGCTGCCAAGGGGTGCTGAGTTCAGGAACAGAGGAGTCCAGGAGCTCTGAGGATTTTGACTCTGTATCCTTGCCAGAAAGTCTGCTGATGAGCTCCAAGACTGAAAGCCGGGCTCCCCCATAGATCAGGAGTCAAAAAGGATGAGCTGGTTAAGTGGCAAGGGGAAGAAAATGGACAAGGCGACCTTGTTTCCTAATCTTTGAAATGTTATTTCCAAAAGAACATCATTCACGGACACTGATTCTATTGATCACTGAGGCTTGGATAAGTAAATAAGAACCATTTCTCAGGACGTCATTCCCCAGTGTCAGCACTCAGTTGTTGAAGAGAGGTTTGTACAAGGTCTCCTGGTTACCAGCCTCAGGGCTGGGCTTTCTCATTTGCAGGGGCAAGAGCACCTTTAATCCTCAGCCATCACCCTCTATTGAGAGCTGGCCACCTCTGCCAAGGGAAAATGGATATCCCATGGAATAGGGTCCTACAGGGAAGTGAGGTCCAAGAAAGCATGTTGATATTCAAGGATCACCTCCTCCAAGCTCAAGAACGGTCCATCCCAATGAGCAAGGAGTCAAGCAAACGGGGCAGGAGACTGGCATGGATGAACGAGGAGCTCCTGCCAAAACTCAAAGAGACGAAGGAAGTGTACAGAAGGTGAAAGCAGGGACAAGTAACATGGGAGGAATGTGGGCATGTTGTCCTGATTGTCCTTTAAGGGTTAAAGAATTAGTTAGGCTGCCAGGACCCCAGCTCCTGCTGAGCTCCAGAGAGACTAGCTAAAATGACTGTGTAAAGACATGAGTCCTCTGACCTTCCATCATCCCTGTTTGGCTTTCAGGGGCAGGGGCAGGAGGGTTGGATTTCTCCCCACTGGACCTTCTTGTGCCTCCAGCTTAGCAGAGCAGGGTCAGTGCTCAGAGACCCCTTCCCCACACTGGATTTGAGGTGGTGGGATCCCCTTTTCCAAAGCAGTCCTAATGTCTCTTTTGTAGCTCCAGGACTCTCCTGGAGTCAGAAGAAGGCAGATTGTCTGCAGGCAGGCAAAAAGTCATCTCTGCAGCCCCTGGCTTGGAGGTGTTCCCTCTGGGGTTGGGCAGGATGTTGGTTTATCCTGCACCTGTCGTCTCTTTGGTGAGCATGTGCTGGACAGTTGTGAGCTTGCTGACTCAGAGCATTTCCTTGATTTTCAGATGTCCTGTAATATTGACAAACAGTGTTTTATGATGTTTGACAGCAGCTGGCACTGAACAAGATGGGTCTGGCATCCTTTCCTTCCCCTCACACCCTAGGATTTGAGTAGTCCCTGTCATTGATTGCAACCCTTCCTCCTGTCCTTTGAAAGGATAAAAGACACCCCATAAGCACACTCTAGTTTACGAATGGGCCACAAACCAGCTTCTTTGCCAACTGAGATAAGTCCAGCTCTTCTGAGAAAGTGCTGCACACTATCCCATGGGATTCTTCCAAGCAGGTCCCTGAAAAGGACAAAGTCTGATCTCCTAAAGTCCAGGGTTCTGATCCTGCTTTTTGCCCTGCTCCCTCCTCTCTGAATCCTGAACTCCACCATCTCATGGACACTACAGTCAAGGCTTCCCCAAACCTTCACATCTTCAATCAGCCCTTCCTTGTTTGTTGGTACAAGGTCCAGCAGCACACCTCTCTTTGTTGGCTCCTCTATCACCTTTATTATGAAGTTATCATCAATGTTCTCCAGGAACCTCCTGGATTGTTTTTGCCTTGCTGTGTTTTTCCTCCAGCAGATATCAGGGTGGTTAAAGTCCCCCATGAGAACCAGGGCCTGGGATTGTGAGGCTACTTCCAGCTGTCTGTAGAAGGCCTCATCTACTTCCTCCTCCTGATCAGGTGGCCTGTAGCAAACACCCACAACAGTATCAACCATGTTAGTCTGCCCCTTAATCCTTACCCATAAGTTCTTGACCTGCTCATCATCCACACCTAGGCAGAGCTCAATATATTCCAGTTGCTCTCTGCATGCATGAATTGATGAAACTTTTTAGGTCTTTTCACTATAGGGTTAGAGGTGTCCCTTGGATAGTGATTGTGCAAAAAGCCTAGTGTTAATTTTTTTGTTTGATAGGCATAAGGGGCTAGGCGTTCAAAGGCACAGGCGCCAGCCCATTGTGGTTGTAAACACTTGTAAGTGTTGGTTTCACATAACCAGAACCATCCAGATATCAGAATAGTAGGTTTCCCTGCTAGGATGGTCTTGTTTCTGTGCCCAGTAGGACAGGAGGTAACATCAATCTCAGTAGTATTTTTACATTTTGATGATTCCCATTTGTCTATATAGATTATTTGAAAAGGATTTTCGCCTATACACCAGTTACTATAGTTCCAAATGCACATGGTCCAATTGCTGTTATCAGGGCTAAGTTGACCATTACTCCCCAAGATATATGTGCCATTTGAAGAAGAAATATTATAATTGACAGTGTGTACCATTTATGGTCCAAGTAAGATTCCAAGCAGGCGATTTCTCTAACTCAGTGTTATTTAAAATTACCGAGTTATTCTTACAGGTTCATGCAGTTTTTACGTCAGAATTATTGTGGGCCCTTGAACAGTCCAATTGAAACCTTGCTTGCGTATAATTTTACCATAGTGTGTAGTTACAGTTAGTTGTTTCTCCTACCCAAATTGTAAGGTTTCCCCAAGGCATGTTGACACACCATGGAGCTTTATCATATGAATGTGCCTTAAAGGGTTGCTGCCAAAAATCTGGCGCCCTAGGGTGTAAATATGTCAAATTCGACTGATACCAGGCCAAACCAGGAATAGGTTCTATTAGACAACCAAAATCAGTGTCCAGGGATTGAGGTTGGTGTAGGCAGTACCAACATTCTGACACATTCCCCACTTGTGAGACCCTAGTCATAAACTGTACAATGCGATTATTTTCCCAGCTTAGGGTTAAACTTGTAATAGCTCTAGAAGACAGAAATTACCCCAAATCACATTTAAACACATAGCACAAAATAATTACAGAGTGTAACAAATAAACAGTTTTCCTTGAATAGGTTTTCCTGCTGTTGCACAGGTATTCTCTTCAATAGATGCTCAAGAAACTGGAATGTCCTCCAAGGAGGTTGCAGTGCTGGGTCCACCTTTACTTAAGAGTGATAAATCCACGTTTCTTTACCTGCAATCTTAAGAGCAGAATAAGGGCATAAAAACACTTGTAGAGGGCCTTCCCATTTTGGTTGTAGTATGTTTTTGGCTTTATGAGATTTTACCATAACATAATCTTCCTGTTGATACAGATGAAGATAATCTCCTAAAGGCAGAGGTTGAGTAATTACAGCTTCATATCTTTTATTTTTGAAATTATTCTGTAGATATATAACATACTGGATGACAGCTTCATCTCCTGCCAAAAGGCTTGTATGTGCCAGGACAAAAGTCCCTGGGATTCTATCTGCTCTACGAAACAAAATTTTGAAAGGGATCAACTCATGGCTCGGGCCCAGGCATTGTCTTAATTCCCATAATGCTAATGGCAATGCTTCTGTCCACTTTAACTGAGTTTCCCTACAAATTTTAGCTAACTTCATTTCTAATGTATGATTCATTCTTTCTGCCTGCCCTGAAGATTGAGGATAAGGTGTACGTAGTCTTCTTTGAATTCCTAATGTTTCATATATTGCTTTTAGTATTTTAGTAATAAAATGAGTTCCTTTATCAGAATTTATTTCCTCCAGTACCCCAACGCATGGTATGATATCTTTCAATAAGGCTTTCACTACCACTTGGGCTGTAGCCTTCCTGACTGGGAATGCTTCCACCCAATGGGATAATTGGTCAACTATGACTAACAGATATTTCTGCCCTTCTTTCAGGGGCATGTCTGCAAAATCTATTTGTAATTTTTGAAACGGCATCCAGGCCCAAGGGCCCTCCTTCTATTTTAGCTTCTATTTTTGGTTTGACATTGTATTCTGTGTGTACTAAACACCTGTTCATTATTTGTAAGATTGCTTGAGTCAGACCTAGTGCTGCCCATGACTGGGAAATTTGGTTCTCTAAATATGACATCCCTCCATGTGTCCGTCCATGGAGTTCTCTTACTAGCCATATCAACATGATCTTAGGGAGCAATGGTTTTCCTTGCAAAAACTATATTCCTTTTTTTTTTTTTTTTTTGTTCTGCTCCTAACTGCTTCCGTCCTTTCACCTCTTCTTTAGGTGTTGCTTGGTGTTCTTTTTCCAATTCTTCTGTAGTCTCAATCATTACCATTTCTTCTCATGGCTCCAGTTTGGTGGGCAGTGGTTGTAGGGCAGCCACTTTCATTGCAGCATTAGCAAGGTTATTTCCTTTAGTTGTATCCAAAGTGTCTCATTGGGGAGCCTTCTGATACTAGATTGCTAACTGCAAAGGTTTTTCCAAAGCCTTTGGTAACTCTGAAATCTGATCTCAGTAGGCTATTCGATGTCCTGTCGCTGTCAAGAACCCTCTCTCTTTCCAAGTTATTCCCTTTGCAATTACTACTCCTAAACCATATTTGGAGTCCGTATAGATATTAGCAGTCTTATTCATGGCTATAACTCATGCTTGGGTTAAAGCCATCAGTTCCACTGCCTGAGCCCCAAATCGTCATGGAAGGGATTTAGATTCCAGCACTATATATTGGCTAGTTACTGCATACCCAGCAACCCTTTGATCCTTTTCATAGTATGACGGTCCATCGCAGAACACCATTAAATATCGATTATGCAGAGGCTCTTCTTTCAAGTAGGCAGAAGAGTCGGCTTCAAATCTATTGTTTCCAGACAATTGTGAAATAATTTTTCTTTGGGTTGCAGTATTTCTGGTAGCAAAGTAGCTGGGTTTAGCATATCACATTCTAACCCACATTTGGTTCAGTGAGCAAAACTAGCTCATACAGATGCAATCGTTGGTGGGTAAATAATGAGTGACCTCGCTGGGTCAGGACAATTTTTACTGCATGAGGCACCATTACAGTTAAAGGGTGCCCTAAAACAATATTCCTCACCTTCTCACTCATTATAGCCTTTGAAGCTACAGCCCTAGCACACGCAATCATTCCTTGAATTACTGGATCCAGCCATGCTGAATAATAAGCTATTGCACGCCAGCACTGGCTAGTTTTCTGAACTAAAACACCGCTTGCAATTTCCTTTTGTTCATGCAAATATAACACAAAAGGCTTTCCATAGTCTGGTAAAGCTAAAGAGGGAGCCTCCATAACTGCCTGCTTTAACTCTTTAAATGCTTTCTCTGCCTCCGAAGTCCACACTACTAAATCTGGTTCATTATCTTTAGTTAACTGGGTTAAAACCTTTGCTTTTTCACTAAACCCAGGTATCTAATACCTTTTAAATTCTATTGCACCTAAAAAAAGCCCTAACCTGCCTTTTCGTCTGAGGGACTGGTATTTCTTTGATTACTTGTATTCGCTCTGATGATATCAATCTCTCTCCTGACTGAATTATCATTCCCAAATAATTAACTTGTTGCTGGCACAACTACATTTTGGCAAGAGAGACTTTATATCCCTTTTCTGCTAGAGCACACAACAATGTTTTAGAATCTTGCAAACAAATATCACAATCAGCATTTGCAATCAACAAGTCATCTCCCTATTGTACCAGTTTAGTGTTTTTTTCTTTTTTCGACAGCGTAATTGTTTGTAAATCTCTTTTACATATTTCCTACAATGCGCACAGGAATTTGGGTCCAACTATCCCCCAACCATTCCTGCTCCTCTGGTTCCTCTTCCCTTTTGACCTCGTCCTCTCACATTCATTTCCCTTCCTTTCATCTTCAGAATTCCTCCCAATGCTGCTGCCAACATACTCACTTCCTCTCACTTTCATCTTTCCTTCTCCTTCTTTTCTTTTTCTGACCTTCTATCGTATATGTAAGTTGCTAACTATAGTATCTTTTGTAAATTCTCTCCCTGCCATCCTGGAGCATGTTTTCTGAAATACTCGTGGATATCTGGCGCCACTTGCTGGACAAATATGCTCACTACCAGCCTTTCATTAAAATTTTGCACAGACATCCCTCCATAGTGTAATAGGGCTTGCTGCAAGCAATTCCAAAAAATCGCTCAGGTGTTCCTCAGACTTTTGCCTTACTTCCTGAACCCTTTCCCAGTTAATTCCCATTTGTCCTGCAGCTATTATTGCTAAAACTAGATTTTGGCACACCGTTTTGCATGCCGCCCAATCATTCGTATTATTATAATCCCAATTTGGATCTACTCGTGGTCAAGGTTGTCAGTTTCCATCTTGGTCTGCCTATTCCCTGTCCTTTTCCAATATCCATTCTCTATCCCCTGGCTGAAACATCTGTTGTAACAATACCTGAACATCCCCCCAACAAGGGCGACGTCCCTCTACTATTGTAGAAAACAGTCGAGCTGCCTTCTCCAGGTCTTCCCGTACCTGGGGCATTTGCTGTGAATTAGATCTCCCGGAGTCCGCGGCTGATAAGCATAGGCATGCAATATCGGTGTGGGGGGCTGCTGGCCTGGTGCCACTGGTCAACCCGCAGCTAGATTAGGCATCACAGCTCCAATCATAGGAGCCTGCAAAGCAACAGATTAGTTTCCCAAGGAAAGCGATGGGTATAGGTTTGAAGTTTGAGCAGAAGCAGATTCAGGTGCTGAAGCAGAGTAAGGGGAAGCAGAAGCAAAGCTGTTACTTGAGTCTCCCAGCATTTGTTGTGCAAGCATACATCTTACCTTACTTGAATCCCAAATCCCCCTGGATGTTTAAACGCCCAGTTATCCCAAATATACCAGTAGTTCATTTGCTGAGGTTTCCGATCCTCCAAATGAATCATCCAGAGGCCATAGCCTGCAGGGAGACCCCTTCTTGAGTCTGTAATGTCCATTCTTCCTGACAGAGGGTCATTGCTCTACCCTTACTGAGACCTGAGGTCCTTCAGTTTTCTTCCAGTTTTCCAGAATTTCCAGAATTTTTGCTAGTAGTGAATCCCATTTTACCTTCCTTATTAAACCATCCATGACTCGTGCTGACTTGGTTTTAGTAGCTCCCTAGTGAGCGTTGCCACCACAATGACTGTCAGGTGAACTCACCCTGTGCCAGCTGTGTCAAATGCATATCTGGCATTCACCGGATTGGAAGCCTGCTGTCCCACCTGAGTCACCAAACTATTAAAATTCTGTCTTCTTTTTTGTTTGTTCATAGGCACCGGTAATGAGCAGCAGGAGTCAGATTTCTAAGTTTTTAAAGTTTTATTGCTAGCAATGAGGTGCCTCTTGGCTGGGAGCACAGGAAGTGACCCCAAGCAGCTTTTTGTTACAACTTTCAAGAGAAGGTAAGTTGTTACATATTCAATACTTCAGTTTACATAACCAACCAGATCTATCCATGATTCTTAGTTCTACCAATCCCCTTGCTGTGTTACAGTACGAGATAGTTCTGTGCCAGCCTTAAATGGTGTATCTTATAAATATTCATTAGCTGATTTTGCACCTCTTCTGGTATTGCCTTTGAAGAACTTTTGTACTGCTGGCTGGATTAAATGTGTTTCTCTTCAGTTCTTCAGCTTTGTACAAAAAAACAGGGCTAAGGCAAGGTCAGACAAGATGTTCTAGTGGCAAGGTGTATGACCTCACATGTTTTTTTCTGCAAAACTAGAGGATAGTGGAAATTTCATTAATATCTCTCACATAAAAGGCGACTCTCCCTCCTCACCTTCCTGGCCTGTTCTTCCTAAAGAGCGTGTAGCCATTCATTGCAGCGTTCAAGTCATGCAAGCTATCTCTCACCATGTTTCCTTAATCGCAATGAGATGAGAGCCCTGCAACTGCACACAGATCTCTAATTCCTCCTGTTATTCCTCAGGCTGCATGCATTTGTGTACAGGCACTTCAGGCACTTCAGAGAGGTATCCGCGCATGCTGATTTCCCAGAAGGGGTGCAAGAGGTTTCCCCATAGTCTTGTCTTGTAGGTACTTCCTTGGCTGCATGGAATTGCTTGAGGTATCTTCAAATAGGGTCCCATGGTCATAGAAACCAAAACCCTGTTGCCGGCACCAGCTGCACAGCCGGTTGTTTACTTGCAGTATCTGTCTACTCTTCCTCCCATCCTTCCCCCTCACTGGCAGGATTGAGGAGAAAACAACCTGGGCCCCCGCACCCCTGACCACTGTCCCCAGAGCTCTGTAATTCCATTTGATACTTTCCAAGTTGCCCTTGGCAGTATCATTGGTGCCCACACAGAAGAGCAGCAGGGGGTAACAGTAAGAGTGGTGGAGAAGTTTCGGCAGTCTTTCTGTGACATCTCAATCCAGGCCCCTGGCAGGCAGCAAACCTCTCTAGACAACACATCAGGTTGGCAGATGGGTATCTCTATCCCCTGAAGCAGGAAGTCACCCGCTACAATCACTTGCTGCTTCTTCCGGGTATTCCTGTATGGCACAGGTTCCATTGGCCCAGTTGCTTAACTTGAAGCGATGTCCACTGAACCTGTTCATCAACTGCAAGTCTTCAGGAGTAGCCAGAGCCTTTCTCCTCATACAAGAAGTGACCAGTTTCCAGCCTTCATCTTCTACAGAGTTATGACTTAGTGTTCTACATGGCACAGAGCCCGCCTGCATCTCCACTGCTGTGGGGGGTTGAGACTCTTGAAGCTGTAATGTCTCTGAGAATATCTTATCCATCTCACACTCATCTTCTCAGATGTTATGCAGCCTGCTTACTTCCTCACATAACTCCTTT
This sequence comes from Apteryx rowi, assembly GCF_003343035.1. Taxonomy (NCBI): domain Eukaryota; kingdom Metazoa; phylum Chordata; class Aves; order Apterygiformes; family Apterygidae; genus Apteryx; species Apteryx rowi. Next base: position 8,356 of record NW_020447501.1, on the reverse strand, counting down.
ACCTGGCAACACAACTAATTAAAAACAGCATACCTTCTGCAGAAAATTTGACTGTCAGTCCCAGCCTCACGGAGAGGCCCTAGGCACTTCCTGCAGCCTGAGACCTGCAGAGCTTCATCCATTGTCAGAAGGTCTGGATGGAAGCCTCCGATACGGCAGATGCAGCGACTCCAATGGCTACTGGGGAACTCTCTCTGCAGTGTGTCATAACCATATCTGAGGAAGCGTACACTACTATGACTGGAGATGAAGGCCCCTTCTTTGCGCCCTTCTGTGCAAACTGCTGTGTGAACTGCTGCACCTGTTGGCTGCCTCTGTTAGCTGTGCTCTCATCTCATGACTAAGCTCCGTACCAGGGTAAGATACACAGGCTGCAGGGACCTTCCCTGGCACAGGAAGAGGGAATGTGGAGTGACACGCTGAGGCCAGGTAGACTACAATCTGGCTGGTATTGGGACATTTCCATCCCTCTGAGCCACTTGCTCTTTCTCTTCTTCACCTCATGGTCCACCATGGTGCTACTTGCCAAGGATCCAGAGAAGAGTATTTTCAGCCAGAGAACTCCTGTGTCCCTGATTTTTCCCTAGCCCAAAGAAGGCTTGGAGCTGCTGGAAATACTCTATAGCACCATTAGGAACTGTTTCTTTTGAAGCTGTGTGTGTGTGTGGGGGGTGAACTGTGGTGGTCAAAGTAACTGGTGAGAGACAGAGCTAGAGCTCTCTGCTGCTGCTTCCACCCTTAAACAGAAAAGGGGACCCTCTGTTTTCCCATCTCCACAATGAGGCTGGGAGTGGTGGCCTGCCTTGGGAGGGTGGCAGGAGAAGGGATTTGTGGAGGGCTTCAAGTGCTTGAAGTGCCTGTAGGAAAAGTGCTGTGAAGTCAGTGCTCAAGTGCTAGGCCCCAGCACAGGGAGTTACTCAGCTCTGCTTAGTGCCACTTCCAAGAAGGTGCAACTAGGAGGGACCTCACTGGACCAGAGAGTGGCCTGCTGCTGTGCTGATCCTAACTGTGTCCAGCTCTATCTGAAAACCATTTCAGTGAGATTTCTCCCTTCCACCCCTTCACGCACCCACCACAGCCCCAGCCCTTTCTAGGGAAGCTTTTCCTTGATCTGTGGCAGTGAAGAAGCACCATATTCGAGACCTGCTTGATCTCTGCCCTCAGAGTGGCAGGAAGTTTTCCTGTGTCCTCTCTTCCCTAAAACAGCATCCAAACTGAGGAGATATTTAGGATCCCTCAGAAACCTTGTGTGGTTGGAACACAGGATACAGAGCTTGCTTGGTCATGGCTCCCCAGGTTTTTGGCCCAATTACTAGACTAAAAGAGCACTCTAAGCTAGTCACAGTAGTGAAAAAACAGCCCAACAAGTGGGCTTTTTACTGAAAGCATTTTTTTGAGTTCTTTAAAAAGCTTCAAAAGCTGCCAAGTGTTGATATTTAAAATATTCCTTTCTACCTTTGCAAGCACCTCCTCAGTGTCACAAAATGTCCTGGAAATCAGGGCTGTGAAGAGGAGTGTACTGAGGTTTGCTATTTACACTTAGGCATCATCCTGGAAAATGCAGATGCTGAGACAGTGAGGCAGCAGCACATGACTCTTGTATTTGCAGGTAGGTTAAAATTGGGCCCAAACTTCTCTGCCTTAGGCTAAGGAGAAATTCAGAGGACAAGCAGCTGCCTGACAAAGTCCTGGTACAAAGTAACGCCACCAAAAGCAAATTCATACTTTCAGGAGAAAGGAATCATACAGCCCCCTCCTGCTTCCCCTGGCTCATCACCTGAGGAAAACTGTCCCCCTCCTGCTGCCCCACACTGGTCATGAGTAGAGCTACTTCCCCTGTGAAGTCCTGCACCAAGCCTTGGCCTGGGCTCTGCTTTATCCCAGCTGGTTGTGGTGCCAGAACAGTTTGGTCCTCAGGCACAGAGGTGATTGACCAACTGGAAATGGCTATTGGATAAAGATGCTACCCTGCTCCTTGTGGCGGGAGCACCTTTAGAGGGTCACCAAAGTCCTCTCTTATGTCACTGCAGATCTCTGGGCAATGAGGACCCCTAAGTGAAGAAGGCAGCAGCTCACATTCTCTGTGACAACAGGCCAGAGCAAACTCTGGGAAATTAGAATAAAGCTCAGTGTGAAGCTTATGGAAGGGGAACACGGTATTGATTTACAAAGTCTCTAAATGGGGTGATCTCACCAACTCACCATTAGTCTCTCCCAGGTTCAGGTACTCACAGCCACGTGCTCACAAGCGCCAAGATGTGCCTGCCCAGGGGTGCACTTGTGTGTGACAGAGAGGGTAGGGGATGCCAGCCATCAAGCCCTCATCACATCTTTAGAGGTCTCCTTGACTGGCAGCCACAAACTAGTGTTCAGAGAGACCTTTGTACCCTTCAAGAGTCAGTGGCTATGACAGGGTAGCCCTTTGCTTTGGGGTCTTGCCGATTTCAGTCCCCACCAGTCCAAGACCAAGATGTTGCCCTGGCTGGGTTTTCTTTGTTTGTTTGAAATCAGTGTGTGTTACCTTGCAGGACCAAATGGACAAGGCTGGGCAGAAGGGATGAGTAGCAGCCATGCTGCCATCCTCCTGCTGCAAGGGCAGAAGGTCTTGAGCCGCTGGTCATCCATGATGCAGTGTTACCAGAGCACAGCCTCCAGGGAACGGCAGAAACACCATCTATCCCAAATGTCCTCATAGGCATGGTGTCCAGGAGCTGCATCCCAGGACTGGGGCCTGTAGGATCAACAGAGGCCCTTTCCATAACCTCAATCCTGCTGTTCCCTCCTGTACTTTCACCACCCATACCATGTTGTACTCCCGTTCATATTTCTGTTACATGGTTCTGAAATAAACAGGAACTAAACAGGGCAAGAGCAGAGGAGACCAAGATGGGAAGAACAGGGAGTAAGTGCAGCAGATGCACTGGAGGACAGGCGTGAGTGGAAGCGATCAGTGGGAGGAGAGGGGTGAGCAGAGGGGACCTGGGGAGGAAGACACCAGGGAAGGAGACCATTAGACACTGACTGAAGGATCACATGGGAATACATTTTTTTCAATTATCCAGCAAAACATCACGCAATACAGAACAGAACTATGCAGCCATAGCCATTTAACAAGCAGGTTAAAATTTGTCTGTGTGCCTACTGCACTCCCTCTCTTCATTTATCTCATTCATTCTCCACAGCTTGCATAAGACAAATTCTCTTTCTCTGCTGAAGGTAGGATTTTCACTCCATGTGTCCTCTTCAGGCTGATTGGATAGAAATGGCAGTGCTGTCCTTTTACAGTCCCCTCTTACTGTTAGAGGAACACCAGTAAGCCTACAAAAAAGGTTTCAAAAATTGGGGGTTGCTACTTGAAGAGGTCTCTGGGGAAGAAGACTTTCAGTTCTGAGCAAAAGTGAACATTTCCTGCAAAGCAATGCCTACTTGTTGTATTTGGGGAAAGTGTATCCATTCCAAAGCTATCCTAAGCCAGCTTGGAAGGATTTCCCAATCATGTCTTTGGGCAGTGTATCCTGTTGTATTGGCCATTCAGGTTCTTTCTTGTTCTCAGCTCTGTTCAAAAAAGCTGATCAACAAACTGATCCAAAGAACCTTTCAATCCTCATGGAAGTTACCTACACAAGCCGGGAAATGAGGATGGCTAGAGCCAGGCCCAACCCATGGGCAGCAGTTTGGCCTTGCATGCTGCAAGGAAGGAGGGACTTGCCCAGCCTGGGTGCCAGGAAAGATGGCTGAAGGCTGCCCAAGCCAGGAGAAGGGCCCAGTGAGACCTGGGAGTCTTTGAAGGTTGCAAAGGACAGTTTTCTTTTAGCTTTGCAGACTTCAGGGCTATAAAGTGTCATTTCAAGGTATTTTGCATTTTTCTCAGTGGGGTTTAGGATGAGTGAACAAGCACCTCCCAAAGCGGGTGAACTTTCTTAGCTCTGCTCAAGATATATCTTCCTCTAAACTGCTTTACCTTGAGATTTGTTAGGGCTTTTTTTCACCAGCCTTTCCGTTGGGACTTTAGAGGTTGTGTAGTGCCCACAAGGGCACAGTGACGGAGTTCACTTACTGCCCACAGGGGCAGAGAGGTGGGTGGTGGTGACTGTACAACTGCCCAGCCCAGGGTCCCCATGCTGAGGAAAGTAGCTGAGTCTGGAGTGAGCAGCTTTTCTCCATGCCAGGACAGCAGGGATCTCTGTCAGCACCTTTCTGCTGCTCAGTTCACTGCCACAGGAATTCCTGCTGCAGGGCTGCCATGCAGCTCTGCACAGGGCTGCCATAAAACACCTGGATTTTGGGAAAAGCTTTCTACTCCTCCCCATAACTCGGATCAGCACTAGCACACAACCTGCTACTGCAAGCAAATCCAATCCCCTCTGAAACCTCCTACTCAGGGGGCTGTACTCACTAAAGACACTGGAAGCATTATTCCTAATATGTAAAAACAGAGTTTCTTAATTTTGATTTACAACTGCTGTTATTAAGCAGAAAGCAAGGCCCAGTGAAATTGAGAGGCTGCAAACACACACTGGAAGCACCCCCACAACTGCCAAAGGGATGAGAGACATGCAACTCCCCCTGCAGTGCCTGCATAGCCTGTTGTTGTGTGCAGGATGCATAAGGGAATGCAGGCTCGCAGCTCTGAAAAGCCAACACACTTGGGATTCATAAGCTAAGAAAATGTAAGCAGGAGTTTCTCCCAGACATACAGGGCTGCATGGCACTGTGATAGAACAGACCCAGCAAGGGACCTACAGGCATTCAAAAGTCATATTAAACATCAAAGCTGGCCCAGAAGTTACAATTGCACAGGCAAGCAAGGAAAAGCACTGTCAAGTCAAATCCCTTACCTTGAGGACTTGTACAACCCATTCCCCCTGAGCACAAGGTTGTTTCAGCTTCTGGGTGACCAGATGATTATCTTTTACTTTTCATTATTTAATCTATAAATCTATTTAATCTATGAATAGAGCCTCTGTAGTTCAGCTTGAATCATACACAGCAACAAATGCACTGTAAAATTAAAAAGTTAAAAATCATGCTGGGAAAAAAGAAAAAAAAAAACAATGAAAAGGACTCCACAGATCACATGAAAAAAAAATGACCAAAAGGGAAAACTGTATGTAAGGTTATGCTCAGTTCCACAAACATAGCTCACCTTTAAGGAGAAATGCTTCTTGGTGCATAAGATTGTATTTGTAGTACATATTTATTTACACAGAAATTTTGCTTGATTGTGTCTTGACAAGTGCAAGTTGAGTATTCAGGAGAATCTTCCCTGGTGAAACATTTATTAAAGTCTCCTGTGAACACATACTCATGCAGACCTGAGCAGGAATGCATTAAAATATAAACTACCAGTTGCATTAATAGATAATGCCAGTTGTACAAAATCTTCGTATAAAATATTAATTTATTTATCTAGGAATCTTACTCCAATTCCATGCCTCCAGAAACCCTCAAGGTCCTTGGCTGCTCTTCCGATTTGCTCCCAGTTCTTTTGACATGCATGCTATTAAAAATTACAGACATGTAGAAATAAATTAAAAGTTTTATGCAGTAAAATTTCTCATACACCTCCGAATTCCTCCATATCTAAGCCATTGCTTTAAATTCTGTAGGCACTGTTATCTTAGTGCATTTTGTGAACTTTGCAGAAAAAAAATGAAAGGGGAGTACAGTCCTTCAATTAGAGCATGCGTGATCTAGGTCAGAGACCAGAACTTTGGGCTGATAAAGAGACATTTAAAAAGTTAAGTCATTTTGTAACCCAAGAAGCATTTATAGTTCAGTGGGTCTGTGTCTAAACAGAGGAATTGCAAGCAACCATCAAACTTCTGCCATTTTTGGAGGTAATGTAGAAGTGGTTGCCAAGTGTTTCAGTGCCATGCTGTAAAGTAACTGGTGTCTGATAGCTGTCTGTCTTCCCCAAGACTGTTTAAGAAATGGCTGAGTTAGTTCACAGAGTCAGTGACTGTGCTGCCAGACTTAGTGAGAAGAGAGGGCTGGAAGATGTGTCGAAAGAAAATGGAAAGGAAGGAGGCTGGAGCCACTGGCAAACTTTTTAGCCACCCTTTCTTGAGAAAGTGCTAGTTCTCCCTGTCCTTTCCAAGGCCACAGGTGGACAGACACCTCAGCTGGTTTTCAGAGAGCTGCCATCATTTATTTTACAGATGCTTTGTTTCCTAAGCATTCCTTGCCACAGATACTTTGTTTTCCTAACCCTCCGGTAATCCTTTGACAGTTGCTAAAGTGGCAGAGGAGTACTGACAAGGCTGAAAGCCAGGCATTGTCCAAGAGCAAGTGGGAAGCAGAGAATGGGTAGTTCTGCAAATGAACAGGAATTTTGAAGCCAAGACAATTCACAACAAAAGCAGCCTGAACAAGGCAAGGAGGAAATATGAACTAACCAAAGGTTAGCATATTCCAAATGCATAAAGAGTCATGTACCCCTGACTGTGCTGACATGGTTCCTAACTATGGAGAAACAGGACATTTTGAAATCCAGCATGAAGACTACGATCAACTTCCCAGGTTCTGACTTGGGCAAGCTTCTCTCTGCAGGGATATGGAGCATTCTGGGGGACTGCCTCTAGAACCTGCTTCCTCGAGTATATTCACCATGTAAGTTCACTTGCCTTTTTCCATGTTAAACAAAATGAAAAATCATGACAAGAGGAAGGAAATGCACATCAAATTCAGTGTGAAACAAACAGAAATGCCTGGAGAACAATGACAGACTACATGTATGAAACTTTATCAGATAAGCACATAAGCATGTTTTCTATTAAATGCCCACATTTGGAAGCACATTTGGAAAGAATTTCTTATGTTTTGCTTGTATAGCAGGCGAATCAAAAGAAAACAGCTGTGTGGTGAAATCAATTTCATAGAATCACAGAATTGCTGAGGTTTGAAGGCACTTCTAGAGATCGTCCAGTCCAACTGCCCTGCCTCAGAGCATGGAGTGGCCAGGGCCATCCTCTTCCTTGCCTCACACTGCTGTAGGGTGGCCAGGGGCTCCATCTTCCTCCGACTCCTCTTCCACTTCCTCACCCCACAACACCATGGGGCAGTTGGGGGTCCTCATCCTCCTCCTCCTCCTCCTCTTCGTCAGCCCACCCTGCTGTAGGGTCACTGGACGGACTGAACTCCTCCTTCTCCTCTTCTTCATCCCACACCATCATGGGATACCCAGGGACTCCTTCCTCTTCCTTGCCCCATACACCCATGGATTTACTGGGGCTTCGTTCTCTTTCTCACCCTGCACCACCCTGGGGTGGCTGGGGGCTCCATCTTCTTCCTCACCCCACACTGGTTCCCCTCTCCCCAGATGGGGGATGAACCCTCCAACGGCCTCCCTGATTTGCCCCACTGTAGCCCCTGCACTCAGCTGCCCCCAGGAACCCCAGTCCCCCAAGGTGCCCACTGGGACAAGGGGACCCACCACCTCCCTCCCTATTTCGGGCCCACACAGGGAAACCATAGCTCAGCTGCGACCTTTGATTGATAGAACCTTGTGTTATTAGCTAATGAATGGTACCTCTTGCCCCCCAGCCAGCCCCTTGGCCCCATTGCTGCAGTGAGCTGCAGCAGAGACCAGCCAGGAGGTGATGTCAGAGCCCTTTGTGACACCCACTGTCCCCTCCTTTGTAACCCTCCTCCCCCCACCAGTCACCTTGTGCCACATGGTGGGGATCCCATCAATGCGTGGGGCTGAGGATGGCTGGGATCTCCCCACTGTGCTTCTCAGCTGCCCCATGGTGTGGCCCAATGGCTTCACATCCGTCCTGGGCACTGCCCCCCACGATGGTGGAGAGACCCTCCAGCAACCCCACAGCAGTGTGGGATGAGGAAGAGGACTGTTTAGCTAGCTTCTGCACAGAGACCGAAGTCAGGGAGGAGGAAGGCCCACCTGGCCACCCCATGAAAGTCTGGGAGGGGGCTGCGCAGCTGCCAGCAGGTGAGTGGCACTGGGGTCAGCAACACCGCTGGGGCCCAATGCTGTGTGGAGGCATGGGGTCATCCCCACAGTACCTCCCCAGCAGGAAGAGGGGTAGCAGGGGACAGAAACACCGCACTCCCCAGCCAGCCTGGATGGCCCATCCCACACTCTCAGTTACCATCCAGGCTTGTTGGCTGCGTGCTGCTGGGACCTCGGGGAGGAACAGGTGGATGTCATCAAGATCATTTGGGCCTTCCTTGCTGGCAAGTAAAAGGTATCCATGGGTATCACTGTTGGGGCAGCTCAGGCATCACCATCAGGACGGTGCAGGCATCACCACTGGGTCAGCACTCACTTCCCAGGCATGTTCCCCCATGGTGGTTCCATCACGGTAGTCCCTGAGTGCACAGGCCCTGCCAGCTG
>NW_020447500.1:85434-86000 GCF_003343035.1 Apteryx rowi | reverse complement strand
GGGGGGGCCTTGGCCTTCCTAGCCCCACCCCTGCGTACTCGGATGACGTCCCGCGATTCCTCCCAGGAATACGTGTGCATGTGTGTGCACGCACATATGTGTGCATGTGCATGTGTGTGTGTGCATGTGCATACATGTGTGCATGTGTGCATGAGTGCATGTGCATACACATATGCATGTGAGTGAGTGCATGTGCATGTGTGCATACATGTGTGCATGTGCATGGGTGTGCACATATGTGTGTGTGTGAGTGCATGTGCATGTGTGTGCATACGTGTGTGCATGTGTTTGTGAATGTGTGCGTGAGTGTGCGCATATATGTGTGCATGTGCGTGTGTGTGCATATGCATGGGCATACGCATGTACATATGTTTGTGAGTGCATATGCATGTGCCATATGTGTGCATGTGTGTGTGAGTGCATGTGCGTGCATGTGTGTGTGTGAGTGCACGTGCATGTGCGTGCGTGTGTTTGCACACGCGTGTTCGTGCCGGTCGGCGCGTGCGAGGCGCCAGGGCAGAGCCGGGGGCTCCCGGGTCGCTGCCGCGGCCGCTGGTCCGGGCGCG
>NW_020447500.1:79825-83994 GCF_003343035.1 Apteryx rowi | reverse complement strand
GGGGCGCCCATGTGCCCCGAGATGGGGGGTCCCCGGGGTGCCCCTGTGCCCGGTACCCCGGGGGGGCTCCTGCCCGGGGGGGGGGAACCTGCGGGGGTGCAGCCCTCGGGGCTCTGCCCCCCGGGGGCCCAGTCGAGCCCCATCCCCGCAGGGCCCCGCTCTTGCTTTGCCCCCCGCCCTATGCGCGCGGCACAGGGCCCTGGCGTCCCCCTGCCCGGGAAGGGGCCGTGTCAGGGCAGCCCCCAGGGCTGCACATCCCGGGTGCCGTGGGGCCTTGCCCCGCTCTCGGCTCTCGTGCCCATCGCGCCTGGGCCAGGCCGTGGGATGGTGCCGGTGGGGGCTGGGACCTGGGGGGGATGGGGATGTGGATGGGGACAGGGGTGGCTGCTTTCGTGATGTGCGGGACACCCTTGGGCGTGGGGCGGCTCAGCCATCCCCGCGCCCTCGGCGCCCCCCAGCCGGGCAGGGATGCTCCGTCCCCCTGAGCTCGGCTCCTCTCTGCTGCCGCAGTCTTCCAGACGGGCATGGTGGGCTACCCCGAGGCCCTCACCGACCCCTCCTACAAGGCGCAGATCCTGGTGCTCACCTACCCGCTCGTGGGGAACTACGGGGTGCCCCGAGACGAGCCCGACCCCTACGGCCTCAGCAGGGTGAGGGGCAGCGCGGGGCCGTGCAGGCATGGGGCATGGGGCGGCATAGGGCTGTGCAGGCATGGGGCGCTGTGGGGCTGTGCGGGCGTGGGGCAGCAGGACAGCGTGGGGCTGTGCAGGCATGGGGCGGCATGGGGCCACGCGGGCATGGGGCCTGGGGTGGCATGGGGCCGTGCAGGCATGGGGCATGGGGTGGGTGGCGTGGGGCCATGCGGGCATGGGGCATGGGGTGGTGTGGGGCCGTGCAGGCATGGGGCAGGGGCAGCAGGGCAGTGGGGCTGTGGAAGCGTGGGGCAATGGAATGGTGCGGGGCCGCGCAGGCACGGGGTAGGGGCAGATGCGGGCGGCCTTGTGCCCTGCGCTCCTGCCAAGGCAGCGGTTCGGGAGGCGACGCTGGGCCCGCGTGGAGCAGCCGGGAATGCGTCGCCCCGGGCAGGCGCGGGCAGCCGGGGCGGGACGCACCCGGGCGCGTGCCGGTTCCCCCGCGGTGCTGTCGGCACCCGAGTCCACGGCTGGGGAAGGTCTCGCCGGGATCCCGCCACTGGGCGAGCTCCGGCCTGGGAGCCGCGTGGCCGCGGGCGCAGCCGCCCCTGCTCCGAGGGAGGTGTCCGGCCCCGGGGGTCCGGGCAGGGCTGGGGCTGCCCCACATGCGATGCCCTGCACGATGCCCTGCGTGATGCCGTGCATCCCGGAGGTGCAGGTGGGGCCGTGTGTCCGTCCCCCATCTGCAGGACGGGTGGGGGGTCCCTGCCCCTCCGGGGACGAGGCAGGAGCAGCTCGTGCCGGGCCCTCGGGGCCTCCCGTCGCCTCCCAGCCGCCTYGGCTCGGCTGGGCTCAGTCCTGGGGTCGCCCCCGGCCCCGGGCAAAGTCCAGGCCCCGCTGCAGCCGGCGCCACGTTGGCCTCCCCGCAGCTGACCCCGCCGGCTCCCGGGACGTGGGGCCGGGCTGGGGGGTCCCCATCCAGTGGGAAGGCGGCCGTGCTGGCCCCCCTCCCCAGCTGGCAGCACCCCCCCGGCCGCGCTCACGTTCCCCCCCCGCCGCCCCGCAGTGGTTCGAGTCCAGCAAGATCCACGTGGCCGCGCTGGTGGTGGGCGAGTGCTCGGAGACCCCCAGCCACTGGAGCGCCTCCCGCTCCCTGGACCAGTGGCTCAAGGAGCAGAACATCCCCGGGCTGGAAGGTGGGGATTGGGGGTGGCCGTGGGGCTGGGGGCCAGGGATCGGGGGTGGCCGTGGGGTTGGCGCCGTGGAGGGCGACGATTCGGGCACGAGGCAGGTCTCCRTGCGGGGATTTGTCCCCGCGGGGCCGCCCCGTGCTGGGGCTGGGGGTCTGGGCTGGGGTGGGGGCTCACGGCCGTGCCGGCAGGGGTGGACACCCGGGCCCTGACCAAGAGGATCCGCGAGAAGGGGACGCTGCTGGGGAAGCTGGTGCCGGACGGGACCCCCGAGAAGAGCCTCCCCTTCGAGGACCCCAACGCGCGGCACCTGGTGCAGGAGGTGTCGCTGAAGGTGCGGCCAGGGGGGCCGCGCTGTGGGGCTGGGGCGCCCTGCAGTGGGGCAGCTGGGGGGCTGTGCTGTGGGTCCAGGGGTCCCTGCAGCGGGGGGGCTGTGCTGGGGGGCCGGGGCACCCTGCAGTGGGGCAGCCGGGGGGCCACACTGTGGGGCTGGGGCACCCTGCAGTGGGGCAGCCAGGGGGCTGTGCTGTGGGTCCAGGGGTCCCTGCAGCGGGGGGGCTGTGCTGGGGGGCCGGGGCACCCTGCAGTGGGGCAGCCGGGGGGCCGCGCTGTGGGGCTGGGGCGCCCTGCAGTGGGGTGATCTAGGGGGTTGTGCTGTGGGTCCGGGGGTCCCTGCAGCGGGGGGGCTGTGCTGGGGGAGCGGGGGTCCCCGCTGTGGGGCCGGGGCGCCCTGCAGTGGAGCAGCGGGGGGGCTGTGCTGTGGGACTGAGGATCCCTGCAGTGTGGCAGCTGGGGGGGCCACGCTGTGGGGCTGGGGCACCCTGCAGTGGGGCAGCTGGGGGGCCGTGCTGTGGCGCCAAGGGTCCCTGCAGTGGGGGGATCTAGGGGGCTGCGCTGCGGGGCTGGGGGTCCCTGCAGCGGGGGGGCTGTGCTGTGGGGCTGGGGGCCTGCAGTGGGGCAGTGGGGGGGCTGTGCCGGGGGGCCGGTCCCCGCAGCCGAGGACGCCGCCTCAGCCCCCCGGCCCCCCAGGCGCCCCGCGTGTTCAACGCCGGCGGGTCGCTGCGCATCACGGCCGTCGACTGCGGCCTGAAGCACAGCCAGGTGCGGTGCCTGTGCGAGCGGGGGGCGGCCGTCACCGTGGTGCCCTGGGACCACGCGCTCGACCCCGCAGGTGGGGCCCTGCCGGCGACGCGCCGCCGGGCGCAGGGGGGTCGCCGGGCTGGTGCCGGGGGCAGCGGGGAGCCGGGTCCTGCCCTGGGCCAGGGGGCCTCGGGGTGATGCCGTGGGGGGCTGTGGGGCTGGGGTGACTTGGGGTGACCCCATGGGGGGCTGTGGGGGTCTGTGGGGTCGAGGTGACGCCCTGGCGGTCCGTGGGGCCGGGGTGCCTTGGGGTGACCCCATGGGGGGCCGTGGGATTGGGGTGCCTTGGGGTGACCCCATGGGGGGCAGTGGGGTCAGGGTGCCACAGGCTGGCACTGGGGGGGGCTGTGGGGCTGGGGTGCCTCGGGGTGACACTATGGGGGGCAGTGGGTGTCTGTGGTGTCGGGGTGCCTCGGGGTGATGCTGTGGGGGGCTGTGTGGTTGGGGTGCCTTGGGGTGACCCCATGGGGGGCTGTGGGGGTCTGTGGGGTCGAGGTGACGCCCTGGCGGTCCGTGGGGCCGGGGTGCCCTGGGGTGACACTATGGGGGGCAGTGGGGTCAGGGTGCCACAGGCTGGCACTGGGGGGGGCTGTGGGGCTGGGGTGCCTCGGGGTGATGCTGTGGGGGGCAGTGGGGGTCCATGGGGTCAAGGTGATGCCCTGGGGGTCCGTGGCATTGGGGTGCCTTGGGGTGATGCCATGGGGGGCAGTGGGGGTCCATGGGGTTGGGGTGACGCCATGGGGGGCAGTGGGGGTCTGTGGGGCCAGGGTGCCTCAGGGTGATGCCATGGGGKGCTGTGTGGTTGGGGTGCCTTGGGGTGACCCTATGGGGGGCTGTGGGGTTGGGGTGCCTTGGGGTGACGCTATGGGGAGCAGTGGGGGTCTGTGGGGTTGGGGTGCCTCGGGGTGATGCCGTGGGGGGCAGTGGGAGTCCGTGGGGTCGGGGTGCCTCGGGGTGGTGCCGTGGGGGGCAGTGGGGGTCCATGGGGTCGGGGTGACGCCATGGGGGGCAGTGTGGGGCCGTGGGGCCCGGCGCGCTCCCCGTGCGCCCCGGCAGACTTCGACGGGCTGTTCGTCAGCAACGGCCCCGGGGACCCGCAGCGGTGCCAGGAGACGGTGCGCAGCCTGCGCCGCGTGCTGGCCGCCCCGCGGCCCCGGCCCCTCTTCGGCGTCTGCCTGGGCCACCAGCTGCTCTCGCTGGCCCTGGG
>NW_020447500.1:77538-78997 GCF_003343035.1 Apteryx rowi | reverse complement strand
AGCAGCGCTACAACTGCAGGGGACGCCCCGGTGTGGGGCTGCACGTGGGGGCCTGGGGGGCTGCACGGGGGCCATGGGGCCGGCGCTGCGTTTGGGGGCCACCTGTGGGGTGGTAGGGCTTGGGGCTGGAGGTGTGCATGGGGGGCCGTGGGGCCAGGGCTGGGCATGGGGGGCCGTGCTCAGGGCCGTGGGTCTGGGTCTGCCTCTGGGGCTGGGGGCTGCTGTGCTTGGGGATGGGCTGCTCTCGGGGCCACGGGATGGGGCCCGTGCTGGGGTCTGGGGCTGGGTGCGGGGCTGGGGGCCATGTTCGGGGCCGCACTGGGGCCAGAGCTGCATTCAGGGCTGTGGGGCCGGGGGGCACGTTCAGGGCCGTGGGGCTGGGGGCTGCGCTGGTGGTCGTGGGGCCCCGTGGCCCCGTCCCCCTCGTGGCCCCGTCACATCCCCGTTGCGTCGCGTCCCGTCCCGTGCCCAGTGCGGGAGCGGCTGCGGGAGCGTCTGGGCTACGGCGAGGCGCCGGCGGCGGGGCAGGAGGCGGCCCGGCCCCGCAAGGTGCTGATCCTGGGCTCCGGCGGCCTCTCCATCGGGCAGGCGGGCGAGTTCGACTACTCGGGGTCGCAGGTGAGCGCCGGCTCGGGGGGGCCGGGGGGGCCGGGCCGCCCCGGTGCGGGGCCGGGCCGGGGGGCGACGCGCTGTGACCCCTCCGCTCTCCGCAAGGCCATTAAAGCCCTGAAGGAGGAGAACATCCAGACGGTGCTGATCAACCCCAACATCGCCACGGTGCAGACCTCCAAGGGGCTGGCGGACAAGGTCTATTTCCTGCCCATCACCCCCGAGTACGTCACCCAGGTGAGGCTGGCGCGGGGCCGCTGGGGCGCGGGCGGGAGAGGGGCTGTGCGTGGGCACAGGATCGCAGAGCGGCTGGGGCCAGCAGGGACCTCTGGAGACCATCTGGTCCAGCACCCTCTTCTCACAGGGACACGGGGCCGTGGGGGACGACGGAGGGGTGACCTGGCAGCGGGTGGTTGGGGCTGGCAGCAGCAGGGCACGTTCTGTGAGGCCACCACGACCCCGCGCCCCACGGCCCCACACTTCCCCCCACAGGTGATCCGAAACGAGCGCCCCGACGGGATCCTGCTCACCTTCGGGGGGCAGACGGCCCTCAACTGCGGCGTGGAGCTCACCAAGGCCGGGGTGCTGGAGCGGTACCACGTGCGGGTGCTGGGCACCCCCGTCGCCTCCATCGAGATGACGGAGGATCGCAAGGTCTTCGTGGAGAAGATGGAGGAGATCGGGGAGCACGTGGCGCCCAGCGAGGCCGCGGCCTCCCTGGAGCAGGTCCGAGGGAGGGATGGGGCAGATCTGGGGGGTGGGCTGGAGGGGACGGGATGGGGGCCGCTCCTGGAGCAGGATGGAGGGGACGGGATGGGGGCAGCTCCTGGGGCAGGGCAGGATGGAGGGG
>NW_020447500.1:69711-77116 GCF_003343035.1 Apteryx rowi | reverse complement strand
GGGGGCAGTTCCCAGGGCAGGATGGGGGCAGCTCCTGGGACAGGATGGAGGGGGCAGTTCCCAGGGCAGGACGGGGGCAGTTCCTGGGGCAGGATGGAGGGGACGGGAAGGAGGGAGCAGTTCCCAGGGCAGGATGGGGGCAGTTCCTGGGGCAGGATGGAGGGGACGGGATGGGGGCAGCTCCTGGGGCAGGATGGAGGGGACGGGATGGAGGGGGCAGTTCCCAGGGCAGGATGGAGGGGCAGGTGGGTGCAGGACGCTGCCCTCCCCGTGCCCCATTGGTCTCCTGCCCCCCCAGGCGCAGGCCGCGGCCGAGCGGCTCGGGTACCCGGTGCTGGTGCGCTCCGCCTATGCCCTGGGGGGCCTGGGCTCCGGCTTCGCCAACTCGCGGGAGGAGCTGGTGGCCCTGGTGAGCCAGGCCTTCACCCACACGTCGCAAGTGCTGGTGGACAAGTCCCTCAAGGGCTGGAAGGAGATCGAGTACGAGGTGGTGCGGGACGCCTACAACAACTGCGTCACGGTACGCGGCGGGGACGCCGACCCCTGCCCAGGCTGCGTGCGGAGGGCTTCGCTGAGGGGGTGCTGGGGACGTTGGAGGGCCGAGGCTCCCCGGGGGGGGCTCCCCTCCCAACCCCACTCCCCAGGGGGGCTCCCGGCCCCTCGCTTGGCACCAGCGCCACTGCTGTGTGCAGTGGGAGCTGGGTTCGCCTGCAGCACGATCYCCTGCACCCTCATCCTGGGAGGACACCACGGGGATGTGTTCATGCCCTGCCTGTGCCAGGTGCCTGGTGTCCACCCCGGGGCAAGGGGGTGGCTGGGAGCCACGTGGGGCTGGCCCGGGGCTCGGGGGAACCGTGGGGTGAGAGCACGTGTGGGGCGGTCAGGACCCCCGGCCGCCCGCGGTGACCCTCATCCCGTCCAGGTGTGCAACATGGAGAACCTGGACCCGCTGGGGATCCACACGGGCGAGTCGATCGTGGTGGCGCCCAGCCAGACCCTCAACGACACGGAGTACTTCATGCTGCGCCGCACGGCGGTGAAGGTGGTGCAGCACCTGGGCATCGTGGGCGAGTGCAACATCCAGTTCGCCCTGAACCCCGAGTCGGAGCAGGTGAGCGCAGCCCCCGGCCCGTGGGAGCCCCGGCCCCCGGCACGTCTCCCTGCCAGGCCAACGCTCCCGCTGGGGAGAGCCTGGCTGCGGGGCTGGGTCCTGCCTGCGCTGTCCCGTGGGGCCGTGGTGCCCATCGTCCCCGCGCGGGAGCAGCTCCTCCCGCATCCCAGCTGTCGCGGGGCCGTTGCTCCGGCACGGCACATCAGCTCTCCGGTCTGCTCCCGCAGTACTACATCATCGAGGTGAACGCCCGGCTCTCCCGCAGCTCGGCCCTGGCCAGCAAGGCCACTGGTTACCCCCTGGCCTACGTGGCCGCCAAGCTGGCTCTGGGCATCCCCCTGCCTGTCCTCAGGTAACGGTGCTGCTCCACGTCCCGTGGCGCCGGGAGCCCGGGCAGAGCCGCAGGTGCCTCACGCGGTGCCTCTGCTCCGGCGGCCTCGCGCCCTCCTGCGGGGCGGCACCGGCCGCTGACCCGTCCTGTTCCGTCCCCAGGAACTCCGTCACCAACTCCACCACGGCTAACTTTGAGCCCAGCCTGGACTACTGCGTGGTGAAGATCCCGCGCTGGGACCTCAGCAAGTTCCTGCGCGTCAGCACCAAGATCGGCAGCTCCATGAAGAGCGTGGGTGAGCGCGGCGGGCGATGCGACGGCAGGTAGCACGGGTGAGCGCGGCGGGTGGCCCTGGCGCCCCGCTCACCGCCCCGTCTGGCAGGGGAGGTCATGGCCATCGGGAGGAACTTCGAGGAGGCTTTCCAGAAGGCGCTGCGGATGGTGGACGAGAACTGCGTGGGCTTCGACCACACCGTGAAGCCGGCCTCGGACGTGGTGAGCGCTGGAGCTCAGCAGGGTGGGATGGCAGTGGGACGGCACTGGGGCAGGAGCTGCGGGGACGATCCTGGGGGTGGCAGCCGGCCAGGCCGCTCCGGCCCTGCTCATCCCTCCACCCGGCAGGAGCTGGAGACGCCCACGGACAAGCGGATCTTCGTGCTGGCGGCTGCGCTGCGGGCCGGCTACTCCATCGAGCGCCTCTACGAGCTGACCAAGATCGACCGCTGGTTCCTGCACAAGATGAAGAACATCACGGACCACGCGGTGCTGCTGGAGTCGTACCGCGAGGAGCAGAGCACCATGCCGCCCGCCGTGCTCAAGCGGGCCAAGCAGCTCGGCTTCTCCGACAAGCAGGTGGCCCTGGCGGTGCTCAGGTAACGCGAGGCGGGTGGCGGAGGGGCGGCTGCGGCCCTGCTCCGCTCCCGGCGCCGGGGCCAAGCGCTCGCTCTGCCCCTCGCAGCACGGAGCTGGCCGTGAGGAAGATGCGGCGTGACCTGAAGATCCTGCCGGTGGTGAAGCAGATCGACACGGTGGCCGCGGAGTGGCCAGCCCAAACCAACTACCTGTACCTGACCTACAACGGCACCGAGCACGACCTGGCCTTCCGCGAGCCCCACGTCATGGTCATCGGCTCCGGCGTCTACCGCATCGGCAGCAGCGTGGAGTTCGACTGGTGCGCCGTGGGCTGCATCCAGGAGCTCCGCAAGGTCGGCTGGGCTCCGGGCGCCCCGGCGGGACCAGCGGTTGGGCCTGGGCGGGCGTCCGCGGGGGCAGCCGTGGGGCTGGGGCCCGAACGCCTGGGACGTGGGCGGGAGGATGGGGCTGGGGCGGAGGGGGGCAGCTGGGGGCCCCTGGGCCTCATTTCGTCATCTCCCTCCTGCCCCTGCAGATGGGCTTCAAGACCATCATGGTGAACTACAACCCAGAGACGGTGAGCACCGACTACGACATGTGTGACCGCCTCTACTTCGACGAGATCTCCTTTGAGGTGAGGGGGGCCGGGGGCCCTGCCTGCTGGGGGGGGGGATGCCCCAGGCCCTGCTCGCCGTGGGGCTGGCTGGGGTGAGGGCTSCYGGTGGCCCAGTCCCAGCTGTCCCCATGCCCCACGCGGCGCCCGCAGGTGGTGATGGACATCTACGAGCTGGAGAACCCCGAGGGTGTCATCCTGTCCATGGGGGGGCAGCTGCCCAACAACATCGCCATGGCCCTGCACCGGCAGCAGTGCCGCATCCTGGGCACCTCCCCGGAGGCCATCGACTCCGCCGAGAACCGCTTCAAGTTCTCCCGCCTGCTCGACACCATCGGCATCAGCCAGCCCCTCTGGAAGGAGCTCTCCGACATGGAGGTGGGGGCCGGGGACGCGGGGGCGGTGGGGACGGGAGGCGTGGGGGGCCACGGAGGGCGATGGGGGGGCCGCGGCCCTCGGCGCGTCCCCTGAAGGCGCCCGCTCTCCTGCAGTCGGCCAAGCAGTTCTGCTGCAAGGTGGGGTACCCCTGCGTCGTGCGCCCCTCCTACGTGCTGAGCGGTGCGGCCATGAACGTGGCCTACTCGGACAGCGACCTGGAGAAGTTCTTGAGCAACGCCGTGGCCGTGTCCAAGGAGCAGCCCGTGGTCATCTCCAAGTTCATCCAGGAGGCCAAGGTCAGCGAGGGCTCCCATGGCTGAGTTTGGCTGCTCCAGCAGCCCCCATGGGGGCCAGGTTCCCCCCCAGGCCCTCACTGGCTGCAGGCTGAGACTGTGCTCCCACCCCCAGGAGATCGATGTGGACGCGGTGGCCTGCGACGGTGTGGTGGTGGCCATCGCCATCTCGGAGCATGTGGAGAACGCCGGGGTGCACTCGGGCGACGCTACGCTGGTGACGCCCCCCCAGGACATCACCCCCAAGACGCTGGAGCGCATTAAGGCCATCGTCCACGCCATCGGGCAGGAGCTGCAGGTCACCGGACCCTTCAACCTGCAGCTCATCGCCAAGGTACTGCAGTCGGCGAGGGCTGTGTTGGGCCGGCACTGTGCTGTGCTGGGACTTTGCTGGTGCCAGCATGCCAGGGYGGCTGGGAGGGTCCCTGTCCCAGCCCTGTGGCCCCCAGACGTGCCCCACACCCGACCTCTCCTGCAGGATGACCAGCTGAAGGTGATCGAGTGCAACGTGCGCGTGTCTCGCTCCTTCCCCTTCGTCTCCAAGACCCTGGGGGTGGACCTGGTGGCCCTGGCCAGCCAGGTGATCATGGGTGAGGACGTGGAGCCTGTGGGGCTCATGACGGGCACGGGCATTGTCGGCGTCAAGGTGAGCGGGACGTGGGGGGCGGCAGCACGGGCTCTGGGGGGCCGAGGGGGCCCTGGGCGGTCTCTGAGCCCTGCCTCCCCCAGGTGCCCCAGTTCTCCTTCTCGCGCCTGGCGGGCGCCGACGTGGTGCTGGGCGTGGAGATGACCAGCACGGGCGAGGTGGCCTGCTTCGGGGAGAACCGCTGCGAGGCGTACCTGAAGGCCATGCTCAGCACCGGCTTCAAGATCCCCAAGAAGAACATCCTGCTGACCATCGGCAGCTACAAGGTGCGGGGTGGGAGACCCCGCGGGGCAGGGGGACCCCGCGGCCCGTCTCCACGCTCTGATGGCCCCCGGGGTCGTTGCAGAACAAGAGCGAGCTGCTGCCCACGGTGCGGACGCTGGAGAGCCTCGGCTACAAGCTGTACGCCAGCCTGGGCACCGCCGACTTCTACACCGAGCACGGCATCAAGGTGGGGCGCGGGGGGCGTCCGCGGGGGGCCGGCGTGGGCGCACGGGGCCGTGACGGCGCGCCTCGCTGCGGCAGGTGATGGCTGTGGACTGGCACTTCGAGGAGGCGGACGGCAGCGAGGCGGGCGCCCGGGAGACGCAGCGCAGCATCCTGGACTACCTGGCCGAGAACCACTTCGAGATGGTCATCAACCTGTCGATGCGCAACTCGGGGGGCCGCCGGCTCTCCTCCTTCGTCACCAAGGGCTACCGCACCCGGCGCCTGGCCGTCGACTACTCCGTGCCGCTCATCATCGACATCAAGTGCACCAAGCTCTTCGTGGAGGTGGGGCCGGGCGCGGGCRGCCAAGCTGGGGTGCGGGCTGTGGGGGGGCAGATGGGGCTGGCAAGGAGGGTGCTGGCGGGGGAAGTGCCACCGGGGTTTCCGTGGGGTTGGGGCGTACGTGGGGGTGTCTGGCACGTCCCTGGCTGTGGGGGGGGGTCATTTTTGGGGTAGGGGAGCGCTGAGGCAGATGTCCTCGCCCTGGACCTGCCCTGGCCCCCGGCCCCGCTGCTCCCCAGCCCCCGAAGACGGGTCCTGTCCCCGCAGGCGCTGGGGCAGATCGGGGCAGCACCCCCGCTGAAGATGCACGTGGACTGCATGACGTCCCAGAAGCTCATCCGCCTGCCGGGTAGGTGGGACCGCGGCCGCGGTGGGGCCGGGGGCTGCGCCCGGCACGGTGCCGCCTGCCCCCCGGGAGGGGAGGGGAGGGGAGACGCTGCCCCAAGGGCTGCCCGCGCTGACGCTGCCCCTCCCCAGGGCTGATCGACATCCACGTGCACCTCCGCGAGCCCGGCGGCACCCACAAGGAGGACTTCGCCTCGGGCACGGCGGCCGCCCTGGCGGGGGGCGTCACCATGGTGTGCGCCATGCCCAACACCAGCCCCGCCGTCACCGACGCCGCCTCCTTCGCCCTGGCGCAGAAGGTAACGGGCTGCCAGCGTCCCCTCGGCGTCCCCAGGCTGTGGGGCCAGCCAGGGGCACAGACCCCCCCTTCCCGTCGCCGACCCCCCTCTCGCTCCCCGCAGCTGGCCGAGGCCGGGGCGCGCTGCGACTTCGCCCTCTTCCTGGGGGCCTCGTCGGACAACGCCGGCTCCCTGGGCCCCGTGGCCGGG
This sequence comes from Apteryx rowi, assembly GCF_003343035.1. Taxonomy (NCBI): domain Eukaryota; kingdom Metazoa; phylum Chordata; class Aves; order Apterygiformes; family Apterygidae; genus Apteryx; species Apteryx rowi. The sequence goes on along the minus strand of NW_020447500.1, from coordinate 71,288 downwards.
GCGGCCGCCGGGCTCAAGATGTACCTGAACGACACCTTCTCCGACCTGCGGATGGACGACGTGTCGCTGTGGATGCAGGTGAGCCGCGGGGGGCCGGGGCGCGCGGGGGGCCGAGGCGCGCGGGGGGCCGGGGCGGACGTGGCCCAGCGGCTCCCTCTCCCCCAGCACTTTGAGCAGTGGCCGCGGCACCTGCCCATCGTGGCCCACGCGGAGCGGCAGACGGTGGCCGCCGTCCTGATGGTGGCTCAGCTGTACCAGCGCCCCGTGCACATCTGCCACGTGGCCCGCAGGGAGGAGGTGAGCGACYGGGGACCGGGGCGCGGGGCTCCGCCGTCATCCCGGGGCCAGGGCGCACGGCGCTGCCCGCGGGGTCCCTTCGGGGCCGGCGCTCACCGCGGCCCCCCCAGATCCTGCTCATCAAGGCGGCGAAGCAGAAGGGGGTCCCGGTGACGTGCGAGGTGGCCCCACATCACCTCTTCCTGTGCCGGGACGACCTGGGGCGCCTCGGGGAGGGCCGCGGGGCCGTGCGGCCGGCGCTGGGCACCCGCCAGGACCTGGAGGCCCTCTGGGAGAACATGGACACCATCGACTGCTTTGCCACGGACCACGGTGAGCCCAGGGGGACCGGGGTCCTCGTGGCCGTGGGGCAGGGGACGGGCGGAGGGGCGGGCGCCCGCCCCACGGTGACCGTCTCCATCCCGCGGTGACTGTCCCCGTCCCGCAGCCCCACACACGCTGGAGGAGAAGCAGGGCCAGGAGCCGCCCCCCGGGTACCCCGGCCTGGAGACGATGCTGCCCCTGCTGCTGACRGCCGTGTCCGAGGGGCGTCTGGCCGTGGAGGACATCGTCCAGCGCCTCTACGAGAACCCCCGCAAGATCTTCGGGCTGCCGGCGCAGGAGGACACCTACGTGGAGGTAGGACCCTGCCCTGGCGCCCGCCACGCCGGCCGCACTGGCCCTGACCCGCTCCCGCCCGCAGGTGGACCTGGAGCACGAGTGGATCATCCCCGGGCACACGGCCTTCTCCAAGGCCCGGTGGACGCCCTTCGAGGGCATGAGGGTGAAGGGGACGGTGCGGAGGGTCGTGCTGCGCGGGGAGGTCGCCTACATCGACGGCCAGGTGAGGCCCCGGCCCTCGTCCCCAGCGCCTCTGCGTGCCGGGGGCTCGGTTGCCATCCCCCCCGTGTGTGGGGCAGGCAGGTGACCCGGGGGTCCCCCCCGTCCCCGCACCGAGCCYGTCGCCCGCTGTCGCCCGCAGGTGCTGGTGCCCCCCGGCTACGGGCAGGACGTGAGGAAGTGGCCGGCGGGAGCCGTGCCGGCGCCGCCCGCAGCCCCCGCCAAGGAGAGCGCGAAGGTAGGGGGTGCCGGGGTGGCAGGGGGGCGCCAGGGCCGCTCGCTCCGGTCCCAGCTCGGCCTCTCCCCGCAGACCCCCGAGCGGCCCCGGCATACTGCGGCCGGCGAGACGCTGCGCAGCCGAGCCTCCAGCCCGCGCCGGGCCGGCCCCGGGGCCGAGGGCCGCTTCCACCTGCCGCCCCGCATCCACCGGGCCTCCGACCCCGGGCTGCCAGGTGAGGGGC
>NW_020447500.1:66204-69485 GCF_003343035.1 Apteryx rowi | reverse complement strand
GGAGCCGCGCACCGCCCGGGCGCCCGAGGCACCGGTAATGTCGGGGGGGGGACTCACTCAGACAACGAGACGCGGCCGCACTAAGGGCGCTAACTGCAGCCGATGAGTGCATCCCCTCCCCCAGGTGCCGCGTGGCCGCCGCCGGGCACCCCGGGGCTTCCGGCGGGATGTGGCCTGGCCCCCGCTCTCCTGGCCCGCGCGGCACCTCGGGGACCCCTGGCCTGCCAGTGTGATTTGGGTCGTGTCCRATCGGGTCTGCAGGGCACATGGCTCTGGGCGGGCGTCCCAGCTGTGCCCCAGGCGTGTGGGGAGAGGGGCACGGCGCTGCGGTTAGGCCTGTCCCTGCTCTGGGAGACCGTCACCCTAGAGCCAGGCCTCGCGGGGCCTTTGCTCCCGGGGGGCCGGGCCGGGCCGTGCAGCTCTGGCAGCACCTGGGCAGAACAGGGTTGGGGCGGCTGCAGCCCCCCGGCCTCTTAACGCTACCGTTCCCCTCTCCCGCCCAGCCGAAGACGCCCGGGAAAAGGCCAGCAGGAAGGCGGCGGAGGCCGGTGAGTGCCTTGCAGGAGCAGGGATATCCAGGAGGGGCAGGAGCGCCAGGGGCCGTGTGCGTCCCAGCGCTGCGACCCCRCAGCCCCAGCACGGAGAGCCCAGCTGGGCTCCGGCAGGGACAGGACCCGCGGGCTCAGTGGCTGCTCTCACTGCTGCAGATCCGGCTGCAATCCAGGACGGCGGCTTCTACACGCCAGGACCCTTCCCGCGCCAGGCCTCCCCCCAGAGCACGCCCCACTTCCTGACCTCCCCGCTGCTGCACCCCCTCGTCGGGCAGCACGTGCTCTCCGTCCGGCAGTTCTCCAAGGAGCAGGTGCCCGGGGCGCTGGCAGGGTGCTGGGAGGCAGGGCTGCATCCGCGGCTGGGTGCGGTGCCGTGGGTGCCCCAGCTGAACATGCAGAGAGGCCACGGTGCCGCATGCACCCTGGCTAAGTGTGCACGGGGCTATAGTGCTGCGTATGCCCCAGCTGAACGTGTACAGGTGCTGCGTGCACCCTGGCTAAGTGTGCATGGGGGCCACGGTGCCATGTGCGCCCCCATGAACATGCACAGGGGCTGCGGTGCCGCATGCGCCCCAGACAAGCATGTGGGAGCTGCAGTGCCATGTGCGCCCCAGACGAGCGTGCACAGGGGCTGCAGTGCTGCGTGTGCCCCGAATGAGTGCGCACAGACAGGGGATGCGGTGCCGAATGTGCCCTGGACAAGTGTGGAGGAGCTGCAGTGCCACATGTGCGCTGGACAAGCATGCACGGGGGCCGTAGTGCCACATGTGCCCCAGATGAGTGTGCACAGACAGGGGCTGCGGTGCTGCATGTGCCCTGGATGAGCATGCACGGGGGCCGCAGTGCTGCTTGCGCCCCAGATGAGCATGCACAGACAGGGACTGAGGTGCCACATCTGCCCCAGATGAGGGTGCATGGGGACTGCAGTGCCATATACACCCCGGATGAGCATGCGCGGGGGCCACGGTGCTGCACGTGTCCCGGACAAGTGTGCGCTAGTGCACCCTGGATGAGCCACGGTGCCGCACGCAGCCCAGCGCTCCCAGCTGAGCCCTGGCTGAGCCACCTCTCCTCGTAGATGTCACATCTGTTCAACGTGGCGCACACCCTGCGCATGCTGGTGCAGAAGGAGCGGAGCCTGGACATCCTCAAGGTGAGCGGGAGCGGGCTGTGGGGCAGCAGGGAGGCGGCTGGGCACCCTGCACTGCCTGCTCTGGCTCGCGGCCCCGGGCGCCCGGTGCTGATGCATGGCCCCCCAGGGCAAGGTGATGGCATCCATGTTCTACGAGGCGAGCACGCGGACCAGCAGCTCCTTCACCGCCGCCATGTGCCGCCTGGGTGGCTCCGTGCTGCCCTTCTCCGAGGCCACCTCCTCGGTGCAGAAGGGCGAGTCGCTGGCCGACTCCGTGCAGACCATGTGCTGCTACGCCGACGTGCTGGTGCTGCGGCACCCGCAGCCAGGTGCCGTCGAGGTGAGCGGGGCCAGGGGCTGGCGGGACGTGCCCTGCACCGGCCGGGCTGGGGGGGTGGCCACGTCCTGCCCCGGGGGTGCTGGGGGGCCTGCCCCGATGGCGGTAGTCACGGGGTGCCCTGGAGGGCAGGAGGCTCTGCCCGGTCCTGCCCCAGCGGGGCCGGGGATTTGGTCATGTCCTACCCTGATGTCAGGGACATAAACCATGTCCTGCCCCGGTGGGGCCGGGGGGCCGTGTCCTCCCCCAGCACTGGGGGGGACGGGGGCCACATCCCGCCCCGGTGGGACCAGGGGCCGAGTGGTACCTGTGCTCAGCCCGGCCTGTGCTTCCAGCTGGCAGCCAAGCACTGCCGCAAGCCGGTGATCAACGCCGGGGATGGGGTGGGGGAGCACCCCACGCAGGCGCTGCTCGACATCTTCACCATCCGCGAGGAGCTGGGCACTGTCAACGGCATGACGGTAAGGCTGGGGCTGCGGGAGGGGGCTGCGCCCGTGCTGCCGGGGCCGGGCCGGGCGCCGCGTCCTGCCCCGTGCCCGCGCTCACCCGCTCGCGCAGATCACCATGGTGGGGGACCTGAAGCACGGGCGCACGGTGCACTCGCTGGCCTGCCTGCTGACCCAGTACCGCGTCAACCTGCGCTACGTCACCCCCCGCAACCTCCGCATGCCGGCCGACATCATCCACTTCGTGGCCTCCAAGGGCATCAAGCAGGTGAGCGTGCCGGGGCGGGCGGCCAGGGAATGGGGCCGTGCCCTCCCGTGGCCCCCGCTCATGGCGCTGCCCCCCAGGAGGAGTTTGAGAGCATCGAGGAGGCCCTGCCCGACACCGACGTGCTCTACATGACCCGCATCCAGAAGGAGCGCTTCGAGTCGGCGGCGGAGTACGAGGCGGTGAGCGTGGGGCGGCCTGGGGGGGGGACCAGGCACCTGGGGGGCCTGGGTGGGGGGGTCTGTCCCCATGCTGGGGGGCTCCCGAGCTCAGGGCCGTGCCCCCGCAGTGCTTCGGGCAGTTCATCCTGACACCGCACATCATGACGCGGGCCAAGGAGAAGATGGTGGTGATGCACCCCATGCCGCGGGTCAACGAGATCAGGTGGGGGCAGCGGGGCTGGGGGGTCCCGGGCAGCGGCTGGAGGGCTCTGGCAGGGGCGTCTCATCCATGCGGGAGGCTGGAGGGGTCGACTGGATCGGGGCAGGGATGGGGGGCTTGTGCCAGGCTGGGGGGCCTGGAGAAGGGACTGTGCCAGGCTGGGGGGTCC
>NW_020447500.1:52170-65141 GCF_003343035.1 Apteryx rowi | reverse complement strand
CCCCACCCCCTGCAACACCGGGCCCTGTTCTCCTCCCCCTCCCGCCCCCGAACACCGGGCCCTGTTCTCCCGCCTCTCCCGGTAGCGCGAGGTCCCCTTGTCCTGCGGACACGGGCCCTGCCCTGGCCCCACCCCATAAGGTGGGTTCCACCCCACAGACAGGGCCCTGTCCCTCCCGGTAACGCAGGGCTGTGATGGCACGGGCCTGTCCTCCACCAGTGGGGACCGGGGCAGCAGCAAGGGGGAGCCCCGCTGGCCATGGGAGGTTCCCGGTGGTGCTGCCCCCAGCTGGCGGATGGCGGGTGGGGGCCTGGGTGGATCCTGGCGGCTGAAGGGGCTCTGCGTGGGGACCTGCCCTGGGGGCTAACGAGGGGCAGTGAGGAGGAGACCCAGCCTGGGGGGGCCTCCGCAGGCGTGAGGACTCACCCTGGTGTCCTGTGCAGGGGCTGTTTTGGAAGCCCCGGTCCTGCCTGGGTTGATGGTGGGACGTAGCCATCTGGGGGCTCAACTGGCTGCAGCCTGCGACGGTGGCCTGGGTGGGAGCAGTGGCAGGACACAGTCAGGTCAGCACGGGGCCCGAGCCTCTTCCCRGCACGGGCTCTCGGGGCAGACAGGCTGCGTGCGCTGCGGCTGAGGCTCGTGCTCAGGCGCAGAAAGCGTCGTGTGCTGCCTGAGGAGAGCCCCCCGCCTCCGCGGAAGCGCAGACGACAGCTCCTGGAGCCGCGTGCGGCCCTCTACGCAGATGATTTAATCTCCGTAAAAGCGTTGCTGCTTGCTGGGGTGGGAGGTGCCATAAATCTGCCTGGGCRTTGGCAGATGGTCCCCGGTGCCTCAAGGACGCACTCCCTGTGCAGGAAGCTGCTGGGAGTGAGGATGCTCCTACGTGCGCCGGCCCTGGGCTCCCTCTCCTGAGTGCTGAGCAGCCTGGGGACATCTGCGCTTTCCCCTCTGYCCCTGGGAGCCAGGTTGTGCTGCTCAGCGTAGGCCTGGGCTCGGCTCGTGGGAAAGCCTGTCCTGCCTGCGCTGCGCATGCAGACGTGCCCGTGAAGGGGTGGCGCGTGGTGCGAGCCGGCTGGGTCCCTGCATGCCCCGTCCTTCCCGTGCGCCCACTGGCTGCAGCCCTCCCTATAGGGATCACTCGAGCTCCGAGGGCGCTGCTCGCAAGTAGTTGGCAATCAAGGATGTCTGAAAAAGGAGGACTGCGAGGAGTGGGGAGGCTGCCCCGCTGCCCCGTGCCATGGCCCGGCAGGAGCGCCAGCAAGCCGTGGGGCGCGAGGGCTCTGCTCCGTGTGCACCCGCTGGCCGCCCTCCCTGCTGCCTGCGGGGGTGACGGCACGTTCCCCTGCCTGCCACACCGCTGGGGTGCTGCCAGGCCACCTCACTGTTCCCTGAGTTATTTTTGTCTTATTTGATGGAATTTACTGCCTGGCACCTGCTATATCACTGGGTTGCTCAGCTACACATCCATCTGCCTGCTCTCTGGAGGCAGGCCAAGGCAGAGCAGGGAGGTCTGTCCAGGACCGGTCCCTGCCCCTCTGGGCCACTGTCACCCGTTGCTGTAGCAGGGTTTGGTGCAGGCTGTGGCCATGGGGCCACTCCGGGCTGCAGTTTGGTCTCAGTTTTTGTGTTAGAGCCTGGCCCTGCTGTGCTGAGGTGCCGCTGCAGCGTGGGGCTGCCCAGACAAGCCAGCTCCCCTTGCCACGGCCTTGCAGTCCTCGGGCAAGCTGTGCTGTTTTGGTACGCAGCTGCATGGCACGGCCGCTCTGCGCAGTGGGCTCATCCGGGATCAACCCGCMTGGTTGAGAAGAGGCTCCATCTTTGAGCCTGGACCTGCCTGGAAACACTGCTGGGAACAGCATCCCCGCCGGCGCCGGGCAGCTCAGGTCCACCCCTGCCGTGAGCGGGGCCGTGGTGTGGGGCGAGCACCGCTGTTTCCCTGGAGCCGATGGGACTCGGGGGGGGGGGGGGCTCCCGCCAGGACTCTTCCCCCCTGGGGCAGGCCCGAAGGTGAACTGGGGCAGAGCCAGGGCGGTTTTCTGGCAGTTTGTTGTGCCTGGCACCTCCAGCAGCGCACACCTGCCGAATCACTGTCCCCCGGCCACGAGAGCTGCGACGTTGGCTGTGCTTTGCCTTCTGCGTCCAGGGCCGTGGGCCAGGACGCCAGCAGGGTCTGGGCACAGTGGGCAGCAGCACGTGCCCGCGGCGGTGACCTTGCTGGCCCTGCCTGTGGGGAGCAGTCCCGTGCTCCCGCGGTAGCAGCACAGCCTCTAACTGCCTGCCAGCGAGGCCCGTGGGGGACGGGGGACGCAGACAGCGTGCCCTACTTAGACTTGGGCCTGTTTCGAGGCCCCTGACCTCGGGGGGAGGCAGCCTGTGGGGTCAGCCGGGTAGCCCCAGGCTCGACCTGGCTGGGAGCCGGGTGCTGCCCTGCTGCCCGCTAGCTCTGAGAGCAGGCGAGAGGGCCCGGGGCAGGCCGGGCTGGAGCGGGCACGGAGCCGCTAYGGCTGGCCGGGGTCCTGCCTCCCCGTGCGTCCGTTCCTGCGGTGCTGTGGCAGGGAGCGTGTCCTGCACAGGCACCTCGGGTCGCGAGCRACTCCCGCCGGGCCTGGGGTGCAGGCGGCCACGGGCAGAGCACGGGAGCCTTCACCCGTCTCGCTGGCCGCGCGCCGGAGCTCCCAGCCTGGCACCGCGCTGCGGTGTGCAGCCTTCCCACCCAGCGCAGTGACGGGGTCAGGCGCGGGGGCTGGCCTCTGTGTTGATGCGCTGCTCCGGACGGTCCCGGTAAGCTCCAGCCCCGCGCCAGAGCTGTGGCAGGGCCGGAAAGGTGCTGAGCTGGTGGCGAGCAGCGCTGGCACCGGCCCTGAGCGGGTGAAGTCATCGCGAGGGGATCAATCCGGCCGCGCTCCTTGGCCCGGGGAGGGGTGCGCAGACAGACCTGTCCCCACCTGGCAGCGCCAGCGCTGCTTCGTCACCGCCTGCCCCCCGTCTGGGCTCTGYGCCCGGAGTCTTGGGCAGTGAATGAGTAACGCCGGCGGTGCTGGCTGCGCTTTCTCAATGAGCGCCGAGCGGGGGGAGCCCGCCTGTGCCGAGCGGGAAGGCTGCCCGCGGCAAGCAGGCGGCCAGCAGTCCTGCCTTGTGGCCTTGCCTGCCATCGCCTGCTGCGGCCGCTGCCCCGGCACCTGGGCTGGCGGGGGCTGCTCCTGCCGCTGCAGGCTCCAGCAGTGCTGAAGCTTCCTCCTGTTTCAGGCCCTCAGCTTGCCCTTCCCCACCAGGCCCTTCCCAAGGGAGAGACGGAGCTGGCGAGGGTGCTGGGCAGGCGCTGTGACCCCAGCTGCGGGCTTCGTGCCCTGTCCTCACCCCGAGTTTAGCTCTGCGCCCTTGGGAGCGCTGGGTCCCCGGCTGGGCCGCCTGCCCCCGCGCTGGCTCACCGGGCACCGGGGCGTCCCTGCGCGAGGACTCCTCCGGGTCCCCCGCTCTGCTGCCGCAGGGGCTGCGCTGGCTCTCCAGGGCCCCCCGGGAGCTGCTGCGGTCCGTGGTGGGAGAGGGGGCCGGGGCTGGGGCTGGGGCTGGGGCCATGTCGCTGGCTGTGCTGTACCCGCAGCCTCGGGCGGGAGGGGAGCGTTGGAGCGCCGGGAGCAGCAGCGACCCGTTGGGGAGGGCCAAGCTTTCGGTGCCGAGAGACRAGGCAGCACCTCCGGGTGCCGCGCTGAGGCGGGCGCCGGTGCTCGGTGACGTGCTGCTGGGAGACGCTGCCAGGAGCGAGCCGGCTCTGTGGGGCTGCGGTGGCCCAGGCCAGCCCTCCTGGCCTCGCTGGGGCACGGCCAGGTCTCACCGGCCTTGGCCGGGGCCCTGGCTCCTGCCCGGCCTCCTGGACCGCGGCCAGGCTCCGCTGGCCTGTGCTGGCTCCTCTGGCTATTGCAGGTCTCGCTGGGCCGTGTCCAGGCCCTCCGAGGTTTCTCAGCTTCCCGGGGGCCGTGCTGCGGCCCTGGTCCGCGCGCGACAGTCGTGCTGGGCTGCGGCGGGGGCGTTGCGGTGCTGGCCTGGGAAACGGCACCCGCGGGCAAACACATTGGGGCCACGGGGCGCTGGGGAGGCTGCAGGCGCCTCCCCTGCAGCAGTCCTGGGTCCGAGACCGCATTGGGCTTGACTAGGATCCGCTCTGTGGAGCGCTGCTGGGCACCGTCACGGAGAGCCCCATGGCCTGGGAAGGAAGGAGGAGCGAGTGCGGGGCCCGGTGGCGGGGCCCAGGCGTTCCTGGGGGCAGCAGCCCTGGCTTTGTGCATGCACCGAGCGTCTTCCACTCACCAAGCGGCGAGGAACCGCACAGAGAGTGGCCCGGCCGTGTCCAGTCCTGCCCAGGCCGAGCGGGCGGCTCGTTCGGGGCTGCAGGCAGACGCTGGGTGGAGGGACGGGACACCGGGGCCGGTGTTCCTGGTGAGCGCTCGAGGTGCACGGGGTTTCTGTGCAAGAAGGGAACAGGAGCAAAGGGGGGCTGGAGACGTGCCTGGGGACTGCCTTGCGAGGAAGGCTAGGAAACAGGGAGCCTGTAAAGAAGAAGGAGCGCCGAGCCAACGGAGTTGCRTCAAAGAGGTCAAGGTGTAGGGGAGAGCAGGAGCTGCCAAAAGCCCAGCTGAGCAGGACCCTGCAGAGAAGGCGAGGGCACAGCGAAAGGACCTGCACACTGACATGGAAACAGGGCGCAGAGCTGTGCCAAGGGCCAGGGAGCAGAGAACCTGGGGCCGGTCCTGGAGCCGAGCGAGCCTAACCTGGGTCTCGGTGCTGGTGATGCCGCTGAGCAGCGAGAGGGGCACAGGCAGGGTTTGGCTTTCCGGGGAGGAAACCTAAGGGGCTGAATTTGCGCAGGCCTCGGGCAGCACTCGGGGAGGGGGCTCGGGGACACACGGGCTGAGCTCGGGGGTGGTGGCCGCGGGCGGCGCGGGGAGGGGGCAGCAGCCCAGGCAGGGGCTGGCGGGGCTGCCCCTGGGACCCGCCGGTGCCTCGTCCTGCCCTGACGTGCGGTGGGCGTCTCAGCGGGCTGTGCTGGTTGCAGGGGCCCTCATGGGAGCTGGCGACGTGATCGCGCAGCAGCTGGTGGAGCGGAGGGGGCTGCGCGGGCACCAGGGCCGCCGCACCGTGAAGATGATGGCCATCGGCTTCTGCTTCGTGGTGAGTGCCAAGCGCGTGGTGGGTGTGGGGGGGCCTGCGCTCATGCCGAGCGCTGCACGGGCAGCGGTGTGACAGAGTCGCGTGTCAGGAGGGCTGTTTCAGCCAGGGCATGAAACCTCAGTGCCCAGACGAGGGCCAGGCTGTGCTGGTGCTGCCTCCTGCAGCCGCGGTAGAGCTGGGTCCCCCCGAGGAGCTCCCTGCCCCTGCACCCTGGGGAGGTTTACCTGGCCCRAGGGCGACTGCACGCAAATGTGCAAATGTGCCCCGCTCTCCTGCATGAGGCAAGGCTGGATCATAAGTGCAATTGCTGGATCCAAATGCAATCCAAGGCTGGACTGAGGCAAGCACAAAGCCCCGACACCCAGCTGTCCTGGTGCTCGTGCTGGCGCTGTCTGGGCTGGGTGCAGCCCCGGCTGCGCGGCTGCTCTAGGAAGGGCAGGGGAGCCTGCTGGGGGCCAGCAGGGGAGTGGGGCTGCGGTGTCCCCGCATCCATCCCCAAGCGGGGCAAGGCTGGCTGCCCCCGTGGCAGGCAGAGGCCCCGGTGCAGAGCCTGCACTGTGCAGGGGGGAAGTGGGGCAGGCCCCAAGTCCCTCCGTCCCGGTGCCACAGGGCTCTCGAGACCCCCAGCCCTGACCCCCCCATGGCCTAGGACAGCCAGGCCCTGCCCCTCACCGCTTGGCTCCTGCAGGGCCCCGTCCTGGGCAGCTGGTACAAGGTCCTGGATCGGCTCATCCCAGGAGCCACAAAAGCTGTGGCCGTGAAGAAGATGGTTCTGGACCAGGTCAGTGCCGCGTGGGTGCGGGGTTTCTGTGCGGGACTCGTGCAGCAGGAATGCGGCAGGAAGGCACAGCTGTGTGGCTGCAGGGAGGTTTCCATCCTGCTCTGAGACCCCCTGCTTGGTGCAGCAGGTCCTGGGCAGGGAATGGTGCCCAGGAGCTGCTCCATGCGGGTACAGGGCTGCACCATGCAGTCCCTGGGGCATCGGGCAGGTGCTAATCTCAACCCTGCAGCCCAGAGTGTCTCTGTGGGGCGCCCTGGGCCAGCCTGTTGCTCTCACGGGAGCTGTAGTGTTCGTGTTTCACCCTTTCTCCTGTGGCCAGTGATGCCATCACTGTTCAGAGCTGCCTTATGCATCCTCTGCACAAGAGTAAGGGAGACTTGGCAGTGCCGTCCCTGATATCCTTGCTGCTTTGGTGTCTGCTGCTGTGAGGGCCCTCGAGGAGACCCGGTGCTGCCCTGGCTCCCGCCTAGCAGCCACCTGAGCTGGTGGAGGGATGGGGCTGGCAGGTTGCAGAGGAGGCATCCTTAGCCTGGTCTTGGACCGCTCCAGATTTGTGGCCCTTTCCTGTTTGGCTCTGTGCTGGGGGCCTGGCATGGGGCCCACAGGCTGAGCAGCCCCAGGGCATTGGGCAAGCTGGCCTGTGCCTGCGGGGAGAGGTGCAGCAGGCAGCCCTCGTGCCCTGCCCAGTGCTCCCCCGTCACCCTGCTGCTGGCCTGCCTCTGGAGTCCTCGACATGGGGCTCCGACTCCTCTCTTACAGGGGGGCTTTGCACCGTGCTTCCTCGGCTGCTTCCTTGCCATCGCGGGGGCGATGAATGGTCTGTCAGTGCAGGAAAACTGGTCCAAGATCCAGCAGGTGAGTGCTGCCTCCTCGGGGTGGTGTGGGGCTGTCCACAGCCGGTACAGGGGCAGCCAGGACGCCTTGGCGGCTCCCCCGGTGCGTCAGCGCCGCAGGCTGCTCCTGTTCGGGACGGCGGCCGTGCCGGTGCCCAGGCCTTGCCTGCTCCCAGCACTGACTGCAGGTCTCCGGCACAGCTCTCCCATTGCGCTTTTCCATCCTCAGTCTGGCCCAGACCAGCTGCCGCAAGCTCCTGTGCAGCCCAGGACCCAAGCCCAGAGCCAGCTCCGCTGGTGCCCCATGGCCGGGCCCGGGGAAGGGGAGGCAGCTGCAGGGCAGAGGCTCGGAGGCCCTGTGCTTGGAGGCAGGGCCCAGGAGCTGCACGGCCGGTCCTGTTGGGTGCCTGGTGCCGCCCAGCTCCCCGCACGTCCTGCCCCGCTCCTGGCTGCGTCTCCCGGGGCCATTACTGTGATGGCTCCTATTAGCAATTGCTGGAAACTAACGCAAGTAGCTGAGACAGCGGGTCCGGAGGGTGAGTCACCAGGGAGGGGGCGACCGCCCCACGCAGGCTGAGCCTGGTTGCRCCACGGCGAGTTGCACCGGAGGGCTGGTGTCTGCCCTGGTGGGGTGCCGAGCAGAGCCGCTCTGGCACACGGGCGGCTGCCTTGGGCTGTAGCCAGGGTCGGTGTGTGAAGGGCCGCCCGGCCCAGCCTGGCCCTGTTCCCGCAGACTGCGAGCTGGTGGTGCTGCCCCAGCCGGGGGTCTGGGCCCCAGCTGCGTGCCGACCATAGGGAAGGAGCTCTGCCTGGGGTCCCGGCACAGTCCCGGCACAGCCCCGTGCGCCGTTGCCCAGCGCGCATTTCTCCGCATGGCTGCTCCCACCCCGCCGGGCACTGACCAGCTGCCCGCAAGGCTTCAGGCACGTGCTGGCAGAGACCTTCCCTGCTTTTAGTCCCCGCCCTGGAGTGCAGACAGCAAACCTTGGCAGGAGGACTGAATTACCCCTTTTCCTTCCCCCGGCTTTGCTGAGAGTCTCGCTTGCAGTAGCAGCCATGAGGTACTCCAGGACGTCCCGGTAGCTCTCACATCCCGCATGGAGACAGGCAGTCGGCACAGGCAGCACCCCTAAGCGTTCCCGTCAACCCCAGCTGTGTTTCTCAGCCAGGTCCTGCTGCGTATCTTGCCTTGCCGTATCCCTGCTAAATGGGCTGGGGCCTGACCACTGGAGGGCTCACGACACTTGTGGTGGGTGATTCCTCCAAGCTGTGGCTGCCCCCCAGCAGATGGGTGCTGGGGCTTGTGCTCTGCCCTGGGAGATAACTGTGCTGGGCTGGGGCCAAGCAGCACCTGCTTGTAGCCACCTTCACCCCTGGCTTGGGGCACATCCTTCCCTCTTCACGTAGAGGAAACGTCACYGGAGCATCCATCACCCCTGCGCCCGCTCTCCCCGTTCTGGGCTGCCAGCCAGCGCTGGAGGAGGGCTGGGCTCCCGGCTGAGTCACAGCCAGGCCGGGATGGAGGGGACTTGTCCTGCGGCCATGGGACAGGGCTGCGGCGTGTCTGCAGGTGCGGCATGAGGTGCAGCACATGGGGTGCTCAGCCTGGCTGCTCCAACCCCAGTGCTGCTAACCGTCTCTGCCCCCTTGGTGCCTGGGAAGGTGTTTGGGGGACACAGGCCTCAAAGGGCTGGACCAGGGCTTGTGGCAGGCCTGCGTCCAGGAGAGGAGCTGAGTGCTCCTTGCCTTGCCCCCGTGCCCAAAGCTGCTGCAGGGGTCCTGGCTCACCTTCTGCCCTTGCAGCACCTTATCCTGCCCCACGCCTGCCCCCTGCTCTCCCCACACGCTGCAGCCAGCTGGGCCTGCCCAGGCTGAGTGGGACGTGGTGGCCTGGCTGTGGCAGCATGGGCTGTGCCTGGCGTGGGAAGGGCTCTTGGGGACAGAGCAGCCGTGGCCAGCCCTCCCGTCCCTGCCTCCCCTCTCCTGGCCCCAGTGGGCATGTCTTCGGGAAAGGCGCAGGCAGCAGGTGGGGAGGGAGGAGGGGAACCGCTCAGTACCCAACCGGAGAGGCTGTGGAGTCCGAGGTGCCCATGGCGAGGAGACCGTGGTGCTCTGCCCACTCCTCGTGCCTGCCTGCAGGCCAGTCTGCCTCCACCTCGGGTTGCAAACGGCTCTTCAGAGACTCCCCCGCACTGGTGCTGCCAGCAGGCTGTGCCACCCTCACCAGCAATCCCAGCCTCTGCCCCGCGACAGCCGGGGCCTCCCTGGGCCTGTGAAACAGCTGCCGCTGTCAGGACCATGGGCTGGGTGTGCTGGGCAGGGCTGGGGTGCCCGCAGGAGCTGGGTGGCAAGCTCACGGTCTTCCTGTCTCCCCAGGACTACGTGGATGCCCTGCTGACCAACTACTGCGTAAGTGCTGGCGCCAGCGGGAGCCGAAGTCAGCCCCGCGCGTGTCTGTCCCCAGAGCTCCCAGCGCGTGCCCTGCTGCCGTGCCGCTCTGCCCCATCCCCCTGCCCGGGGGGCTGCCCCAGGCTCAGCTCAATGCCCTGAGCGCATGGGGGCCCTGCCGAGGCGGGGACAGGGAGCAGGGTGCCAGCTGGATGCCTGGCCATGGCATCCTTCACTGCTCTGTTTCTCCTCTTTCCAGATCTGGCCACCAGTGCAAATTGCAAACTTCTACTTCGTYCCTCTGAACCACAGGTAGTAAGATAGCTCCAGCCCCAGGCCCAGCCCCGCGGCTCCCGGTCCCTGTGGCCGTGGCTGCCGATACTGTCCCTCTCCGTCCCCAGGCTGGCTGTCGTCCAGTGCGTTGCCATCGTCTGGAACTGCTACCTCTCCTGGAAAGCAAATCGGATGTGAGAGGAGAGGCCCCCCCCTGTGACTGCCCCGTCTCCCCCTGTGCTGTCTGACTCTGCACCGCATCCAGAGCCTGCGAAACAGGTGCCCTGGGCCACGGATGGGGATGGGGGATCCAGCTGCCCAGTGTGCTGGGCAGCATCCGTCCAGCCCTCTCCTCGGGAGCCCCCATCTCCTGCCGCTCCAGCTGTCATTGCTCCCAGGGATGTGGGGAAGTAAAGCTGGAGCCTTGTCTGCCCCAAGCCAGGCCAGTGCCGGGGGTTGCTCCGGGCCTGGGTGCTGGCCCCGAGAGCAGCGCGGTGCCCTGGGCTGAGCCGGGTGCCCCCTGCTGCCGCCTGCCCCCGGAGCAGCAGGGTCCCCGCTGCTCTCTGCGCTCACCCTGGCCGCAGGCAGCTCGGTGTGGGCAGGCCGGGGGTGGCCGAGGGCTGGGGACTGCGGGACTGCTCCCACAGCGGGCAAGGCCCTCCCCACGCTGAGCTGCGAGGGTCACGTCGAGCAGAGCTGGGCCCAGTGTCTAGCCCTCACAGGGCAGGAGCCCCCAAACCTCCTGCCTTCCTGCCACCTCGGAGGCCGGCCCCCAAACCCTGCACAGCACGAGCCCGGGGTGGTTCCCGTCCCTGTGTCCAGGCCCAGCGTGGCCTGGCTGCTCCCAGATTCTGCCAGTGCCGTGGGGCAGCTCTGCCCCTTGAGGCACTTCTCCGTCCTTCTCGCTCACTCCTCTCCCTGGCCCCGCGTGCCTGGGGTATTTCTGCTCTGCAGGGGTGGTCTGTCCTTTTCCAGTGGTAGATCCCGGGAGAGGGTGAGGAGTGGGAGCACTGCAGTCCTGGTGCGGCTGCCTGGCACATCGTGCCATGGGTTAGGCATGGCCCAAGCTCAGTGTTGCACCTGACAGCCGGGGTTAATGCTGCTGAGGAGGTGGCTGTCCAGTCTGCCCTGGCCTCTGTAGTCCTGCAGCAGTGAGCTCCACAGTCCGGTTAGGCTTTGCAGTGAAAGTAGGTTTTCTTTGTGACCCTGCTGCTGGCGGTTGGAGCACCCAATAAACAGGGTTGTTCCCTATTGATTCTTGTGACAACTGAGTTCATGGACCTCTGCCAGGGCCCTGGCCCCTCTCTGTCCCACGACGTAGGGTCCTGAGACAAGCCTTGTCCTGGCTGTGAAGAGGCCCGTGAAGCTGCAGCTGCCCAGCATTGCTGCTGTGTGGAGCTGCCCGTCCTGTGCCCTGGCTCATGCGGCTCCTGCCCAGCCTCCCCCAGGGCTCTTTGGCCTGACGCATCCTGACCCGGGTCTCTGGGAGCAGAGCAGAGCAGAGCAGGATCACGGTGGTTAATCTCGCTCCAGGGCCTGAGGCTCTGACCCGCTGGGCGGTGCTGCTGCAGCCCAGCAGTGCTGGAGGCAGCCGTCCCGGCGTGCTGCTGCCACCAGGTACAGGCTGGGCCAACCAGCCACAGGTACAGCATTAGCTGACCGTCAGAGCACTGTCTTTCCTGCTCCCGGCAGCCTCCTTCCAGGCCCAGCATGGAGCCTTTTTCCATGCCAGCCCTTGCACGCTCTGGACTTTCACTGCAGCCCTTTAACTGGTTTGTAAGGGGTCAGGAAGGGCTGGCCCTGCTCTGGCCCTGGGCTGCTAACGCAGTGCCTAGTTCCTCCATCAGAGGAGCTGCAGTTTCAGCCTCCTTGGGCCTTTCCCATGACTTGGTGCCTGTGGGACACTGCTGGGAGCGCCGGGGGATTTGACTGGGGGTGGGGGGCAAGGCCTGGCTGTGGGTGCTCCATAACAGGGCTGCTCTGGGAGAAGGGTGATGCAGTGGAGCCCCTCGGTGGGTTGGTGGCTGCCACAGCTGTCCTGCGTGGCTGCGACCCAGACCTGCTGCAGTGCCAGCAGGCCCACGCCGTGCTCACAGCTGCAAAGAGCACGACAGCAGCCGTGGAGTGTTTCTTGCTGGAACACAAGGCAGCGGTGAGCTGAGCAGTCGGACACGAGCCGGCAAGGCTGGCGCTGGAGTATTGCAGCTGGACCAAGGGGCTGGTCCAGACTATGGCAGATGAAGTTCAAGCAATGCGTGTGGGAGATGCAAGCTTCACAGTGCACCCTGCACAGGGACGGGGCCCGCAGAGCCCTCCCATCTGCAGGTCCTTCAGTGCCTGAGGGGCTGCAAGGAGGCTCCAGCTCCAGGACTGCCTGTCTCTGCCCTGCAAGGAGAACAGCCTCTGGCAGCCCTGGGTCTCCAGGCTGGGGCATAGCAGAGCCGCCCGCCTGCGCTGGCATTGCCCCAAGGGGCAGCTCTTGCTGTGGGGCTGGGTCCGTGCAGTGGGGCTGTGCAGGAACAGCACTGGGAGAAGTGCTGGAACAGCCTGGCATCAGCCACCAGGCCTGGCTGTGGGCCTGAGCCCAGACGCTCCTCCAGCCCGTCCTTCGGAGGCTGGGGCCCGGGGACTGTCCCCGGCCAAGTGCGCAGAGGCCTGGCAGTGACGTGCTGGGACCAGCTCCTGGGTGAGCACAGGGCAGAAGTTGTGGGCACGTGCTCGTCCACCCTTCCAGCCACGGCACCGGCCTGGCCCCAAACCCAGGCAGACACCACACACAACCGACGGCAGAGCACAAAACAGCGATTTGCCAAGCAAATCTGTGTCAGCAACCCTCGCCATGCACATTGCGCTAGCCATGCTGCCTGAGTCACCTTCACCATCACCTGCCCGGCCAGGCCCAGCCACCAAGTACCGCCTGCCCGGCTGGCCACCACCACTCGACATGAGCTGGGCACTTGTGCCTGGGACCACCAGCCCTGCCAAGGTGGGGGCTGCAAAGGCCTAGGCCCTGCTGGGCTCTGCCCTGGAGCTGTAGAAAAGGCGGTGTCAGCCTTCACACCAGCTCCATGTCAGGGACCACATGGCCCACCCACTGCAGGCAGGATGGTGCCTCACCGCGTCTGCGCAGTGCTGCGTGTGGGAAACACAGTGCTACGGTCAGGTGAACCACTGCCCCAGGCTCTGCAAAACGGCTGCACCATGAGAAGACCCCACTTAGGGCCGGTCTTAGCGGCTGCACCAGCATTGGAGCTGGTGGCAAAGCAGTTCCCCTTGGCTGTGAAGCACCATGAGGCTGAAGTTCGGGGTGTTCTGGGAGGGCCACAGCGTTCGGGGGCCTGCAAGAGCCGTGCAGTGCACCGGCAACCACCTTGCCTCTTGGCAGCAGCAACTGGTGCCCAGAGCTGGAACATCCTGCATGCACCAGCAGCGCCGTGGGCTCACGGTGCCTTCGCACTATGAGTCACAGCTATTTGGCCAGTGGTGCTTCCTTGCTGTTTTGGGCTGTCTGCAGAGCTTGGCCTTCGGAG
>NW_020447500.1:45977-51487 GCF_003343035.1 Apteryx rowi | reverse complement strand
GGGTGCACCGGGGGGCTGCGGGGGCTGCCGCTCGGGGTACCGGGAGTGATGCCGGGGGGCACTGGGGTGGACGGCTCCGTGTACCGGGGTGCAGCAGCAGGAGTGAACCGGCGGGCAGAGCGGGCTGTGTCCGGCGGGCGGCCCCGCTCGGTGCAGGGAGGCGGGGGGGGGGCCGGCGCTCGGGGCACCCCCGGGGGCTCGGGCCGGGGCTCCTGCGGGACTCGCGCCCTCCGGGCGGGGCGGGAACGGCAACGCGAGCGCGACCGCCGCAGCCGGTGCCGGTGAGCGCGGGGCCGGTCCCGGGGCGCCGCCGTCCCGGAGCCCCTTCCGCGCTCCCCGCCCCCCCGCCGGCCGGTGCGTGCCCGGTGCTGACGTCAACCCGAGCTCCCGGCCCTATATAAGCACTGGCCGCGCCGCCGGCTCAGCTCCCGCGGGACCGACCGCGCTCCGCTCCACCGCCAGCGCTCCGGCACGGGACAGGGCACCGCGCACCGGGTACGGGACGGTGCACGGGGCCGGGGACGGTGCACGGGGCTGGCGCAGCGGGTGCAGGACGGTGCAATGCGCCGGCAGGGAACGGCGCACGGGGCAGGAGACCGCGCGCCAGGCGTGGGACAGCGCAGTGCGCGGGGCCGGGGACGGCGCTCCGGGTGCGGGACAGTGCACGGGGCAAGGGACGGGGCACGGGCCGGGGACGGCGCACGGGGCAGTGGTCGGTGCAATACGCGGGGCCGGGGACGGCGCACCAGGCACGGGACGGCCCCCCAGTGGAGTCGGTCCCCAAGCCTCCGTGTCCCCTCTGGCTCCCGGGAACGGGACCCGTCCCGAATCCCCCGGTGCCCCGCATGCTCCCCGTGCTCCGCAGGTGCGGACGGAGCCCAGGATGCGACGGGCGCTGCTCACCCTCCTGCTGCTGCTCGCCCGCGCCCAGAGCCAGCGCGCCCGCGCCGACGACAACCGCCTCATCCTCGACGCCGTGGGCCGCTGAGGCCGCGCCGGGGGCCGCGCCGGGGATCGCACCGGGGGCCGCACCGGGGGCCGCGATCCCTGCGACCGCCGCATCCTCCTCGCCGTGGGCCGCTGAGCGCCGCACCGGCGAACTCACCGGCACCGGGACTGGGACCGGCACCGGGCTGCGCCCGCTGCAACCGCCCCCTCCTCGACGCCGGAGAAGGCGGGCGCCGTACCGGCCCCGGGACGGGCCCGCAGGAGCCGCCGGGCCGGCACCGGTTTTGTAATAAAACGTGGTGGAAACCCGAGGCGTGAGCGAGTGCGAGGCGGGGGCTGCGCGGCGCCGGGCACCGGCTCGTCGCGGGGAACCGGCTCAGCGGGGCCGGGCCGGGTCCCGCGGGCGGGGAGCGGGGCGGACGCGGCCGGCAGGGAGCAGCGGGACCGGCAGCGCCGAGCACACGGGGTCGAGGGAAGGGGGCTGTGCCCGCGCGGTGTGTCCCGCCGGGCGGGGAAGTGCCGTGCCCGGGGGGGGGGGGGGGGAAATTACAGCCCCCCGCATGAAAGGAGGTAGCGGTGGACGTGGTGGGGAGCAAAGGGGGCGGGGGCGGGGGGGGGGGGGGGGAAATTACAGCCCCCCGCATGAAAGGAGGTAGCGGTGGACGTGGTGGGGAGCAAAGGGGGCAGCGCGATGGGAACAAGAAGSCCCCCCCGGCCCACCAAGCAGGGCAAGGGCCCCCCGGGCATGTGCACCCAGGCACCGGCAGCCGGGGCACCGGCAGTCGGACCCTGTGCTCCCCATGCAGTGTTACCGCCATGATGTCCTTGAAGCACCAGCAGCATGGCAGGACAGCTCGTGTGGTGGGGTTGTGACAGACCAACACAGGCCCTTCAGGAMGGGCATATGGTCCAGTGCAGGACTCAGGGTGTGGGGCTCCTCTGCGGGGCAATGGCTGGTGGGTTAGGACTGGARGAGAAGGCAGTGAGGGGGACATGGTGGTGGGAGCGTGTTACAGACCACCGACCCAGAGGAGGACGTGGATGAAGCCTTCTTGAAGCAGCTGGAGGGAGGTTTAGTATCCTCATGGGAAACCCTGTTCCTCATGAGGGGCTTGAAYCTCTTTGGTATCAGCTAGAAGGTTGACATAGCAGGACACAAGCAGTCATGGAGGTTTCTGGAGGGTGTCAGGGGTAACTTCTAGATGCAGGTACTGGATGGGTCAACCATGGGAGGCATACAGCGAGGTCTGCTGGTACTGACAAGGAAGCTCTGCCTGGGGATGTCAATGGCAGCCTTGGCTGTAGCAGCTATGAAATAGTGGAGTTGAGGATCCAGACGAGAGTGAGGAAAGGGTGTAGCAGAGTGCAGACCAGCATATTGAGGGAACTGGTGGGGGAATCCTATGGAAGGCACCTCTGAAGGGTGAAGGAGCTTGGGAAAGCTGGCTGGTCTTTAAGGGCCACACCCTGCAAGCATGAGAGTGATCACAGGMCCACAGAGCGGCTGAGGYTGGAAGGGGCCTCTGGACATCATCTGGTCCAACCCTCCSCTCAGAGCAGGGTCAGCTACAGCAGGTAGCTCAGGATCGTGTCAGTTGGATTTYTGAGCATCTTCAAGGATGGAGTCTGCACAACCTCTCTGGACAACCTGCTCCTGTGTTTGTGAACCCTCACAGTAAAGAAACTTTTTCTTATGTTTAAACAGAATTTCCTGTATTTCAATTTGTGCCTGTTGCCTCTTGTCTTTTCACTAGGCACCACTGAGAAGAGTCTGGCCCTGTCACCCCCCCCCATTAGGGTAAAGAATAATTTCTTTATAGAAATCCATCAGGTTTTTATACACATTGAAAAGATCCCCCTGAGCCTTCTGCTCTACAGGCTGGACAGTCCCAGCTCAGCCTCTCCTCATATGAGAGATGCGCCAGTCCCTTAATTATCTCCATGGCCCTTTGCTGGACTAAAACGCCAGCATGCCCATGTCTTTCCTGTACTGGAAAGCCCAGCTCTGGACCCAGCACTCCAGGTGCGGCCTCACCGGGGCTCAGCAGAGGTGCAGGATCACCTCCCTTGACCTGCTGGCAACGCTCTGCCCAACGCAGCCCCCTCTGCCCATCTCTCCAGCCTGTCGAGGTCTCTCTGAACGGCAGCACAGTCCTCCGGGGTATCAGCCGCTCCTCCCAGGTTTGTATCGGCTGCGAGCTTGCTCAGAGCCGCGGTTCCTGGGCCGTCTCTGCCTGGAGGCTGGCGAGAAGCGGCGAACCGCGGGGCTCTCCGGGCACCTGTCCTGGCCAGCGTTTTTGCCGATGGCCTGGAGGAGGCAGCAGCGGAGCGCCTGCTCSTCAAGTTTGGGGACGACACCGAGCAGCCCGCTGGCTCGAGAGCGGCCGCAGGAACGGGCAGGAACGAGCCGCACCGGGGCAAAGGCAAAGTCCTGCCCTGGGAAGGACGAACCCCCGGCAGCGACAGGGGCTGGGGACGGACGGGCTGGGGACGGGGCAGCGCTGCCAGAAGGGTCTGGCCGTCTCGGTAGACACAAGCGCGACGTGCGCCAGCAGCGTGCCCTGGCCACCAGTGTCCTGGGCTGCATGAGCAGGACCACARCCGGGAGATGGAGGCAAGTGGTGATCTCCCTTCACCCAGCGCTCGTTAGACCACAGCTAGACCCTGCATCCCCTCTGGGTCCCACTGCCCCACGACAAGAAAGACATGGACAAACTGGAGTGAGATCAGCCAAGGGCTACTGAGATAGGGGAGATGAGTCGTGCCCACCTCCCATGTCGTGCCCCATGTTGGGGGGGGGGATGTGTTGGCCATATCCCATGCAGAGGCATGTGCTGTGCCATGTCCCACGCAGGGGGATGTGTCAGGCCTTGTCCCATGTCTGGAGGATGCGCTGTGTAGGCCATGCCCCATGCAGAGGGAGGTGCTGCCATGTCCTGTGGAAGGGGATCGGCCAGGGCACTTGCAGTGCCATGCCAAGGCGGGCTCAGCTGCAGCGCTGCCGTCTCCTGCCCACCCCCCCAGCTCCAAGCAGGACCCATTTTGGGAAGGGCTGGAGCTGCTCATGGCACCCCAGCCCTGTCGCAGGGCTGCTCTGCTCTCAGGAGAAGGAGCTTTTCCAGGTATCGAAGGGGAGTTTCCTCCACTCCAGCTTGTGCCGTCTCCTCTTGTCCTGCCTTGTGTTTCCCTCCCTGGAGGAGTCTGGTTCTGGCATCTCTGCACCCCAGGGGCTATGAAGTGCCCCCTCCTCCGGCCATGCAAACACATCCCTTTCCCTCAAGCATCCCAAGCTCCTGCCCCACCATCTGGGTGGACCCATCTCACTCCAGGGCCCCTGTGTCTGTCCAGCCGTGTCCCGAGCACAGTGTGACACGTGGCACCCACAGCACCGTGGGGGAGGCCCCGGGTCTGCTCCCAGCCTGCTCAGCACAGGGCCCGGCACGTGGCCAGGCTCCCTGAGCCTGATCTCGCCAGGGCAGGAGACCGGCCCCATACACCCCCAACAGGAAAACCCTTCCCTTCATCTAGCGGGAATCCGTGGGTTCCCGGCTTGTGCCACTGCCTCTCGTCCTCTTCCTGCACCTCCCGGGAGGGGTCCAGCTCTTGCAGCCACCTGTTAGCAGCTGCGGTGGCAACCAGCTCCCCTCGGCCCCCTGCACCCCATCCTGTCCCATGCCCGGCCCCGTTGCCCYGCTCGCTCCAGGGTGTCCGCACCCGCCTGCCGCTGGGGGACTCAGCTCGGGGCAGCCACAGCCCCACAGGGTGGTGGCAGCTGGGCACGGTCCCGGTCCCCGCCGGGGCAGGGGACAAGGCTGAGCTGCGGCTGTGCACGCTGCCTCGTGCGTCAGCCGTGACGCGTGCCCGCTGCGGTGCCCGGGCGAGGCGGCTGACGCAGCCGAAGCGCAGCGGCAGCGTCGATGGCAGCGGAGGCGGTGGTGGCAGCGGAGGCGGTGGTGGCGGCGATGCAGCCCGCAGGCCGTGCCCCAGTGCGGTGATGGCTGCAGTGCTCCGGCTGCGCTCGGCCAGCTCATCGCCGCCTGTTTGCTCAGCGCGCCCCGGGCACTGCGCTGCCGCCGCAGTGGCCGGCACAGCCGCGTGCTCGCGCCGGGCCAGGGACACGCCAGCAGGAGCGGCGCCGGCCCYGGGACAAACAAAGCAGGGAGCACGRAGACGGTTTTCCTCTCACACGGTTTAATGCTGGGCAGGAGCAGCTCCRCTTCGCAGGGACATGCAGAGGTGGGCAGGGGGCCCGCGACGCACTCGCCGGTGCTGCCAGCGCCACGTGCTCTCCAGCCGGGACGCTGCCGCGGCCCCGCTCAGTGCTGACCTGCGCGGGAGAGCGGCCTCAGCCCCCACTGCCAGGACCCTCCCCGCTGCCCCCCAGCCCGCCCCGACCCGGCCCCATGGAGGGTCTCACCATGGGGAGCACCAGCCGGCTTCTGCCACGACCCCACGTCTGCAGAGGGAGAGCGGAGAGAGGATGGAGACGGGGGCCGCACGGCACGGCACGGCTCCGGCACCGGCACTGGCACCGCTCTGCCATGCATGACCCCCCCCCCCCC
>NW_020447500.1:21691-44438 GCF_003343035.1 Apteryx rowi | reverse complement strand
CACACACACACACCCCGGCAGACCTGCAGGTACACGGCCATCTGGGGCTCCTCCATGGCCTGGATGGCCGACTCCACCAGCTTGGAGGAGGCCTCCAGGTGGTCGCCGTACTGGCGGATGAGGCCGCGCACGCGCTGCTCTTTGGCCTCCTGCTCCCGCGCGATGCTCTGCAGCAGCTCCTTCTTCCGCTCCTCCAGGATGCTGTACAGCGCCTCGAACCGCAGCCCCAGCTGCTGCTTCTGCCGCCGGCCGTTCTCCTGCCGGAGCACTGGGATCACGGGTGCCCCACGGCCCCGCCATGGCCCCACGGGCCCCCCCCTCCCCGCTGGCTGCACTGCCCCGGGGCCGTAACTGGCACCAAGGGCCCCACCACATCCTGGGCTCCATCAGCCCCTCTGCCTTGGGGGGGGGGGGGTCCCAGGGTGACTTTTAGGTGCTGCAATCTGGGAGGAAATTCCTCTCCCGAGGACATTCCTGGCCCTTG
Organism: Apteryx rowi; assembly: GCF_003343035.1. Taxonomy (NCBI): domain Eukaryota; kingdom Metazoa; phylum Chordata; class Aves; order Apterygiformes; family Apterygidae; genus Apteryx; species Apteryx rowi. Next base: position 43,954 of record NW_020447500.1, on the reverse strand, counting down.
ATCCCATGTGCACTGCTCCGGGGCCATGCACCTGGAGACCATGCAGAGCCAGGGCAATCCTGAGCCTGGCAGGTGCTGGGGTCGGTGGGACAGGGTGCAAGGAGCCGTCGGGGCTCCCAGCTGCGAACGCTGCTCCAAGTACTGCTCCGAGYGCGCCAGGGTGGCAGCACACGGGTGCGTGAAGTGGGATTCACCCAGCGGCAACGTGGAGCTCGGGCACCAGCACTGGCACGCCGCTGCCCCGGCCATGGAGCCACAGAGCCCCAAGGGGACGTGCCCTGGCACCCACCTCGATGGTCCTGCAGATCTCCTCCATCTGGGTGATGATGGCCTGGATGCGGTCGTTCCCCGCCACCAGCATGGCGATGCCATCACTGAGCTCGCTCTGGGAGCAGACGGGGGTGAGGGCCGGCAGGGCGGGCGGCCCCCAGGCCCACGCCGGCCCCCCAGGGCCACCCACCTTCTGGCGCTGGTAGACGGCAGGCAGCGGCGCCACCTCRCAGTCCTTGTGTGCCCCGAAGACCTTGCAGAGGGAGCAGGTGGGCACCTCGCAGCGCAGGCAGTAGATGTTGATCCGCTCGTCCTCGTGCTCCTCGCACATGAGGTGCTGCTCTGCCTTGGTGTGCAGCGGCCTGCGGGGACGGGCGCCGATGCCCACCACACACCGGCCCCCCAGGACCCGTGGGCCGTGTGCCCACTGCCCCAGCACCCACTGGCCATGCAGCTCCCGGCCCGCAGGGGCCCTGATGCCCCCATCCCGTGTGGGTTTCCACCCCCAGCCCTGGGCATGCAGCCCTGAACCCTGTGCACTCCCCTAGATCCAGGGGGCTCAGTCCCCCCGTGTCCTCCCAGTGCCCCCCGTGGATTCCCGCTTTGGGCTCCCCCGTGGCCTCCCCCTCCTGGCGCCCCTCGTGGGCTCTCTCTGTGTCTTCCCTGTGCGCCCCATGAGCTCCCTCCATGCTTCCCCATGGGCTCCCCCCGGGGGTTCCCCCCCCGTGGGCTCCCCCCCGGTGCCCCCTCCGTGCCGGCCGCACCTGGCCGACTCCTGCTTGTAGATGTCGATGATGTTCTCCACGAGCAGGTTGCGCTGCAGCCCGTACACCCCGTGCCGGTCCAGCACCACCTCGTGGCGGCACGACGGGCACCGGAACCGGCCCCCCGACGGCACCGCGCTGGAGCCCCGCGACTGCCACAGCGGGTTGGACGCCTGGGGCGGGGGGGGGCGGGTGGTGTCAGAGAGGGCGGCACCGGGCAACCCCGGGACACCGGGCACCCCCCCCACACGGTACCGGGCACCCCGGGACACCGGGCAGCCCCTCTCCCCCGATCGCTCCCTCGCCTCAGGCCGTGCCGGCCCCGCCGCCCCGGGCCGGGAGCCAGATCCGGAGCCCGGACCCGCCGCCCCGGGCCGGGAGCCAGATCCGGAGCCCGGACCCGCCGTGCCCCGATCCCCGCTGGCACCGGCGCCGGCACCGAACCGGCGCAGCCCCGCGCCCCGCCGGACCCGGCTCGGACCCCCCCCCCCCCAACCCCGCACCGAGGCGACCCGGCCGGGCCGGGAGCGACCCACGGCGGCCCCGACACGCCGCGGCCCCGGCCCCGAGCTCGCAGCGCTGCCGGCAGCGGGGCGAGCGGCTGAGCCCCGGCGGGCCCGTGGCGGATCCAGCCCCGTCCCCGGCGGGTCGGGGTCACATTGCCCCCCACCCCGCTGGCGGCTCGGGACGGGCCCCCTCGGGTGGGTCGGAACCAAACCCCCCTTCCCCGGTGGGTCGGGGTCACATTGCCCCCCACCCCACCTCGGGTGGGTCGGGGTTGGAACCAGCTCGCCTTCCCCTGTGGGTCCCGTCGGGTCCCCCCTGGGTGAGTGGGGGTTGGATCCGCCCCCCTTCCCCGGCGGGTCGGGGTCACATTTCCCCCTCCACAGCGGGTCGGGGGTCACATTGCCCCCACCGCCGGGGGTCGTGCCAGCCCCCGGGCCGCCCCGCACCTGGAAGACGTCGTTGGCGCACTTGCGGCAGAGGTTGTGCTGGCAGGGCAGGATCACCACGGGCTTGGTGAACATCTCCAGGCAGATGGGGCAGATGAGCTGCTTCTCCAGGCTCTCCATGCTCCGCGCCTCCGCCAGCAGCGGCTTCAGCCCCACCGCGAAGTTCATCGCCGCGGTGCCCGCCTCGGCCCGGCCCGGCCCGGCCCGACCCGCTCCGTGCACACCCGGCCCCGGCCCCGGCCCCGGCCCCGGTACCGCTCGGCCCCTCTCCCGGTCCCGGGCCCCGCCGCCGCCGGAGCCGCCCGCTGCGCCCGCGCTAATTTTAGCCGCCGGGGCCGCCGCAGCTGTCAGCGGCGTCGGGTGACACTGAGTCACGGCGCCGGGCGGGGGCCGCGACGCCCCCGGCACCGCCCGCACCGCACCGGCAGGCGGCCGCGGGGACCCCGGCCCCGGCCAGCGCCAGCGGGCGCGCACGGACCCCGGACCCCGGACCTGCGCGAGCCCCGGTCCCGTGCGCCGCCTCCCCTCCGTGGCCGGGAACACGGCAGGGACCTCGCGGCGGCCTGGCCCCGACACCGCGGCTGCTCCAGTCCCGGGGATCCCGTGTCCTGCACCCCGTCAACACCAGGGCTGCTCCAGTCCCGGGGGATCCCGTGTCCTGGGTCCCTTCAACACCGTGGCTGCTCCAGTCCCAGGGATCCCGTGTCCTGTGCCCCATCAACACCGCAGCTGCTCCGGTCTGGGGGATCCCGTGTCCTGTGCCCCGTCAACACCGGGGCTGCTCCAGTCCCAGGGATCCCATGTCCTGTGCCCTGTCTCTGCCTCAGCCCTGGATCTCGGCCAGCTGCAGGGGTGCAGCCCCATGGGGCCAGCAGCAGCCCCCAGCCCAAAGGCAAAGACACCACCACCCCGCCAAGTCCCCTTCCCAGTCCCATGCTCCTGGCATGGCACACCAGGGTGCCATTCCCAGGTGCCATGATGTATGCCATGCCAGGTGCCATGCCCAGGTGCCATGCTGGGGTGTCATGCCATGTGCCATCCCCACATGCCATTCCCAGGCACATGGGGCTGCGCCCCCCTCTCCCAACAAGCCCCGAGTGCAGAGCCCGGGCAGACCTCACTCCGCTGCCCGCACTGCTGCTCTGGCGTGAGCCCAGCTGCTCCCTGGGGACCCTCAGTGCAGCAGGGCTCCCCCGCAGCCCCTGCGAAGGRATGAAGACGGGGCCCCTGCCCCAGCCAAGGCAGCAGGGTGGCGAGGGCTGTGCAGGGCCCGCTGGAGCCCCACGTGGCTCCGGCCAGGCTGGCACAGCATCAGCAGAGCTCAGGAGGAACAAAGCTGCCTTGCTGCCAGGTTCTCGCCCGGCGGGTACATGCCCTTCCCGGGAGATAACAGAGCTGGGAGCGGGCTCGGGTCCCGTGAACACAGGCCAGAGCCAGCCCCCCCCCCCCCAAACACTGGCATGGAAGAAYGCCCGGGAACACTGGTGCCAGGGACGCCCCCATCCCGTGCCGCTCGCCCTGACACTTCAGCTATATTTAGTGGGTGAGGCAGCGCACACAGCTGCGGGCCGAGAGACAAGGGCCAGGGCTCAGGGCAGCCCGCTTGCCCCTTCTCCCACCCTGGCGCAGGGCAGGGACCATCCAGGACATGCACGTGGAGCCGTGAGCTGGCACAGGCGGTGGAAACAGACCTGGGGGGRCTGAGAGCTGCTCCTGGTGGGTGCAGAGCGGGGCTGGCCCTTGCGACGGGCCGTGGGCGCCCCACTCCGCTGTGGGTGCTGCAGCTCCTGCGCTGCCTCAGCCTCGGTAGTGCCGTGCCAGCCTGGTGCCCCAGTGCCTCATCCAGCAGCGCAGGGACAGGTCCCGTCCCCACAGGGCCACAGCTCCTGTCTCCCGCCCCAGGCAGAAGGGGGAAGAGGGTGGCTGCGGCACAGCACAGTGGCAGCAGGGGGAACTGGAACGGTTCCTTCACACACGCGCCTGCGCGCCGGTGGTGCGGGAGCTCCGAGAGAGCCCGCGTTAGCCCAGCAGGACCCGGGTGCCCCTGCCAGGCTCCGGCTGCCCTGGGACTGCACAGCTCAGCCCAGCCCAGGCAGCTCAGCAGCAGGGACTGGGAAAGGCCTGGACCCCTGACAGCCAGCACCATCCAGAGGGTGCGGAGCTGTCCCAGGAAGACGACAGGAGACGAAATGACATTCACCCCTGCCAGAAACTGCCCCCTCTAGCAGCACTTGAGCTGCGACCCACCGACTCGGCCCCCCTTCCTCAGCCCACCACCCCTACGGCCTCAGCCAGCACAGGGCAGAGCCAGGCAAGGGCACCTCCCACCAGGGCAACACCCGCCTGAGAGCGTTCAGGCAGCTCCTGCCAGGCTAGAGACCACGCAGAAACACGCTCCCCTCCCATCATCCTTTAATGGTGCCCATAAAACCTATACAAACCCAAGGAAAGTGCCTGTGCCTGGGCGCAGCCCTGCAGGGAGCCTGCCAGCAACAGGCAGCGTGGGGCACAGCCGGCGCCCCAGGACCGCAGGGGCACAGAGGAAGGAGGTACAGATGGCCGCACCCCAGCCCCGCAAGCAGCATTTGGCACCCAGCACCTGTACGGAGGGTCCCCATGTGGGCAGGGAGCAGGCTCAGCCCAGCCCCAGGGATTACAGTGCTAATGGTCTCTAATACCCTCGGCCGCTTCCTGCAGGCTGCGGAGCCTGGACCAGGCGGCCCCCGCACGCTGCCGGCAGGCTGCTGGGCCCCAAGGAGAGCACCCRGCTCTGGCAACGGGCTGCTGCCACAGCCGCAAACAGCGACCCCCAGCCAAGCCAGAGCCAGCGGGGCAGCAAGGGGCCGGGGCGCACATGGGATGGGGGCGCCCGGTGCTGCTGGTGAGCGGCCAGGCTGCGCACAGGGCTGGAGCGCAGCGCCAGCGGCTGGTCCCAGCAGGGAGCCAGTCCCGGCCTCTCCGGTCATAGTCCAGTCACAGTGGGTTCAGTCTGCCTTCAGCGGGGCCTCACCTGAGAGCTGGTGCCCAGGGCTGGGCTGGGACACAGCGGCAGAAGAGGCACTGGGGATGGGGCACAGCAGCAAGGGGCTCCAGGCCACCTCTGTCGCCAGTGCTGGGATACAGGGGTATCTCTGTGGAGCTCGAACAGGGGCACAAGAGCCTCTGCACTGATGCTGGCCAATTTAACCTGAGATTCTAGCCACAGTGAGGCTGGACAGCCACCCTGGGTGGCAGGACAGGAGTCCTGGAAAGCGACAGTCCCAAAGGGGGGTCCCTGCCCAGAGTCCTGGGGCTGTTGGCGGGGCTGAGGCCAGCCTCATGCATTCGTCTTGGTGCTGACGCCCTGCGATGGCTCCGCTCCGGCAGGCGGGGGCTGGGCCACAATAGGTATCTGCATATCTGGAAAACAAGAGCTGCAGGTCAGCGGCTGAGCCTCATGCCGTGGTGCCGGGAAACAGCTGTTTGGGACATCCCAATGCCCTCATTCAGTCTCCCACGAACCAAAGCTCTCCGCCCTATCTGACAAGGGCCCACACCTCCAGCCAACACACAGCCACTCCAGCAGTCCCCTCACCCCAGGGAAGCCTGCAGAGATGACCTAAGAGTAGTACAAATCCCAGAATATCTCAGACTGTAGATCCCAGCATGGCCACAGCCTACCAGCACCGGGGAAGGACCAGCCTAGAGCATGGCTGCTCTCCCCGCACTCCTTCCCCAGGAGAGCACGAGCCCAGGTGTCTCTGGACCCCAAACCCCTGCAGGACCTTCAGGAAGCCCTCTCCAAGGAGGAAATGAGGAAGGGCAAGATACTCTCGATAACCTGCACAGGGGCTCCCTCTACCACCTCTCATCACCAAGGCTCAAGCTAGAAACACCAAGGTTGGCTCTTGAGCAACACATGTTGCTAAGTCAGATCCTACTGTTTAATAAGAGCACAGTCTCCCCAAATGAGACAAGATCTCCCCCAGAAACCTCACGCAGCAGAAGAGAGCCAGGCGCTCGCAGACACAGGAGCTGGACATACAAAGGGGCACAGAGACTGCCTAACTCACCGCTGTCCTCCGCACGGATCTGCGCCTCCAGGTCCTCGGGGTTGACGTACTTGTAGGACTCGTCCTCCTCGGGCGGTCGGCACTTCCCGCAGCAGAAGCAGCAGCAGCAGCAGCAACAGCAGCAGGTGATGATGCCACAGCACAGACCCAGGGCCTGCAGAGGGGAGGCGCGTTGTGAGACACCTGAGCCCGCTGTCAGCCCAGGCCCCACGGCTGACCCCGTCCCCGGGGCTGCTGCCCCGCTGACCTGCTGACCCCCCACGGCAGCCCCGCGAGCCCTCTGGCGCGGGCGCGCAGCGGCGGCGGGGCAGGGCTCACCTTGAACCACCACTTGGACATGAGGAAGTAGTACTTGACGCTGTCCTCGCCGAACTGCTCGGCCACGTAGAGCCCCATGGAGCCGTACTCGGCGTAGATGCGCCGCTTGCCCTCGTCGCTCAGCGTGGCGTGGGCGCTGTTGATCTCCTTGAAGCGCTCGGCCGCCGCCGGGTCGTCGGGGTTCTTGTCCGGGTGGTACTTGAGGGCCAGCTTCCTGCGGGGCACCGGGGCTGGCACGGCGCGGCACCGGCACCGGCACGGCGGCCCCCCCCCCCCGCCTCGCCCCGCCGCCCCCCGCCCGGCCCGGCCCGGCCCGGCCCGCCGTACCGGTAGGCCTTCTTGATCTCCTCGGGGGAGGCGCCCTTCTCCAGGCCCAGGACATGGTAGAGGCTCTCCCCGGCCCGCGACAGCTTCCGCTGCGGCCGGCTGGGCTCCGCCATCCTGCCTGCGGCGACGAGCACCGGCGACGCGTCACGGCGCGGCGCGGCCCCGCGGCCCGACCCGCCGCCCCTCACCGGCGCTTCCGCACGGCGGCCCCGGCGCCGCCTCTGCGCCTGCGCGCGCCACCGCCCAGCGCCGCGCTGCGCACGCGCCGCCCCGCCCCTCCCCGCCCGCGCAGGCGCGCTGGCGCCCACAGCGGCAGCTGCGTCACAGACGGAGCCCACGGGCCCGCGGCCCCGGCGGCGCCCCGCCCCGAGGCCCCGCCCCGTCCCCCCCGGGTCCCCCCGCCCCGCCGCCAGCAGGACTCGGCGCTCGGCGCTGCTCCTTTATTGCCGTGCGAGACCGAGGCCGCCGCGTACAGCACCGAGCGCGGGGAGCGCAGCGCCGCGCCGGGACCGGGGCCCCTGGCCGCGGAGGAGCGGGAGGATCCCCGCAGGGACCCCCACACGGCTGCCCCGGGCCCCGCACACCGAGCCCCGGCGGCGGCCTGCTGCAGCGCGGCCCTCGGGCCGGCACCCGGCCGCCCGCGGCGCCGGAAGGCAGCGGGGAGAGGGCTTGAATATCAAAGCATCGCTGCGGCCGCAGGGGCTGCGGGCAGCCCCTGCCCTCCCCAGGCCGGTGCAGGGAGGGGACGGAGTGTCGCATCAGTGGGGCGAGGCGTTTCCTTGAGGAGAACCCCAGTCCCTGGTAGTTTTTCAAGTAGCTGGCCTGCCCAGGCAGGGCAGGAGGAGAGCCAGGTGGGCAGCTGCTCAGAATAAATACAAATAAATACAGATTCCAGCAAGTGAGCCTGCACGCACACACACAGCCCCCAGAGGAAGCCTCGAGGGGACTGGTCCCCATCCACCTGCCTCGTACGGGAGCGGGCGACCTCTCACACCCGTGCTTCGGAAAGGCGCTGGAAGGAGACCACCTCTCCTTTCCTGGGCGCGCAGGCTTGGCCAGGCTGCAGAAGCAGATCTCCTTGCAACGAGGAGCGCCTCTCTCCCCACCTCACCGAAGCGGGCTGCAGGAGGTGACGTCCCTCCCTGCGCAGGGGTGAGGATCCATCCCGTGAGGAGCCATTCCTGTGGGGCGGAGGGAGAGGCTGGCGGCGGGGGGCTAGTCCTGCAGGGCTGGAGAGCCTGAGGTTGGCACAGGGCCCTGTGCTGGGGCTGGGCACAAGCTGGCAGCTCGGAGCCCCTCCTGGGGGCAGAGGTGGGCAGCCCACCCAGTGGCCAGCCYGGCTGGTGGCCAGGGCAGCCCGCTCAGCAGTCCATGCTGTCACTCTCACACCAGGCGGACGGAGCRTCAGTACCGAAATATCTGTCCCCGAAGTTACCTGAAGGACGAGGGGACAGAGTGAGGCACTGGCAGCACTGGACCCCATCCCACTTCGCGCCCTCCCCAGCACAGCCGAGGACCCCAGGGGAGCAGGGCTCTGCTCTCAGCATGGCAACGTGGCACCCCCACCAGAGTCCCAGCGGGTGCCCAGGCAGTCTGTGATGAGGATGGGATGAGACAAGGGAGACCACGGGGCCTGTCCAGTGCCCAGCCGGAAAGGCGCAGGCTGTGCGGCCAACACACCAGCGTCCACCCCTCACCAATGCCCGGGATGATGTGGAACTCCTCATTGATCCTCTTATCCACAGCAGTAGTGATGATGCGGACACGAGGAAAGGCGTAAGCCACGGAGTGCACCCCCATCTCTGCCATCAGCAGCGACAGCAAGAAGATCTTGTCCTCTTGGACATCATGGTCCTGCAGCACAGACAGTCGTGAGAGCCTGGCCAGCCGCAGGAGGAGGGCTGCGTGCCCCCAGCCCCTGCGCCCCACCAGCCTTGTCCCCTTACCAGTAAGACACGCACTGCCATCATGGCTGCGGCACCCGTGGACACAGTGCTGTCCATGAGGATGACATAGTCTTCGCTGATCTCCTTGGGAAGGCGCAGGTAGTGGAGCTGCAGAGGGAAGCAGACGTGGTCACCTACCCCATGATGCCTTGGCTGATGGTGGGAGCTTGGCTGGGATGTTCCACACCAGAAACGGCCCCAGGCCAGTAGGCRCTGCTCACCTCGGGCTCCCCTGTGTCGTGGTTGGTCTGGATGAGTATCTTGCCCAGCCGGATGTCTTTGCAGACAGCAGTAAGGGCCTGCTCCATGGTCTCCCCTGCTCTCAGGATGGACACACCTGTGATCTGTGGAAGGGACAAGAGCACGCTTGCTTTGCGTTGCCACCCTGGTGAGCCCCCTGCGTGTCGGTCACTCGAGCAGGGGAGCCCAGCCCCTCAGGCTGCCTCCAGAACAGCAGCCCAACAGCCTCCTCAGAGGCACACAGCACTGCCTCCACAGAGAGGCAGCAAGACCAGCTGGGTGCCCCCAGATCTCCTCATGCCCAAGTCCAATCTCCAGTCTCACCTGCCCTTCCCCAGCTCCACAGCTCTGCGACGCCCTCATGCCTCTGGCCAGGGGCCCAAGAGATAGTCTCTGCCCTGGGGAGCTCTGAGGCTCCAAGGAGGCCTGAATGCATTATCTCTGCACCGTGGGATGAGGGAAACAAGCCTAGCCAAGCAGTTCCTATGCACAGCGATGGACCCAGAGAGCCACCAGTTTTCCCGGTCAGTACCAACCCTAGAAATGGGGGGGCTGCATGTCTGCGAGGGAGAAAGGGGCTGGGACAATGTCTCACCCTCTGCCTGTGAAACCGCTTTCCTTCGTACGTTGTCCCCTGGGGCGTCTCCACAGTAACCGACTGAAGAAAGGGGAGGTTAACAGAGTACAGACAAATCCAGGCTCCAGCATGGCCCAGCTTGCTCAGGGGGGCACAGGGAAGACAATGATGTGGCCATGGCTGCACCCAAGGAGCAGTCACATACCTTGAGCGGCAGGAAGGAGAGGGCATGTTCAATCAACAGCCTCATTAGGCGCTTGGAGTAGAAGATGAACTCATCCCTGGTCGTGTCCTTGTTCCTGTTGAGGGAGGATACCGATGTGGGAGATGAGAGCGGAGTCCCTGCTCCACCTTGGAGCCAGCAAAGGAAGGGCTCAAAAGGAAAGCAAGAATGAACAAAGAACAACCTGTGGTAACCTGGAAGCTCTCAGAGGGAGGAGGAAGGGGGATGAGACATTGCCACTAATCATTAAGGCTCTTAAGACCCCAGCTTAGAGCAGACCATCTGGAGATCTCCCTTGAGATTGCACAGGGAGGAGAAGGGCCAGGGCCCACAGGATTATCCTCATACCCTCCTGACCTCTCAGCTTGGGACAGAGCTTCTCTAGGTGCTGTTCTGGCTAGAGTGACAGACAACTATCCAGGAATGGCCTTGCCAGGAGACCTGGCACTCGGAGGAATGGGAAGAAAACACTGTACAGGCTGACTGCAGCTCCATGCATGAAGTTCTACCTGCAGGATCACACTGGAAAAATGGTCTGGCACAGGAAATATGAGGTCATGGAAGAGATGCATATCAGCGTGTCCTGTGACGTGATGGGAGGGACAGTGGCACTCAGCTGCAGCAGAGCTGGAACCCCAATACCACACACTGGGGATGGGGAGCACAGAACTGCAGCCCTAAACCTCAGCCTGGTTGATGTCAGCAGCTGCCCTTGGCCTGGGTGCTTAGACATTTTAAAACCTTGCCGGGAATGAAATTTCCACGTGAACCAGCAGGCTGAGGGAAGGGGTTATTCCCTCTGTTCAGCACCTGTGAGGCACATCTCCCACACAGTGCCCAGTATGAGACTCCCAGTACCAGACAGATGTGAGATCCCTGGAGCAAGCGGGGCCCACCAGGCTGGCTGGGGGCTGGAGCACAGGACATACGAGGAGAAGCCAAGAAAGCTGGGTTTGTGTAGCTGGGAGAAGAGAAGGCAAAGAGGGATCTTATTCCTGTCCTCAACAACCTAACGAGTGGGTGGAGAGAAGCAAGGGCTGAACTCTCTTTGGGGGCACAGGGACAGGATGAGAGGCAATGGCACAAGYTGGGATAGGGAAAATTCCCATTAGATATTAGGAGCATTTTCCTGATGACAGTAGTCAAATATTAGAACAGTGGTCAGAGAGGCTGTAGGACCTCCTTCCACAGAAACATTGTAATCTTGCCTGCACAAGAAACACTGAAATCGTTTAAGGACTGGCTAGCCTCATGGCAAGGACTGCTAATGCAACAGGGTAGTAGTCATAGGACCATGAGAACCTCACCAGCACGGTCACAAAAATGAGAGCAAGGAGGGAAAGATGTCAGCTGCCCTGAGTGCTTCTCCAAGACTGCAAGCATAGGAGAGTGAAGCCAGGAGGACTGCAACGGTGCGCACTGTCTGCAAGACTTGGCAGGGCAAGGCATCGGCACCTGTGAAGATCTATGGGGGGGGCCCAGAGGACAGAAATGGTGATCACATCTGACCAGACATTGCAGGGACCACAGAGACAGCCTGATCATGAATGCAGGCAGAACTAGCACAACTGTCCAGGTTCTGCCTTGGTAGTAGCCAGTGTCTTTCATATGACAACTTGGCAGGTGATGCATGTACATGTATGGTCCACAGGACTCAGCACTGCTGTCAGTGGCTCCTTTCAGAGCTTCTACCACAGCACGTATGTAGACAAAGCCTTTGCCCTGTGTGAGGACAGAAATCCATAAAGGAGAAGCCAGTCTGGCATCACACAGGCTTACATCAGCTGGGGCACCTGCCACTGTCCTCAGTTTTGCCAGGCACTGGTTGAGCATAGGGGCAAGCCCGCACTGCAGATAACCTTCCYCAAGATATTCACCACCATTAGCACTGCAGGGTTGAGTGAGCGTGAGCAAAGTCTGCCAGGAAACCCAGGTTCAGGTGCTCACAGAGCACAGCCCACTCCACAAAGCAGCAACTGGCCTTCCCAAGGGACTTGCTTGCCACTACCTATGCTGAACTTCATCTGCTATTTCAACAACTGCAAATTGCAGTCTAAACCATTCTGCAGTTCTCCAGTTGGAACTCATTTTTATTACTTGAATAGTAGCAAACTGTCATCTTGGTCAAAACTGATCTGCACAAAAGGGCCGAATATGCTGAACATCACAGATCCCAGCAGGACTGACTGGTGACTCCCCTCAGTTTTCTCAGTACAACATTTACTCTTTCCCTCTGTTTCCTATCTTTCAACCAAGTATCTGTCACTACAAGAATCTTTCTTCTTATTCCACTACTTATCTTTGGCAATGGACCTATTCAAGGGGGTTTACAAAAGGGAAGAGAGATTTTTAGCAAATAATTCTCCTTCATCCATAATTAACGGTTCCTCAAACAGCTCCAACAGGTTTCCCTCAAGGGAAAGGCAGCCTACAGAGCCTTTCTAACCATCTCCATGACCGTGGCTATGGTTCCTGCTCTTCATTGTACCTCCTTCCTCCTGCAGAAGTCAGGCTTAGGCTTGCCCTGGAGAGCTTCTTTATCRTTGTAGCAGAAAAAGCAGTGATTTTTTTGGTTTTATTTTATTTATTTTTATTACAGGCTGGTGGCTAAAGAAGAGCAGAAGAAAATCATGGTAACTTCCCATAAGTAGCAGGCAACTACCTTGTGGCAAAAGTCTTTAGTGCAGATATTGCTGCCACTAAAGACTTGCTGGCCTGTAGTAAGGTACTGTCAAAGAGCGCTGGTCATACTGCTTAATGACTCCGGTAAGCTTGGAAAGGAAACTGAGCTAGGATTGCCATCCAGTCCTGAGAACATATAATGATAGGTAAGCCAGTAGCCAAAGCTGGCCCATCTCTGCTAGCAATCCAAAGCAAAGATCACTGTACGGCTTCAGAAAAGGCATTTCCCCAAACCCACTTCTGAAATGGGAAAAAGAGAGGCCAAACCCCAAACTAGTCAAGTAACTAAACACAATGTGAATAGGGACCTAGGAGCCTGTTGGATTAGTCTCACATACATGAGAAGGACTTGTTCGCTTCCTCTCAGAAGGGAGACATGATGACGAGACATAGGTCCTGGGGCTTTTCACTCTCCAGGGAAAGCATTTCCATTTGGAGCAGATAATCACCTTCACGTAAAATGAGACTCAACTAGTTTTAACAAATGTTCAGTAGAAGCTGTTAACTCAGTACAGAACCACGGAAGAATTGCAGATAACTTCAAAACCAATCCAAATGAACTGACGCAGTTTCAGAGAGTTCTACTACAATCCAGAAATGGCTCAAGAATGACGCAAGCCTGAGAAAGAGATGCTGCAAAGATACAGGCATCCTCGCTAACAACAAAGATGTTGAAAGGAGTAGGGTGCTCTGAATGCCATCAATTTGGAGGTCAAAATGACCAGCTGCTGCTGCTGACTGCAGTCCCAAGCAGCTGAAGCCAATCAGGACTAATGCATTAATGTCCTTCCACTGCCCACTGTAGATTGGATGTATAGGAAGAACGCCTGAAGCATTCAGCATCAAATCTCCACCTGGGAGGAAATGTATTCATCACAGTCTTCAGTGCATCCGAGAAGCATTCAAACAAGGCAAGGGAACTTTCGTGTTGTCATACAGGAAGTTGAAATGACATCCAAATTGAAAATAAAGTGCAGAGCATAAAAGGAAGTGGTAATGCATGTTTGGGGCTTGTTAAAGACATAGGGTGTTGTCTGGGAAGGACCACATAGTCAAGAAAAATGTTCAGTTTCCCTGGAACCAGGAGATAAAGCTTCAACAGACAACACAAATGGTGTAAAGTGAAAGGAGGCCACGCGATACTGCTCAGTCCTCTTCAGGACAAAGGGGAGACGGTTCAGAGCTGACACTGCGTGGCGGGCTGGCTAGACTAATAAAGTGCATAAAACCAAGAGCAAAAGGAAGGGACAAGTGAGCATGGCATCAGCCTAGTTTAGGCGTGCATGCTGACACTGAACAGAGGTTACGCAGGTGCCTGAGAAGCAAGCACGAAGGTGCAGCATTACTCGTTCTGAGCACCACCTCTCTGACTGCTGCTGAATCTCTGCTGGAAGATTTGCAAGGCTGGAGGTTTAGAAGATAACTGCTGACTACGTGGAAACAGGGAGTAGCAGAAAGGGAGGAGGGAACAGCAGAATGTCAGACAGCATTAGCGGCTCTTAGGGCATTGGAAATGCAAGAGCAAGTGATGACTGTTTTGTATTGGCCACTGTCAGGTAAGGCGTGAGCTGGGACAGAGCACACCTGCAACTGACCACAAGACGGCTGGCTCCTGAGGCCTTGAACATGGAAGAAACAAGTCCACTGCACTGTGTCAAGAGCAACTGAGTTCCCTGAAACTGTTAACAGAAAACAACTTCTGACACATGTTCTCAACTCTTCCGTTTATGTACCAAACTAGAGATAAACCACTGCCAGCAACCAGACACATTTTTAGATGCATGACAAAAATCTCATCACATCAAGTGCTGGGAGCAGCAAGAAGGGATGCACAGAATAAAAACCACAATGAGGTAACTTACAGGAAACCTCCCCCTTCTCCACCAGAAATGGTAAAGCCAACTTTATTTATATACAATCTAATCCCAGTGCAGGGGACAGAAAGGGAAGAAGGATGGCTTTTCATATCGAGAGTGTTTTGGTCATCAGCACACACTTGTGCTAACAGTCTAACTCACGAGTTACCCAAAAGAAACTGTTGCATGAAACCATGCATTTCCTACAACAAATGGTTTAAAAATCACAGTGACACAAGTGTGTAAGGCAGTTCTGTAAACAACAGGCAGGTAGGACTGTCCCAGTCCCACTTTTCTCAGARGGCTATTTTCAGGTAAGCAAAACAATTATTCCGCTAGCAGTTTTATAAGTGTGAAATGCCTGAAGGCAAAGTAATTACACCAAGAGGTCAATCAGCAGGAAAACAAGAAAATTTTGAGACTTGCTAGATATTTAAAATGTGACCATATAAAGATTCCAAGGATATCCCTTTTCTATTCCTTGCAGTCCGTGGCTGCTTTGACAAAAGAATAAATAGCAGGCTGTAATGTAAGTGTCATTTTGCTGGAGAACCCTCAAGAACAAGTTTCTGGTTCTCTAGCTGAGTGATAACCAAAAGAGAGAGCCCTGAACTGGCACTGAAGGACTGTGATGCAGTATTAATAAGAAGCTGCTGAAATCTGTTTTCTCTTTTTGACCCGTATCTAAAAACGGTGCTATCTATGTATACCCACGATATTTTCTTGAGAACATAAGGAACAAAGGAATCCTAACAAAGATATTTGCCAGTTACCAGATGGAAGTGGTGGAGTTGGCAACGGTCCAGAAAAGGCAGAAGGATACTGAATATTTTTAATTCTGTATTTTAGGGCATCATCTGCCATTTCTCACATCACACAGCAAATGATGAGACACGTTCCAGCCAACAGTAGCTCAGGAGAAGGATAAAAAAGCTGCTAGTATCCTGAGATATTTTTTGCAGTCAGACCTGGGTAGCTTGCATCCAAGAGCTTTGCAGTGACCAACAAGCAAACCGTGACCTACTAATGTGGATATTTTCAACAAACCTTGGGATAATGGGGGACTCCCAGAGGAAGTCAGAAAACCCATCCTGATCTGGAAAGAAAAAAGTGCCCTGCCTACATCTCTTCAAGATGGGCTGTCTACATGTGTACTCCCCCTGTGGGCGCACTCAAACCATACGTTCACCCACAGAATTCTTGGCCACATTGCTGGAGGTGCATAAAAGCCCACTGCCTCCACACAGCACGCACACGGCTACAGAGAGGCAGCCCCCTCCGTTCTTCYGAACCTGCAGTCCCTGGGAATCCAAGGGGTACTGTGAGGGAGCAGGAGAACYGCAAGGTGCGAGTGCACAAATAAACAGTTCATCTGAGAAAGCAGATAAGCACCCAAAGGAGAAGCAAGGATTGCCTACAAGAGCTCCGACATTGTGGGCAACATGGAGCAGTCTTCTCCACAAATATTTACCTGGAAGAGGGTCCTGAAATCCCTAGCTTAATAGAGAAGGAGGGGTCACCTTCCCAAAGGCAGTCTTGGACTAAGAGGCCTTTGCAACAACATAGGGATTTGTGAGCACAGATAGAGCCTCTGCACTGTGAGAGGCACTCTGCAGGGAAGTCCCTGGCATCTTCTGAGTTCCAGGAGGACAAATCCCGTCAGCAGCTCTGCCTCCCTAGGGAAGTCTCTTCCAGTCAGCTGCCCCGTGAGAACCTCTGCACTGGTTCTGTTGACCCCTTGGGCTGCTCTCCCATGGACAGGGGCAATCAGGTCGCCTGGAGCAGTCCCTGACACCTGGAAGTACAGGGCTCAGGGAGGGACAGGCAGGTTAGTGCTTCAACAGAGGGGAGGTTCCTATGCAGTCTCAGGACGGCACTCCAAGGGGTTAAGGAGCATCCTTACGTCTTGGAGCCTTTCCACAAGTACATGAGTGCCAAGATGCAAACAGTGGAAAGAAAGCCCAGTTCTCTTGTGGCAGAGATAGCCCAAAACGCTCCAGAAGTGGTGGGAGGAGTAAGTGGCTCTGCAAACAATTCACGCACTCAGTCCCACCGCATTACCCGCTGAAAGGAATCACATGCCCAAACAGCCGGACATCCATCTCCAGGTGGCAGAAGGCTGGTCTAGTTGTTTCAGGACCAAGTCACACTGATGCTGACCAAGGTGGTCCTTTCAGCCAAAGCACATTTGGACACCACCAGGCAGAATGGCTGTAAGGGATCTACCAAATGCAAGCTGTAAAAAGTTAATAGATGTTTGAGGAAACAACCCCACAAGTCAAATTACCTTGATAAAAAAAAAAATCCCTGGGCCCATTTTCYTCCTTTGATAAGCAAATAGGACCAGAAATTTTGATGGAGGCTCTCAGGGCTGTGAAGGGGCCAGAAAAGACTGTTCATGTACTGAGAAGTCCTGACGTGGTAAAAAAATGCTTCTATCTACTATCATGACCTAGCCCTGATACAGGGGTATCTTGTAAGTTGGAAGGTATGACCATACCCTTATCACACTCTCCATTCTCAGCCTGAACATGAATAAAATCATTCAGCTACTCTATGTTTAGGATTGTTTTTCAGTCTCCACCTCTCCACAATAGCAGAAAATCTCTGGAAAATGAAAACTCTGGAAACCCCTTCTCCCTGAGATGCCAAGACTCAAGTTGCCATGACTGTATTCAGCGAGATGCTCGTTTACCGTCACAAAATAATCTTCCAGGAGGACCCTCAAAGAGGCAGAAGGCTGAAGCACAAAAGAGCTTCCAATATTGAACAACAGGGAAATGATGTTGGCCAGCAGCAGCCTGGCAAGCTGAGATTAACAGGCTGTCTCCAAGGGAACTGCACTGGGAAAGGCAGAATGGAAAAAGGGAAGTTGGAGGGAAAACCTGATTAACAGCTCTCTGGTGCATCCACAGATATGTAATGTGCCAGTAAACTCAGAAATRCAGTGCTAGCACTCCACAAGGGCTGCTACGGCTGAAAGGAGCTGACGACACCACAGCACTGCCATCCCAGAAGCTGGAATAAAGACAGGAGATCAGATTTACCAAGACACAGTAACTTCATGTACAGAAGTACGGGAAGTTTGGCAGAAGGTACAGACCAGCCAAGTGTGCATTCAATCCTCCGCCAGTCTGGATCTCTCCAGGGAACCCAGGAGAGTATCAGCAGGTAGGCAGCAGAGCCTCTGGTGCAGAGGGAAGTCCAGAGAGTCAGGCATAAGGACAAAGGACCTTGCTGAAGTCATGCAGAAGTAATTGAGTGCTGCCAAGCAATCACATGTTACCCGTAAGCACCAGAAATATAAACTACCCGATGTTGATGAATACAGGAACTCTTGGCTGAAAGATTTTCTCAACTTAAGAGTTCTTAATAACAGAATTGCTTCAGTCTTCCTGGCTTTGTTGGGCTGCAGCAGGATTTGAGGGGGTGGCTGACAGGGCAAGTCAACGCCCCTCATAAATGTGGTATTTTTCATCGACCATCTGGAAGAGGCAAAGTCCGCCTTCCTGCACTCCTGTCAATCACACAAGCCAGCTCCAGAAGCACAGTGTTGTTACAGTAATTTGAGATCAGCAGTGGTGCTAGATTCCAACCAAAATGTATATCCATTTGATCCATCCCTCCCCAAGGCAGCTGAACAAACTCCTAAGTCTAAACAGCTTAACATTATTGGAGGCTTGTGGCATAAAGGCAGAGGCACTACAGGCCCAGAAAACAGGCCATTCCCAGCAAGGTTAAAGGATGGCAACATCAAGGAGGAAGACAGGAGCAGCAGGCAATAGATTAGAGAGGATTCAGAGTGCTCCTGGGCTGTTGTCCCTGCTGGACAGGGACTGTTGGGAGCCTGGCATTTAGGCACTGCTAATGCATGAGCCCAGGCTCATGCTTGTCTGACAGCAGCAAACAGCATAACRCTGCTGGCTCTCCTAAGAAACGGGAGAACCTTAGGTAAAAGGTCTACACCAGAGCCTGTGAACAAGAAGGCTAAAGATGGGAGGGCACCTGCACAAAGTCTTGTGTTTTTCTCTTCCTGCATAAGCCTGGCATAAAGGAAGACTTCTGCCCACTTCCAAGCAAACAACATTCAATCACTGGATGAGCGGGCCCCCAGGATTTCCCTGGGACCTTCATTTATCAGTGTACCACGAGCACAGACAGCAGATGAGCTAGAGAAATCAACTCAGGCTATCGTGAAGAAGCTGCTGCCAGTGCACTGGAGGAAGGAGATGCTGCAGGGACAAGGTCACACCTGCTCCAAGGTTCCCTTAGAAGCTGATGGACCTGAATCAGAAAAATCAGAACCACTAGGAACCCACGACCTAGGGATGAGGTACAATGGGCTTCAGACACTGGCACAGGTCTCTCCTGGTGCACGCGCAGTGCCACATCATCTGGCAAGGCACATCACCTGCTTTTTCACCACCACTGTGACCTGCCTTTGGGGCCTGCACTCTGACAGGGAAGAGTCACGCACTCTTGCACAGACAGGAACCTGGGGAGAGGAAGGTGGCACGCTTGCTATACAGAAGGTGCGCAGCTTGTGTGTGGCCCTGAGGTTATGTTCACATCTACACACGAGCACTGGTAGCCAACCACAACATGAGCAGCCAGACACTAGAGAACAGCGCTGCTTAGGTCAGCATCCCCTCTCTGTTTTACAACCCAGTAACAGAAACGCACACAGAAGCTGCAAGCTTCTGTGTTAAGTTCCAGTGCTAGGATACTTAACCAGCTGGCACCTCCTAACAGCCTCCAGGCTGGCTAACCTCAAAGGGAGTAACACATGCAACAGCAGTAACAAGGAATGCGTTAGTGATCCCATGGGATGTGGTTCTTGACCCTACACTAATGCTACTGTCACCTGGAAAAAAAGAGAGCATCTATGCGGAATGAAAGGATCAAGTGAGCGGCAAAGTCATGGAGGCAACAGGGCAGCAGTCTGGATCCCCTCTGTAAGCTGGGTCTAAAATCAAGTGCCTCAGGAGAGGGGCAGCAGTGGCACGTGACCCCGCACCACTAGCTACTAGACCTGTGCTCCAGCTAGGGAGGAGCTGACTAGATTCCTCCGGCTATGAGACAAGTCCGCCTGTGGCCCAAAAGCCACCCCAGAATCACAGAATGGTTGAGGATGGCAGGGACCTCTGGAGATCATCTAGTCCAAGCCCCCTGCTCAAACAGGGTCACCTAGAGCACGTTGCCCAGGACTGTGTCCAGACGGCTTTTGAATATCTCCAAGGATGGAGACTCCACAATTTTTYGGGGGTTGCCTCTCCTAGGACAGATGTGCCAAAGTCTTGTCGCAAAAATTGTCACTAGGCTGGAGCCAGCTCTGTTCAGCAGTTCCGCTCCAAAAAACCACCTACATCTGAAGCCCTGAAGGCAGGGGATAGGAAACCTCACAGCAGCTGGCAACGTGGTCCTACAGCACTGTCCACCTGTAAGGGACATTTAAGAAATCCCCAAAGGAGGCAGGGACATACCTGATGATGGTGTGCATGCCTCGCACCTGCGGCGTGTTCTCCAATACACTCAGTGTCTTCGGCAGAGGCTGCCCCTGATGGGCAGAGGCCAGGGCTGCCCTGCAACAAGAAAGCAGTGAGCAGAGCTGCACAGCGCGTGCACACAGCAACCCCCATGGCTGGGCTCCCACAGGCCCCCTGATTGCCCTCTCCTCAGAAGAAAAGCACCTCCCAGAGAACCAGACGCACAGACCAGACACGAGGAAGAGCTCGACCTTCACTGCCTCATCCCCAGGAGGGCTCCGTGTTTAGTGCCAGATACTAGATCCTAAGTCAGCACCATTCCATAAAACTGGAGCAAACCTCTCCCCACCCACACATCCAGCTTTCAGTCAGCCTCTGTACAAACAAGCTTCTGCCAGAATCTGGGAAGCGAGAGGCAGCTCTGCACAGACAAGACAGGATACCCTGGGACAGGACTGCCCACACTGCGCAGAGGTATGGGAACTACCCCACTGAGGGTGCCTGCATGATATTCTGCAGAACAGGGAGGATTGTCCAGGGCACTTCTCCCGTACAAGGGAACGGCCTAGGACACTCTGGCATTCAGGGCAGGAACCACAGTCCAGAAAGGAGCAGGAGCAGCACAGGGAGCCAGTCACACAAGTCAGACATAGCTGCTGTGGGACAAGCTGTGCAGGGGCCTACCAAGCCAATCAACACCAACCAAGCTGCATGCATAGCAGCCACCTCCAAAGTCAAGGAAGAGCAGCTCTGCTCACATGTCCCAGCAAAGCTTCAGCCAGCAGGGACAGAGAAGAGGCAGGACTCGGAAGAGCAGGTACTGGCAGCCATCCACCCCCCAGCCCAGGAACCTGCCGCTCTCCAGCTGGCAGGGTCTCCACCATACCTGACAGTGATTTCACGCTAGGTGGCACAGCGGAGACATTCAGTGTGGCAAAAGGGGAAAAAAAGAAAGAACATCCAGTCACTGCACTAGCCAGGTATAGCCACCAAAAGGCAGCCCAGACCCAGCTCCCACCCCTTCTCCTGAGGCTGAACTGAAAACAAGAAACCGCTGCTGGGCACACACAGGAGGCCAGCCTGGACTACGGGGATGCAGTCAGGGATGAGGGAAGTGAGGACAAGTGAGATCATGATGAGCTGGCTTTGGGAACGAGGGCAACAGCAGCTGAACAGGGCCAGGCTAGAGTGCAAGTGCCATGAGTCACGGGCAGGGATGGGTGTTGTGCCCAGCCCTCTCTCCATTTCCCCAGCCCCTACATCCCAGCTCAGTCCGCCCTGAGAGATGGGCTAAGGCCTTTTGCAAAGGGGGAGGTGACACAGAGTCCCTGGAGGTTCCCGGACCACGGGGCTAAGGCAGCTGTGAGCAGCCTCATCCTTCCCTCCGCATGCTGAGTCCTCCTCACCCAAGCTAGCAGCAGTCAAGCCTACACCTCACCTTCTCCAGCTGGCTGTGCACGTGCTGCACAATGAGGTCCAGAGCCACAAAGTTTTCCCCACCTGACAGGAGAGCAAAGAAGCCAGGTCAGAGGTTGGACCTCTGTCCCAGGGCCTACAGGACACCCGCTCCTGATACACGGGTCAGATCTAGCAGACGCAGCGCAGTCTCACCCCTGGGCACCACGATGTCAGCAACCTGCACAGTGGGCTCAATGTACTGCTCGAAGGCTGGCTTCACAAACTTGTTGTACTGCTTGATGACACCCACAATATCTCGCCCGCGTTCCATGATGTCACGTTGCAGCCGCCGCACCAGCCGGATGTCAGAGTCCGTGTCCACAAACACTTTCATGTCCAGGAGCTGGAAAACTGGAAGGGGTGAGCATCCCCCTGTCCAGCTCCCCACTCGCATCCCAGGGCCCTCTTAGACCTGCCTCACTCCCCATCCAGGGCCCGACCAGATCTGACCCCATGCAGTGATGGCACATGCGGGTGCTCTGTTAGCAAACAGTGGGAGGATCTCTTCCTCCAAAGACACCAGCCATCTCCCTCCCACAAGCAGCACTGAGGGCTGGGCCAGGACATGGCTCATCCCGTGTGCAGCACCCCACTGCAGCCTCCTCCCACACCGCGCACTGAGGTGAGCCCCAGACCAGCCGCATCAGACAGCAATACCTTCAGCAATTCCTTGTTAGCAAAAGCCAGAATCCCTTCAAACACGATGACATTAGCCCCGTACACTGTTTTCTGTGGGCAGATAAGAGTTACGCTTGTGCTGCCCCCGCCATCACACAGCACCAATGCAGTCAGTGCAGACAACACCTCAACCCTTGACCCACACTGAGCTCTAACCACCGGTGGGCAGGATGCCCCCCGTAGCTGTCCTACACCCCCCAACCTTTAAAGGCCCCAATTCTTACCCCTGACCTCTATCCCCCAACCCCACTAGAGCCTGGCTTGCTCTAGACCCCCAAAGCCACTCCCTGAGTCCCTCTTCCTTCAGTCCCTATCCTTCCTGCACTCTCTGCTCTATGCTGCAGCCCCTCCCTGAACTCTGTGCCAGCCCCTATTCCCCTGCCTGCATCCGCATGCTTCCCTGCCCCTGCAGCCTGAGACCCCCATGCCAACC
>NW_020447500.1:17115-20512 GCF_003343035.1 Apteryx rowi | reverse complement strand
GACTGCAGCCCCCAGCAGCCCCCGCGCGACTGCAGACCCAGAGGGCACACACACCCGCGCGACTACGGCCTCCGCGCGACTACAGCCCCCAGCAGCCCCCGCGCGACTACAGCTCCCGGCAGCCCCCGCGCGACTGGAGACTCCCCCCACACACACACCCCCGCGCGACTACAGCCCAGCTACCCTCGAGCCATAGCATCCAGCTATAGTATATGTATATGTATATGCGCATATATGTATATTAAAAAGCACGTTTCCCATGTTGTATTAACACAATGTATATCGACTGCATGAACTGAACTGCTATTTTAACCTTTTCTATCCCTAAAGCAGCCGCCTGCTCGTCCCTGGTCTCAGCCCTGCTGCCCCGTGTGTCCAGCATGGGCCGGCCGTGGCAGAGCCGTCCCGCGGCCCCGTCCCGCCGCCTCCATCTTGCCTCCTCCGCCCCGCGGCCCCACCTCCGCCGCCTCCGCCCCACGGCCAACCCGGCTGCGTCCCGCAGGAGCCCCCTCGGCCCGCACCGCTGGTGTTAGGGCGACTGGCCCCGCGGTGCCCAGGGCTGAGCCATGGCCGGACGCCGCTGCCCCGGGCGAGGGCGGCGCTGTCCCTGCTCCCCCGGGCAGCCCCAGGGCCTGGCTCCTCCAGGGCCTCCATGGGGCTCAGCGGAGCACCAGGAGCGCAGCCGCCTGCCTGGCAGGACCCGCGCGGGCTCGCTGCACGCTGGGCTCGGCATGGGCACAGCACAATCTGCACCAGAACGGGGGATGGAGAAAGGAGGCGGGGGAAGGCCGAAAGCATCAAATGCCTCACAGCAAGGCAAGGCCGGAATTTGCACGTTTTGTCTTGCAAGTTTTCCTGTGCAGATCAGGGCCCCGCTCCCCGGGTCTGCAAAGCGTGAATCTCCTGCTGACGGCTGAGGACCTCCTGCTGCAATTGTTATTTTCCCTTGTGGCTGTTTTCCCAGCCCCACGAGCGGGCTGCAGGGCCTCAGCCTCTGCATGCGCCGTTGGGGCTCTGCCGGCTCCACAGCCAGCACGGCCTGGGCGGCCGGACTCCTGCTGGGCTACTGCCTGCAGAAGTCCCTGAAAAAAACTCCTTTAACTCAGCGCTTTAGTCAGATAAAACAATTCCACCCACAAGAACCAATTTACACCTCTTCTCAATCTTCTCATAAGCTAATTTTTATTTTCAATACAGTTACCTCAGGAATTTTCCCCACAACATTGTAAAAGTTTGATAAATGACTATAACACACTGGACACATTTAAACAGGGACTGGTCCCCTCTGCAGAGACAGTTACGTCTGCTATCCCAGGAACATCACAGCCTGACCGCATCACCTGGCTGTACCAGGGGCTCGGGGCTGCCGAAGCGGTGCCAGACGAAGTCAAACTGCCAGGAGCCGTGGCCCCGGTGTGGCCGGCAGTGCCGACACCGGCAGCGCTGCAGCCTCGTCCTGCACCGCTTGGGCCGGCGTGGGAACCACCACGGGACCCACTGGGGACCGGCTGCAGCCCCCCCGTGCCCAGCAGTGTCCACCTGGCACCTGTGCAAGAGAGAGCCCCATGCCGGGAAATGGCCAGAAATGGGGCTTCCTGGGAAGCCAGGACAACCTGCGGGATCTCGCCATGCAGGACACAGCAAAACAGCCAGAAACAGGGTTTCCTGGGAAGCCGGGACAACCTGCAGGATCTTGCTGTGCAGGGCACGGCCACAGGCACTGACCAGCCTGTTTGCAGGCGACCGGCCCCTTTCTGCCCTTTTCCCACGCTTGGGCCTCCCCAACCCCCCCAATCCCCCCGTTCCGGCCTCGGTCCTTCCCCTCGGCGTCCCCAGGGACGTCTCGCCGGTCCCCGCGGCCCTTCCCAGCATCCGCCACGCGCCCCCCCGCAGGCAGCAGCCCGCGGCCGGCGCAGGGGCGACCGTCCTGCTGCGATGGCCCAGGGGCTCCGCATCCCCCCGCCCGGCCCTGCGCTCCTGCTCCTTTGCGTCCCTGCAAGGGAGCCCGCAAGGCAGGACCTGACCCGCGGCCCCGCCCACGGCCCCGCCCCGCAGTGGATGGGGGCGGGGCCTGTGCACCGGGGCGGGGCCATACTGCTGGGGGCGGGGCCAGAACTCCGGGTCCCCGCTCCCTCCGAGGGTGCCTCCGCCGTGGGGCGGGGCCGAGGGCGGAGCCGAGGGCAGGGGGCGGGGCCGTCGGTGGGTCCCGGCGGCGGCCGCGGAGCTGCTGGCGCTCCCGGCATGGAGCCCCCGCCCGGCACCGAGACCGCCCGGCTGGTCAGCGCGCGCGGCGGCCGCGCCGACGGCAGCCTGCGCCTCAAGAGGTACCGCCGCCACCGGCACCCGCACCCGCACCTCCACCACCCCCGGCACCGGCATCCCGGCACCTGCACCTCCACCACCCCCGGCATCTGCATTTCCATCACCCTCGGCACCCGCACTGGCACGTCCATCACCCCCGGCACCGGCACCTCCATTGGCACCGGCACCTCCATCATCCCTGGCACTGGCACGTCCATCATCCTCGGCACCAGCACCCTGGCACTGCGACCGGCACCTCCATCACCCCCAGCACTCGCACCAGCACGTCCATCACCCCCGGTATCTCCATCACCCCCGGCACCGGCACCTCCATCATCCCTGGCACTGGCACGTCCATCACCCTCGGCACTGGTACCCCAGCACCTGCACCAGCACGTCTGTCACTCCCGGGATTTCCATCACCCCCGGCACCTGCACCGGCACGTCCATCACCCTCGGCACCGGCACCCTGGCACCCGCACCTCCATCACCCCCGGTACCCGCACCTCCAACGTGACCGGCACTTCCATCACCCCCGGCAGCTGCACCAGCACGTCCACCACTCCCGGCACCGGCACCTCCATCATCCCTGGCTCTGGCACATCCATCACCCTTGGCACCTTCATCACCCCTGGCACCTGCATCCCGGTACCTCCATCACCCCCAGCATCCGCAGCCTGGCACCGCCACCACCCCCGGCACCGGCATCTCCATCTCCCCCGACACCGACGCCTCCACCTCCCCGGCGAGTCCATCTCCCCCGGCACCTCCATCCCCCGCCGCCCGCCCGGCACCCGCCATCCACCGCAGGCACCTCCGTACAGCCGGCACCGCCGCCCCCGGCACCGCCGCCCCCCGGCACCGCGGCCATCCATCACGCCCCCGCGCCGGCGCCGGTCCGGTCCCCCCGCGCGATGCCCCGTCTGTCCCCTCTGCCCCCGCCGGTTCCCCCGCGGCTCCCCGTCCCCCGCTCCCTTCCCGCCCGCCGCCCCCTTCCCCAGCCGTCACGGCCCTGCACCGGCGCCGCGTCCGGCAGCCTGGCCCCAGACCCGGCGCCGCCGCCGCAGGCACCGTCCCGCACCGCCGCAGCGGCACC
>NW_020447500.1:0-16638 GCF_003343035.1 Apteryx rowi | reverse complement strand
CCGGGCGCCGGGAGAGGAGACGCCGGGGCCGGGCAGAGCCGGAGCGCCGGGGCCGCCGCGGGGTGCCGGGGTCGGGAGGAGCCGGGCGCCCGGTGCTCTGCAGCCGGAGCCACCGGGAGCCCCGGGGCTGCCGGACCGGGACACCTGGAGCCCTGGGGCTGCCGGACTGGAACCACCGGGAGCCCTGGGGCTGCCGTAGCGGGGCACCAGGAGCCCTGGGACTGCAGGACCGGAGCCACTGGGAGCCCTAGGACTGCTGGAGCAGGGCACTGGGAGCCCTGGGGCTGGGGCACCGGGAGCCCCGGGGCTGCCGGACTGGAGCCACCAGCAACCCTGGGACTGCCGTAGCAGGGCACCGGGAGCCCTGGGGCTGCTGGAACAGGGCACCGGGGGCCCTGGGGCTGGGGCCGGGGCACCGGGGGCCCTGGGGCTTCTGGACTGGAGCCACTGGGAGCCCTGGGGCACAGCCCAGCCGGTGCCCAGCGCTGACCACTGCTCCCACCTGCAGCCTGTTTGCCGGCTCCCAGGACACCCTGGCACCGCAGACCCCCGGGAAGGGCGCACAGCTGGCAGCCCCGGAGTTGGAGCTGGAGGGGGCCCTGGCCCCACGCTGCCGCTGCAGCCCCATCGCGCCCAGCCCCAGCGGCGGGAGGGTCCAGGCCCGCCGGCAGCTGAGCGTTGCCTGCACCATCTGCTGCATCTTCATGGTCGGGGAGGTGATAGGTAACTTGGGACAGGGATGGGGCCTGGGCACTGGGTCTGCAGCGGGCTGGGGGCCGGTGCTGGGTTGGGTGCTGGCACCAGCATCTCTGTTCCCCGCAGGTGGGTACCTGGCGCACAGCCTGGCCATCATGACGGACGCAGCCCACCTGCTGACGGACGTGGGCAGCATGTCTGTGAGCCTCTTCTCGCTCTGGGTCTCCACCCGGCCGCCCACCAAGACCATGAGCTTCGGCTGGCACCGCTCAGGTGAGGCTCTGGGGGGGGCACGGTGCTGCATCCCCGCAGCCCCGGCAGGCGCTGACAGCTCCCATCCCGCAGAGACGCTGGGCGCGCTGGTCTCCGTGCTCTCCATCTGGGTGGTGACAGGGGCGCTCGTCTACCTGGCAGCTGCCCGCATTGTCAGCGGCAACTACGAGATCGAGGCGCGAGCCATGCTGGCCACATCCGCCGGCGCCGTGGGGGTCAACCTGGTGTACGTCCCTCGGTCACCACATCCCCTGGCCCCACATGCGCGCCCCGAGCCCCAGCCCTGGCCCCGGAGGCATCTCCCATCCCTGCACCCCCAGTTCTGGCATCCCCAAGCACTGGCTCCCCACGCGTGTCTCCCTGTCCCCCACGCGCTCGTGGCTTCCAGCCCCCGTGTGCTGCCTGTGGTCCCACGTCCCCCGGCCTCCACATGCAGCGCTCTCCCTCAGCCCTGTCTCCCAGACCCAGCCCTGGCTCTGGCGTGTGTCTGGCCCCACACGTATGCTCCAGCCCCATGCGCATGCCCCAGCCCTCCAGCCCTCTYGTGCCTGGCCCCACACATATGCTCCAGCCCCACGCACGTGTCCCAGCCCTGCAGCCCTCTTGTGCCTGGCCCCACACATTTGCTCCAGCCTCACACATGCCCTGTGCATGCCCCAGACCCAGACACCCCCTGCACAGTGGCTGCTCTGCCCCTGCTGCGCCTCCAGCCCTGCCCTGCCCTGGGGGCCAGCCAGCCTTCGGCTCCCAGCCGGCACAGTGCTGAGCTGCCCTGCTCCCTCCAGCATGGCCTACGTCCTGCGCCAGTCCAGTGCCGCCCACAGCCATGGCCCAGGCTACGAGAAGCTGGAGGAGAGCCCCGGGGGCTGCTTGCCTGGCCGTGCCCCCCTGCCCGGCAGCACCAGCGTCCGTGCAGCCTTCGTGCACGTGGTGGGTGACTTGCTGCAGAGCGTCGGCGTCCTCGTGGCTGCCACCATCATCTACTTCAAGGTGTGCATCCCTTGGCCCGCCGGGTGCCCCTGCTCTGCCCAGGGCAGGCAAGGACGCCCTTGAGCCCCACGCAGGGCTGCCGTGGGGCCCTGGGACCTGGCCCCGCAGCCGCACGCAGCCTCTGCTCCCTGCAGCCCCAGTGCAAGATTGCAGACCCCATCAGCACCCTCCTCTTCTCGGTCTTCGTCCTCGGTTCCACCCTCACCATCCTCCGGGACGTCTTCAGAGTCCTCATGGAAGGTGAGCGGTGGCTGGGGCGGGCGCGGGGCTGTGGTTTTGGGTGCAGAGGGCTGAGGGCAGCCCTGGTGAGCCCCAGCGAGCCCC
This sequence comes from Apteryx rowi, assembly GCF_003343035.1. Classification (NCBI taxonomy): domain Eukaryota; kingdom Metazoa; phylum Chordata; class Aves; order Apterygiformes; family Apterygidae; genus Apteryx; species Apteryx rowi. The sequence continues at coordinate 14,355 of NW_020447500.1, read as the reverse complement.
AGCAGGGCCAAGCAAGGCTGGGCACAGGGCTGACGCTCCCCGACCGGCGCCGTCGGCAGGGGCGCCGCGGGGCATCGAGTTCAGCGCAGTGAAGGAGGCACTGCTGGCGGTGGATGGGGTGAAGGGTGCGCACGACCTGCACATCTGGGCGCTGACGCTGAGCCACCACGTGGTGTCGGCTCATGTGGCCGTGGGTGAGTGTCCCCGCGCGCGGCCCGCCGGGCACGGCCCGCAGCCGCCCTGGAGCCCCGCGGACCCGGCCTGAGCGGCGCTGCCCCCCCAGATGCCGGCGCAGACCCGGACGCCGTGCTGCGGGACGCCACCACCCAGCTTCGGAGCAGGTTCGGCTTTGCGTCGTGCACGGTGCAGGTGGAGCGGTACCTGGAGGACATGGCAGCCTGCCGGCACTGCCAGGACCCTCACGCCTGAGCCCCCAGCCCCGCCGGCGCGCAGGAGCTGCCCCCGGAGCAGGACTGCAGCCCGGAGCTTGAGCAGCTCCTGCCCCAGCACTGCACCCCAGGCTGCACCAGCCCCACGCCGGGACGGCAACCCCCAGCCCGCGTGGGGCTGCCGGGGGGCCCCCAGCATCGTTCCCTGCTCGGAGCCCGCCGGGGGCAGGTCCTGTGCCCCAGCAGGGCTCCGCTCCCCGCTGGCATGGCACAGCACAGCGTGGCCGTGCCCGTGCTCCCGGGGGAGCCCCCACCCCACCAGGCTCTGCCACTGGAGGGACCAGCCCTGCCCCAGCCCCCAACATCCCGCGATGGCTCCAGGGGACCCTGCGCCAGCAGCACCACACACCAGGAAGGAAGGAGCACAGCACCCCAGCCCCACTCCAGCTGGGAAGGGGACCCACTCCCTGCACTTCCCCAGGAAGGGGAGGCGACGGCCTCACGGGCAGGGAGACCCCAGCCAGGGGCTCGGCCCCAAACGCTCCCATGCACCATGTCTGTAGGGCCAGCCCCACTCAGCCCCTGCCCGGTGCTGCCCCAGGGGGCAGGAGGGAGCAGCAGGAGCTGCTGCCGCAGGCACCCTCTCCTTTGCCCTTGTGCCCAGCCGCGAGAACAGCCAGCACGAGGAGGGAGCTCAGCCCTGGCCCCCGCCGCTGGTCACGCGACCCCATGCTGGGGCCAGCCCCAGGCTGGTGCCGCTCACAGCCCAGCAGGACGCGGGCACAGCACCAAGCCCGGCACCTCAGCGCTTTGCCTGGCCACGGGACGAGCAAGGAGCGGGGCAAGAGGGGCTGCTGCCCGGCTCAGGGCTGGGCCCATCCCCATCACACCACGGCCTGATCCATTCCCTCCTCTGTGAGTCAGCGTCTGTTGCACTTGTGGAGCATGTCTGTCTGTCTGTCTGTCTGTCTCGCTGTGCAAGAACTCCAGGCCGCGGTCAGAGAGCCTGCAGGCTTCAATAAACTTGTCCGAGAGCAGTGGAGGTGTCAGTGGCTGCTGTGAGGAGGGGACAGGGGAGAAGGGGCTGCCCCGGCCCCGCTGTGCCCCCGGGCAGAGTCCCACCAGTCCCAGAGCAGCACTGCCCCGTGTGGCCCCCTCCCAGGCACCGGCACTTTCCCAAAGGGCCAGGGCCCACCCGGGCCTTGCTGGCAGCACAAACAGCCTTTACAAAACAAACACCGTTTACTGCACAATTAAGATCACAGGCTCAATGTGAGCAATTCCAGAGCTCCTTGCACATCTGCAAGCCCCGGTCTGCTCCACTCAGGCTGACGCTGGCCCCAGCACCCCCTGCCAGCACCTGCGCCAGGACATGCACTGCGGGGAGCCAGGAGCAAGGGATGAGTGCAGCCCCGCACGCTTGCAGGCCCACAGGTGCTTCCCCCATGTCAGGCCCGAGCCCCACAGTGCAAGACTTGTGCCAGGGACTCRGCACCCGTTCCGTCCCCACACCAGCTGAAGCCAAACAGGGCRGAAAGGATCCTTCTGGCCCAGAACATCCCAGGTGACAGCCAGGAGCAGTGCACCCTCCCCAGGAAGGCAGGGGCCCCGGAGGCAAGGAGCACCACGAGCCGGGCGCACAGCTCCTTTGGGACCCTGGCCAGCACGGGCTGCCCACAGGGCCTGGGCTCCTGCCCAGGGTAGCACGGGGGATGCCACTGTGCTACTCGGCCGGCAGCGGGGAGTGCTCCATGGGGCTGGGGCTGTCTGGTGGGTCCCTGTACAGGGAGCTGAAGCGGGCACGGCTCTCCAGGAGCAGCTGGTGGCCCACACCAGACGCCAGCCCTACAAGGCAGTGTGCCCGCACGATGCCAGCCTGCCCTCCCGACACCAGCCAGCCGTGCGAGTCCAGGTTGGGGCTGAAGCGCACCTGCGGGAAGAGAAGAGGGTCAAGCAGAGATCGGCCGGGGCACTGGGATCGCGGCAGCCCGGGGGGCAGCACGGGGAGGGTGATGGATGAAGATGCTGGCTGCAAGCCGCTGGGGCTGCCAGGCAGCATCTGTGGGTCTGCTGTGCCCTCCAGTTAACACTGGGGCACAGGGGGTGGGCACAGCCTCTCCCCACACATACTAACCCAGTCTGGGCATAGCCCCCTGCAACACAGCCTGGCCCTGGGGCAAGAAGGGCTGAAGACCTTTGGTCTCCCCAGGCTGCTGGTCCTCAGCTAAGTGGGAGGAAACCCAGAACTGAATGAGGGGGCAGCGCATGCCACAGAACTCCTGCCTGTCCCGCTCCCCCTTCCCAGGCTGCGAGTCAGGCTGCCGGCCCAGCACAGCCCTGTCTCACCTTGTGCAAGGACTCCAGCTGCAGGCGGTCGAGGCTCAGCTCTGCCTTCACCTCCTGCGTGTGCATCCTGCGCATGGGCTCCCGGCTCGGGAAGTTCTTGAAGCTGCGCTGTGAAGTGGAGGCATGGTGAGGGGCAGTGTGCTGTGAGCGGGATTGCTGCGTGCGCACGGGGACATCACCCGGACTGCAGCATAAGCAGGTGCTGCTTGGCCACGGGACACATGGATCACCCTCAGGGCCACCCGCCGAGCACAGTCATGGCCTCAAGCTTCCTGCAAAGGACAGCGCTGCTGGGGGCAGCACGAGGCAGTTCCTCCAGGGAGGGACTGGGCAGGGTGACAGGAGCAGGGAGACCTGTCCCCACCACCCACATGCTTCTCCAGTGCTGGCAACTCTGACCTACAGAGACTCACTCCTGTCTCCAGGAAGCCCCTGGGGCACAGCCGTCCCCTGAGGTCCCAAGCTAGCGGCTCCAAACAGGGCCTGGATGCTAGTGTCAGCCCAGGTAGTGCTGTGACCCCAGAGGCTCCTTTCCAGGGCTGGGCACTGCCAAACTGCTGGTTCACAGCCAGGATATGTTGACAGCCTTGCCCTGCTCCCAGAGAAAACCCACAGTTATGCCCCCCACTGCCTGGGGACCAACAGTCAACAGGGACCACACTGGGCTTGCTCACTGCTCAGGCTCCCTGCCGGCAGGAGGAAACACCCTGATCAGGCCTGGCCCCAGGCTGACGGTACCGCAAGGTCCAGGCTGCGTGGATGTGGGGCAGCATGGCAGATCAACACCTTGCTCTCAGGCCAAACTGTGCTCCACAGGAGGCCAGGGGCTGGCGCACACTCTGAGCAGCATCTCCACACCCTGCCATCCTCACACGCCCAGCCACAACCCAACAGGCCCCTCAACCTGCTCCCACACCTGCAAGGTCCCACGCATGGTCAGGAGCATCCCCGGCCCCACGGGTCTGTCCCCCTGCCCTYGTACCAGGTCTGTGTCCCGGAAGCAGATGCAGGTCTTGGTCACCATCTCACTGTAGAGCCTGGTCTTTGGCAGGGCCTGCTCGCCACCCTCGGGTCCCGCAGGGCCGCAGGGCAGCAGATCAGCTTTGTAGACTGGCTGTGGGAGAGAGGGAGCTGAGGCCGGCGGGTCTGTCTGTGCTCCAGGGGCAGCTGCTGTGACCCCAGCCCCGGGCCCAGCCAGGCGGGACCACGCTGGGGCTGTGGGGAGCCTTGGGGGTCCTGCCCTGCTCCGGAGCACCGTGGGCTCTGAGGCAGGAGGAGAGGAAGAGGGTTCTGGCCACTGGGGCATGCGACAAGACAGGGCCAGGCCTGCCCCAGTCACAAGCCTAACCCAAGAGGTCCTCATCCCGGTGCCTAGCCTGCTGCCACCGCTCTTCCCCACAGCACAGCCTCCTACCTACAGCCGCTGCCTGYGCCCCAAGACAAGAGCACGACAGCCTCCATCWGCATGCATGGGGCAACAGATGCCCAGGTAAGGACTGTTCATGAAGCCCCTTTCAGTGACCCAGACACAACTCCCACCCTGCCCAGCCCGACGTGCACCACAGACAGACCCCGCCGAGGACAGCGGGCTCTTACGAATCTGCGCTCTGAGGGCCGCTTGATGTTAAGGGGGTTGACAGCCAGGTCAGGCAGCACGGCAGCCACCAGCTCCCCGGTGATGTCTCCAGCAGCCACTGTGTTCAGCCAGTCTGAGCCAGAGATGCTCTGCAGGAAAAGGCGGCTCTAGGACACCAGGGTCCCAACAAGCTCTTCAGGACCACCCAGGCAGCAGGCCAGGCAGTGGCAGCACTAACGCACACCCCTGGACACAGCTCTGCTCCCCCGGGGCAGGGCCTGACTCACAAATGTAGCCAGCTTGGCTGCAGTCAGGGACAACACCTCACCCTGCTGCCACAGTCCCTCATCCCAGGAGCAGAAGATAACTCCAAGAGCCGGGGGCTCACACGGGCTTGGCAGTTTGCCCCCAACCTTCACCCCAAGAGCTGCAGCGCCCAGCTGGCCCTAGGTGTGAGGTGGGCACCCACCCCTCCGGCCATGGCTCATCAGGGCTCCCCGTGGACAGGACTGTACTGCACAAGCCTCTTACCCACACAGTTCCCTTGCGAGGGGCCACAAAATAAGCCTTGAAGCCTAGGTATCCAGCATCGATATAGTGGATCCCACAGAGACCATAACTGCAACAGAAAAAGAACATGAGGGCAGTGTCCCRCACTGCCGCCCAGGGACAGCGAGAGCCAAGCAGCCCAGACAGAAAGCCACCTCCCCAGAGACACAGGGACCTCAGCTGACAGTAGGGGAGGAAGGGGAGCTGCCCTCTCTCTAGCAGCAGGTAATAACATGGCTTAGGGCAGCTCTTGGAAGTTAAGAACACGCTAAGACCCCAGAACCCTTCTGCAAACTCGTGTCAGTCCGGGGACACTGTGCCAGAAGGGGGCATGCAGCAGCCCCAATGCCCAGCCCAGCTCCAGGGCTTCGTCCTTCCCAGCCCCGCTTGCTGCTCTCACCCCTGTGCCGCAGCATGGCATCCCCTCAGCTGCGCTAACGCTGTGCAACTGTGCTGTGACCCGCGATGGGTAGAGCCTGCACTCGCCACAGCACAGCAGGACATTCCCAGGGAGGGAGAGATCGTGAGAGCCCTGTGAGGGGGACAGCTGGGAGGAGGTAAGAGCAGATGCCAGCAGCAGAGCTGGCCCCCAGGACCCCTGTGGCAGGCACTAAGCCGGCCCTGGCACTCACGAGGCGTAACAGTTGTCCTGGGCCACTGTGACCCCGTTGTAAGGCAGCAGCCAGGCCACCTCGGTGCTGAGGAACCGCTTGATGCTGTTGATGGGCTCATAGAGCCGTCGCAGGTCCCAGAACTTAATCTTCCGGTCGTTCCCTGCCGTGACCAGGAAGTTGCTGAGAACAAGGAGAGAGGCAGCACTCAGATCCCAGAGCAGAGCTGTGCCCTGTCCCTGCCGCAGGAAAGGGGGGCCCTGATCCTGCAGCATAGCACTGCCCCCACAGGCGGCAGCTAAACCACCCCCCACTCCACAAAGCACAAAAACCCAACCTGTTGCCAGGCTTTGGTGCCTCGGGGGGCCAAGTGCCATCAGCACTGAGTCCTCTTAAACCCAGCTCTGCAAAGGAACCTCATTTCCAGGAGCAAGCCTGCTCTCCCGGGCAGGGCCCACACCATGCACCATGGGCCTGCTCTCACCTGTTGGCCTTGCACCACTCGATGCTCCGGACAGCGTGGTCGTGGGCCAGGAAGCACCGGAAGGGGTAGAGCTTGAGGGAGCCATCGGGCTGGCGCACACGCTGCAGCAGGGACTTAGTGGGCAGGTTCCAGATGGCTACAGTGCCTGAGGGAAGGACGTGTGTCTGCGATGAGCTGCTCCATCAGCTCCCCTGCCCCCGCACCGGAGCTGGRGAGCAACTGTGCTGGGGCCACAGGCACTACGGAGATGCCGAGCGCTGCAGCGTGGGTCTAAGGCAGCATCCAGCGTGAGCTGGGCTGAGAGGATGGGCAACAGCACAGCAAAGGGCAGGAGCAGCCTAGCTAGGCTGCAGGAGCAGTGAGGCACAGCAGCAGACCCAGAGTCATGGCAGGCTGCTCAGGACAGGACGATACTGCTCAGCTACAGCAGGTCCCGGCAGTGCAGCGCAAAGCTGTTTGGCCTCAGGTGACCTGCAAATTCATGTCCAGGCAAGTCATGGACAGATGCGGATTAAGCCAGAGCAAAGTCCTGGAGCCGACAGGTATGTGAGGGGGCCTATGAGCCACATCAGGGAAAGCCACCTCCCTCCTCCAGGGAAGGGCAGAGGGTTCTTACGCAGCGCCTGCTCCRTGCCAGCACTGCCTCCCACTTGCTGCTGCTCACCCCAACATTGTCCATGTACCTTATTCTCAGGATCCTCTATTCCCTGCCCCAAGCTGAGACTGAGAGAGTACTAAGCTCAGTGCATGTCCCCGTCTGCTGCAGAGGGAGTACTGGACCCCTCCCTTGCTTCTTGCCAGCTCTGCCGTGGGCTGCAGCCCCTCTCAAGCAGGAGGGGGACTCACCATCATAGAAACCAGCTGCGAGGTGATGATGGGGCTTGGTTGGCATCCAGGAGAGGCTGAAGCACTGGCCGCACTCAGATGCATTCCCTGCCTGGATAGAGCCCACCTGGAGGGTGGCAATACACTGTACCTGGAAACACAACGACAGACACAGGTCACAGCCCCGTGCTGTTACTAGCCGTGTCCCAAGAGGTTTGGCAGCAAAGGGGTTTGCCACCCCAGACACCCTGGGCCAGCGAGACCTGCCAGCTTCCTGACTGCCTCCCCAGCTCTCCGACCCGCACTGGGCAGGAGGCTTGCTGGGTGCCAGTCCCGATGTGGGAACGCAGTGGTAGAGGACACTGACCTTGCAGATAAGGTGCTTGTGGAGGGACCCATCTAGAAGAGAGCAGAGGACGGTCAGGACAAACAACAGCTCTCCTAGAAACTCCCTGTGGCAGGAGCTGTTCAGCAGCCCAGAGCCTGCCTCGGTGTTCCCTGTGGCCCTGGCCAGGGTCCCGGTCCCCATCCTGCCCACCCAGCCAGAGCAGCGCCCCCACCACAGCCTGCGAATGGTCAGCAGGCAACACTCAGCAGCAGAAGACAGGAGTAAATGGATCAACAAACCCAAGAGCATGTAGAGGCATCATCTCCAGGAACTTCCTGCGCTGGAGGAAGGGGAGCACTGAAAGGCTCCTCAAGCAGAGACGAGACAGGTCGGACATTCCCTCCCTACCCCAAAGATCTTTGCCCCATCAAGACTGAAGATGTGTTCACCAAACCCAAGGGGACCCTGAGACATATGGGGCCAGACCAGCCGGAACGACTCCGAGTCCCTTCAGCCAGACCAAGGTCCCATCAGGGGAGGAAACAAACATCTGTGCGGAACAGACCGCTGCCCCCGGCAAAGCGAGGCCGAGCTGGCCAGGCCAGGCCTGTGCCGGGGACCAAGAAGCCAGGACAGCAGCTCCCAGGGAGCTGCCCCGCAGCGTGCAGACTGCGCAGGGCCCCCCTGTGCCCAAATGGCTTGCCATGAGGTGCCCGCAGGCCCTCTATGCACCACCTCTGTCTGCTGGAGGGTCTGCCCTGCCAGCACCACGCGAGCGCTGCGGGGCCCCTATCCCACACCTCTCGGGCCAAAGGGCCCCCACGTCCGGCATGGGGCTGACTGAGATACCAGCAAGCTTTCAGCAGAAAAACAAGCGCATCCGCAGCTCAGAGCGCAGCAACTGCAGGCAGAGGTGGTGTCACGCAGAGATACAGAGCAGCCATGCATCTTCTCCGGCACTTCAATTACAGCTGAGTCAGGGAGCAGAGAGCAGCCACGGGGAAGGCACTGGCTGTTCACGAGGCAGAAACACCTAGTGATGGGTGTGGGGGGCCCTTGGGGGAACCCAGCACAGTCACATCAACCCAGGAGCCTCTAGCAGGGCCCCAAAACACCAGTCTGACACTGGTGCCGCAGCTGCAAATCCCCACCAGCACCCCCAGGCCGACTGCAAGGCGCACGGACAGCACGCGCAGCCGCAGCCGGGCTGACGCTACACAACAGGACCAAGCCTGTCCACGAGAGCTTTGCAGGCTGGGGAAGGATCCGTGCCTGCCGCAAGCGCCCCACGTGGGGGCTGCGGCAGCAGCGCAAACCAGCTGGAACTGACAGTCTGAACGGGGGTCGGGAGAGGCTGCACCAGGGAACAGCGCGGGGCCCGGTGCCGGCAGCAGCACGACGTGCTGATGAGGGCGGGCAGCCACACTCTGGTGTAGGAAACCAGTTTCCCATTGCCAGCGACGGGTGTACGGGCTGTTGGCCACRGCTGAGCGACCACGAGCAGCACGCACAGATCATCAATCTTGCTCAGCACCCGGCAGATGAGACTATTACAAGCACCATTAGCCGGAGCCAGCAGAGAGCTCCAAACCCCAGATCTCCGCTACGACAAACAGCTCACAGTTGGGCTGGAATAAGGAGCTCTGCCACGACAGGGCGGGCCTGGTGCCCTGGCACGACGCGCTGCCCCTGCCACCGCTGCAGGCTTCCTGTAGCAAGCAGGCGGGTAGGCAAGGCTCGGAAATACGCTACTGCAGGCTGAGCAGCTACGTGCTGCCCTGCAAGGCCACTCCAACCACAGCAATGTTGCTGGAAGCCCCTCCCAGCATATCCTACTCAGGCTCAGCTCCAGACAGGGCTGTCCCAGGAAGCCACGCGCTGGCCAGGCTGCTACAGCATCCCCCAGCCACTGAACCCGTTTCTGGTCGACAGCATTTCAACATACACTGATGCTGCTCCCAGAAAGGAACTCCCAGCTCCTCTCTCTGCCAGAGGCCAGACCAAAGCCAGCAGTGGTGACAGCAGCAGGGCCACCCCATCTCACGTCTAGAGGCGTGCAGCAGGCTCACGGCACCCTGCTGCACTCGCAGCTCCCAGGCAGGGCAGCGCAGGCCTGAGCGTGGTCCCTCCTTGTCGGGCTGCATCGAGCGACCACAGCCTGCCCCACAGCTGTGCCCCACCAGCACCACGGCCACAGGCTGCGGCCGCCAGAGCTCCCCCRTCTCAGCACGGGGCACCACAACCTTTGCAGGCAGACAGGCCCCAGGGCTCCAATGTCCACCCGCCAGCACGGTGGGACGAGGGTCAGGACGTCTCTGCCCCACTCCCCTGCCAGGCGGCGCAGCTCTTCCTACCTTTTACCTGGGTTCTCTTACAGGTCTGCAGGGCCTCGGGGTGCGGGAGGGAGTACAGCACCACCTTGCCGTCCGAGAAGGCCACGGCCAAGAGGCCCAGCCGGCTCATCTGAGGATGCTGCAGAATAAGACACACAGGCTCAGGCTCCCAGCAGCTGTGAGCTGTGGTTTCAGAGGGGCGAGGGGCCACGCAGGTCATGCTCCCCTGCCTGGGGAAGCTGAGGCTACAGCAAGAACAAGGACTTAGAGCCACCAGCTCAGCCTCCTCCCAGTGCAGACCTACCTTCCTGGAGGCGGTGGGCGGCTCCCAGGCACCGCTCGGGCAGAACTTCATGTCCCAGACGCAGCCATGGTCAGCAGCGACACCATAGGCCAGCCCAACCTTGTTAGCAGAGCTGCAGGCACAGGTTGAACCATGAAGAAGGCAGGAGCTGGTGCCCAGCAGCTACAGTCCGCACCAGCAGCAAAGCTGGGCTCTAGCACAACCTGCGCAGTTCAGGCCATGGCCAGCAGCCCTGGGAGAGGACAAGCCTCCAGGCAGTGGCAGGTCACTGCGGCCTGCTCAGAGCGAGCTCCGTGGAGCTGCATGCGCAGCACAGAGTCCTGTTGAGAACTTAACCAGCCATTGAGGGACCTGACACACCCCCTGTCCCTCCCTAGGGGATAGGAAAGGGAAGAGCACAGCCCCGATTGATCGATCGATCGAATTCCCTATGCGAGGCCATTCTCCACRCCGGATGACTCACCCCTCCTCCTGCTGCAGCGTGCCCAGGCTCCAGAGCTGCAGAAGCGCAGGGCCCCCGTGGAGCCCAGCCACGCTATGCGTCTCRTCCATGCTCTTATGGCAGTAGAGAGCCACGTACTGAGAGGCCGCCGAGCCCTCCGGGGACGGGCACCACTCCATTGCCCACACAGGGCCGCCCACGAAGAAGGACACGTCCAGACGCTCCTCATGGGGCTGCAGAGAGTTAAACCTGCCAGCAAGGAGGCAGCTAAGGGCACCCGCCAAGAGCAGCACTGCCACAGGGTGGGAGCGCGTGGGCCGAGGGAGGGCAGCGCCCAGCTGGCACAGAGCCCCGACACGGGGCAGGACCGCTCTGTCCTGCAGTAAGATCCCAGGGCATGCTGTGTGGATCAGTCGCTCAGCCCACCACCAGCCCTGCTGGACCTCTCTGCTGCTGACCCAGATCTGCCGGGGCAGCAGCCACCCACATCAGCTGCTTGGGGGTCGCTGCATCTCCCAGGCATAACATCCACCCCCTCGGCGGTCCCTTGCGGCAGCCCTCTCACAGACCTGTTTATTCTGTACAAGGCACCATCTTCTTCAATGCCTTCCCGATGGATTAAGAAGAGGGGAGATTTCTCCTCTGCTGGCAGGTACGGGGCAGCTTCACTGGGGAGGCAGAAAAAGGTGAGAGGATGCCTCCCCCCGCAGCCCCACCTTGGGAAACCACTCGTCCCTCACCCAGCCCTGCCCCAGGCACGGGGCTCTCCCAGCCGGCTGTGCTCCAGCACCCATCCAGCCCACCACACAGCCCAGCATGACCTGCTGCAGGCCCCTGGGCCACCTGAGGGCTACTCAGGCTCCGAGGAAAAAACCCACCATACCCCAAATCCTGTGATGAGGAAGCTAGAACCTGATCCCATGAGAGGGATGCAGGGGTACAGCACTGGCTGCATCCTTACTGCCCCCCAACCTCCACAGCTGCAGGCCTCTGACTATCCCCACCCCAGCTCATCCACATCATTACTAGGACCTGCCCCATCAGGCAGCGTGACTGCAGGCAGTGCTTGCGCCACGCATTCCCTCCCATCCACTCTCCCTTCCTACACCGCTCTGGCCAGCACCCAGGAGACGGTACCTTTCAGAGAGACACATCCACTTGTGCACCAAAGGGATCCAGTCAGGAAACTCCCACCGTGAGTAATTTTGATCCCGCCTGCAGGGGACAAGCCAGACATGACAGCAAAACTCCCTCCCCAGCCCAGGCCCAACCACAGCAGCACAGCCAGCCCCTCTGTACTCTGCCCCATAGCAGCCACGGGCTCTGCCCGCATCCCACAGCGCACATCCCTGCAGGGTGCCGCTGCCCTACACCCGCACCAGCTCAGCTCCCAGCCTTCCCCTCAGGGCCAGGCCAGCCAAAGGACCCGCTACGCACACCCAGCCTGCTCCAAATCTGTCCCCTGAGGCAGCGGCACAAGCGCAAGAGGCAGGAATGAGACAAGACCTGCCAGAGCCAAGTTCGCCCCAGTACCCCGCACCAAGGGGCAAAGGGCTTTGGCACCCCCTGCCTGGCCCAGCCCTGCTCCGCGCAACTGCCGTGCTTCCACTGCTGACTGGGGGCACAGTCCTCGGCAGCCACCAGCGGAACGCTGACGTTCCTGTCAGGGCTCCCGAACATCCCACATGCATTCCCGACGGCGCACACCCCTTTGTCCTCATGCCTGTGGCAGTGAGGATGTACAGGACAGCAACACCCACCGCTCCCCTTAGCCTCCCCCAAGCCCTCCACTTACACACTGCAGGTGAGGCTGGAGCACTTCTCCACCGGGGCCATGATGGAGTTGTGGAAGCCGTTGGGAGCGAGGCCTCGGCACTGAGGCTTGGATCTCTGGGCACAAGAGCAAACAGGCTCAGAGCAGGACCTGGCCAAAGGGCCCAACCCAGCCTGTCTCTGCCTGCCCAGATGTTCCCACAAACCTCTAGTGGGACAAGGCTGATGCAGCCCACGAGCGCAGAGCTCTTTCCCAGCCTCAGCTGCAGCAGTCACACAAGACCGTGCCACTCCGAGCTAAAGACACAAAGTCCTATTCCTCCAGGAACCACAGGCCAGCCTCCCTCAACCCTGCCTTTACCTCCCTCCCATCAGCTTCAGCAGGAGCCCTGCACCCCCCTCCTATCCTGCCCCCAGCCACCCTCGCTCTGCTCACTGTTAAGACAAAGGAGCTTGTGTCTGGATTCACACTCGATAGGCACCATGCCATCCCTGACAGCATCCTGCTCCAGGGCTATTTGGTGGTGCCCCTGCCCCCAAATACCTACGGGTAGGGGCACCACACTACAGCTCAGACACTCTGTGTTGTTTACCCCAGGTGATGAGTGGGAAGCCGCCAAGGCCATTACCCCTGCAGACGACATCTTTGTACTGTGTCCCCGGAGAGCCTCCGGCTCYGACTCCGAGACCTCACTGAGCGGCGCATCACTCCCCTCCTCCTCCTCTGCCTGCAGCAACACCTCCTCTGAGGGCACAAAATCAGCATCTCGCACAGGGTCATCACCATCTGTTTCCTCCTCCTTCTTCCTCCGGCTACGACGCTTCTTCTGGACACGCTCGAGCTCTGGCTCCTGGGCACCCTCCGTGGGAGCTGGGGGCTGGTACACAGACGTCAGCTCCTCTGCCAGCTCCTGCAGGTACAGCAAAGCCCTGGGACACCAAAGGCATTGCCCACAGGTGAGAAGAGGGGACGGCACACGGCCCAGTCAGCCCTCCCAGACCAGGCGGACGCATCCCACCAGCTTGCGGGCTGGGAAAATGCTTTGCCCCAGCACCCCCCACAACTAGGCTGCACCAGAGCCCATCTCAACGGCACCATGCAGCATCCAGCCCAACCGCTCAGACACAGAGGGCCTCCCTTCCCTTCTCCAGGGAATCCCAACCTCCCCAGGGTCTCTGGGAGCAGACGGGGAAGGCATCCAACAGGCTAAGGTAGTACACGGCCCTTTGGCAGCCGGGGTGCAAGAAAGCCAGAGATCTTCCTGTGAGGGCCCTCAGGAAGGGGAGTTCCCACACGGGGCATCCTGCTGCACTAGATCATGTGCTACGCCACCTCTCTGCACAGACAGACAAGGCCAGGGCAGTTCCTGCCCCTCTCCAACGTGGCCAGCTCTTCCCCTGCAAATCCATGCTTCACACAAGCGCTCAAGGGACACCCAGGCACTGTCTGAACCTGCTCTCAGAGACCCCAGAGGACTCAGGAATCCCCCTTCAGCAGTGTGGGCTCATACAGCTTGCTCTTCCCCCTCACCCTGTCCTCGTCAGGAACCAAGGAGACCTCTTCCCCACCACAGACGCCCCCCGCCCTCAAACAGCAACCCCATGTGGGCTCAACTGCAGCCCTCACTGTTCTCTATGCTGCATTGCTCCTGGGACACAGACGTATCCTGTCCTAGAAGAGGACTCTCTGACGGGGAGTCAGTCTGTCCCGCCAACATCAGCCACTCAGGGCTAAAATCTTTCAGGAAAGACATTGCAAACCCTCAGGCAAGGCAGAGACCTAGAGAAACTGCCTCGGGAGAGCGGCCACGTGCCTGCCCTTCCAGGCTTGCTCTGCGCCCTGCCTTCCCACGGCCCGCTGCCCCTGCTCACACTTTAGCTGCCCGTCGCTTGGGGCGTCCGGCCGGGGCGGTCTCCAGGCCCTCCGGGGCCTCTCCGCTCCCCAGCATCTTCTGCACGCAGATGGGATCTGGCGTCGGGCACTCCAGGCCCTGGGACAGTTTCAGCAGCAGCATCTCTGCCTTGGATTTGCGCCCTCGCTTCCTGGGTGCCTTCAGGGGCGGCACAGGCCCATTCTCAGCGGCCCCCGAGGGCTCCCCGTGACCCTCCGGCTCCTCCGGGGCCGGGCTGCTGGGAGCGCGAGGACTCCTCTTTGTTTTCTGGTTTCGGACAGTTTTTTTCTGGGACTTTGTGGCTTCTACTACCTCTTTGGAAGGGGCCGGAGCGTCCAGATCTGCAAGCGGTGACAGTTCCCCTGCCCAAAAACAAGGACCCGAGTTAGCGGCAGAGCCAGCGCTGCTGCCCTGTTGCTCCTTCCCCCGGGCACCGCCCGGCGGCCCCGCCGCGGGCGCCGGCCGCGAGCTGCGGGGCCGAAGCAGCAGGAGGCCGCGGCGGG
>NW_020447499.1:0-88595 GCF_003343035.1 Apteryx rowi | reverse complement strand
TGCCCTGCTGCCTCCTCGCAGCATCCTGAACTCCACCATCTTATGGTCACTGCAGCCTAGGCTGCCCCCAGTCTCCACATCTCCAACCAGTCCTTCTCTGTTTGTTAGTACGAGGTGCAGCAGCACACCTCTCCTCGTTGGCTCCTCCACCACCTGTGTCAAAAAGTTGTCATCAATGCTCTGCAGGAACTTCCTGGAGTGTTTGTGCCTAGCTGTGCTGTCTCTCCAGCAGCTATCAGGCTGGTTGAAGTCCCCCATGAGAACCAGGGCCTGGGATTGTGAGGCTGCTTCCAGCTGTCTGTAGAAGGCCTCCGCCACTTCCTCTTCCCGATCAGGTGGCCTGTAGTAAACACCCAGCACAGTGTCCCCCATGCTAGCCTGCCCTTTAATCCTTCCCCATAAGCTCTCGACTCGCTCTTCAGCCACCCCTAGGCAGAGCTCGATACATTCCAGTTGCTCTCTCACAGAAAGAGCAACTCTACCATCTCGCTTTCCTGGCCTATCTTTCCTAAAAAGCACGTAGCCATCCATGACAGCATTCCAGTCATGCGAGCTATCCCACCATATTTCTGTAATTGCAATGAGATCATGGCCCTGCAACCACACACAAATCTCTAATTCTTCCTGTTTATTCCCCATGCTGCGTACATTGGTGTACAGGCATTTCAGAGAGGTAATCGAGCATGCAGGTTTCCCAGGAGGGGTGCAAGAGGATCCTCCATAGTCATGTCTCATGCACGCTTCCCCAGCTGCATGCACCCACCGGAGGCATCCCGACTTGAGCCGCGTTTTGCTGACTACACTGTCTTTATAACTCTCCCCTTCCCCTATCTTTCCTAGTTTAAAGCCCTCCTTACCAGGCTGGCTAACCTGTCGGCAAAGACATGCATGCCCCATTTAGTGGGATGGATCCCATCTCTCCCCATCAGTTGTTGATCTTTTTTCTATTAGGTTGGATTCCAGATCTGACTTCCTGTAAATGCAGAGTGCTGCCCCAATGTCTAAAGGGCAGGGCTTCAGCTCTGGAACTTGAATTTTAAACAAGTTTCTGTCATGCTTTTGGGTAAAAAGGAATGTTAAAGTATCTTTTGGAACTGAACTGCCCCTGCAAATATCCATTACTGCTGCCAAAAGAGCTTTCCCTTTCATCTTGAAACAAGGAACCTTGTTTAAGCCTTGTGTGTGCTGGGGGGGTGAAGGAACAAGTGTAGGGGCTTTGCTTTTAGACAAGAATTTTGGGACTTGTCTGGAAGGGGAACTTTACTGCAAGCCAAGCCATGTACCAAACTGCAAAAGAGGGAAAAGGATTTCTGAAGCTCAGCTTCTCCCCTATTCCTACTGGATAGCTTTTTGCTGAGGTCTTTTGTCAGCATGCTGGTTTTTTTGGAGTCCTGTTCTGAGGTTCCATTTTGCAGCTCAGATATTTAACAGCAGTTTTGGCATTTAATGGCTTGTGAAAGGGGAGGATAGTGAAGGAAAGGAAGAAGGCAGAGAACACTTTGAAGGACAACTGTAATGCTTGACTCCCTTAGTTTGAATCATCCTATGCCCACTGAAGTTACAAATTATCGCAGGATCAGGACTTAAACTTGTTCTCGCCCTGGTGTCACTACACTGATTTCAGTGTATCTCTCTATTTTAGTTAGGTGTAAGTGAGTATGGGATCAGGCCTGCTGAATAAGATACCTGTGATTGTCTGTTTCCAAGGTCAAGTCCATATGGTTTTTTTATAGATAACTCTTGGCATAGGTATTGTTTATGAGCCATATCTGGAGCCTGGTATGAATTGAAGGCATTCAGCATCTTGTGACATGCATGTAAAGTGACCCCAAAATAGCTGGACATAAATATGTGGCATGTGTTATGAAAAGAAGGTGGGGGTGAAGCGCCTTCAGAAACATTTCCGTTTTCTTTAGTTATACTCTTTTGAAGAATTTGTCTTATCATTCAGTCAAAAGACCAGTGAGTCAGTCTGCTGACCTGGGGAGTAAAGAAAGGCAGTTTTTTGGGTTCTTCAAGGCCTTAAGATTTACTTTTCCTTTTCCTTCTAAAAAGAAAGCTGAATAAAACCTTCACTCCAAGTGCTACATTGATTAACATGAACATGTCTTGTGGAGCTGGGTATGTCCCAGTACTTTACAGGGGCGGTGCTTATAACCCAGTTTGTAGTGAGTAGTGCCTTTCTCTTTAAAGTTAATTTTGCCAAAAAGAGTAGAATTTACTGGGAATTTCTACAAAGCACAGAATAGAAATATATACTGGCCTTGTGCAAGCGCATAAAGTTTATGAACCACAGATTCAAAAAGGAAAACAGGATGGAAGGCAGGACTACAGTTTGATTAATTCTTGGAGTTTGACATTGAGAGGTCCCTAACGTACAGCTTTTTGCCTTAGGTGACTTTAAAGGAGAAACTACAGGAGAAATACTGGTCTCGCTGAAGTCGGTAGAAGAAATATCATCAATTTCAGGGAGGGCAAAGCTTTACCTCATGCATAATGCTAATCTTGTCCGTGAATCTGGATTGAACTGATAAATTGCTTTATCTCCCCCTTCTATGCTGGTTTACTAACTACTTCTACGATGTTCAAATAGTTCACAAAATCATAGAATAGTTGGGGTTGGAAGGGACTTCTGGAAATTGTTTGGTCCAACCCTTCTACTCAAACATGGTTTCCTAGACCTGTCCAGTCAGGTTTTGATTATCTCCAAGGATGGAGAGTCCACAACCTCTCTGGGCAACCTGTACCAGTGTTCACCCACCCTCATAATAAAGAAGTGTTTTCTTGTGTTCAAGCGGAATTTCCTGTGTTTCAGTTTGTGACCATTGCCTCTCGTCCTGTCACCGGGCACCACTGAACAGAGTCTGGCCCTGTCCTCTTTACACCCTCCCTTCTGATATCTATACACATTGATACACCCTCCTTGAGCCTTCTCTTCTCCAGGCTAAACAGTGCCAGCTCTCTCAGCCTTTCCTCATATAAGAGATGCTCCAGTTCCTTTATCATCTTTGCAGCCTTTCACTGGACTCACTTCAGTGCATACATGCCTTATACTGGGGAGCCCAGAGATGGATGCAGTACTCCCTGTGCTGCCTCACCAGTGCTGAACAGAGAGGAAGAAACGCCTCCCTCAATCTCCTGGCAATGCTCTTCCTAATGCAACCCAGGATACCTTTGGCCTTCTTGGCCACAAGGGCAATGAGCATGCTTGCTCATGTTCAACTTGTTGACCTCCAGGACCCCCCAGGTCCTTCCCTGCAGAGCTGCTTTCCAGCAGGTCAGCCCCCAGCCTGTACTGATGCATGAGGTTATTCCTCCTTAGGTGCAGGACTTGGTACTTCCCTTTGTTGAACTTCAGGAGGTTCCTCTCTACCCACTTCTCCAGCCTGTTGAGGTCCCTCTGAATGGCAGCACAACCATCTGGTGTATCAGCCACTCCTCGTAGTTTTGTATTATCTGCAGACTTGCTGAGGGTGCATTCAGTCCCATCATCCAGGTCATTCTTGAAAAAAATCAGATTCAGTGTCAAACCCTGGGGGACACCAGTAGTAGCTGGCCTCCAGCTGGACTTAGTACCATTGATTTTAACCCTCTGAGCCCAGCAGTTCAGCCAGTTTTCAGTCCACCTCACTGTCTGCTCATCTAGCTTGCATTTCGTCAGCTTGCCTATGAGGATGTTATGGGTCAAAAGCCTTACTAAAGCTAAGATAAACAACAACCACTGTTCTTCCCTCACCCACAAATTCAACCACATCATCATAGAAGGCTATCAAATTGGTTAAGTGCAATTTTGCCTTCGTAAATCCATACTGACTTCTCCCAGTCACCTTCTTGTCCTTCACATGTCTGGAAATGGTGTCCAGGATCAGCTGCTCCATCACCTTCCCAGGGATCGAGGTGAGGCTGACCAGCCTGTAGTTCCCTGGGTCCTCCTTCTTGCCCTTTTTTGAAGTTTGGAGTGACATTTGCTTTCTTCTAGTCCTCTGGAACCTCTCCCAATAGCCATTACCTTTCCAGGATGCTTGAGACATGGCCTTGCAATGCCATTGGCCAGCTCCTTCGGCACTTGTGGGTGCATCCCTTCAGGGCTCATGAGCCTGTGTACATCCAGGTTGCTTAAGTGATCCCTAACCCTCCTCCATGAAGGGAAAGTYTTCCTTTCTCCAGACTTTGTCCCTGGTCTCCGGGGCCTGGGATTTCTGAAGGCCATGTTTACCAATAAAGACGGAAGCAAAGAAGGCACTGAGTACCTCTGCCTTTTCTGTGTCCTTTGTCACCAGGGCCTCTGCCCCATTCGGCAGTGGGCCCACATTTTCCTTAGCCTTCCTTTTCCTGCTCATGTACTAATAGAAGAGCTTTATGTCCCTTGCCAGTTTCAACTTCCCTATCCCTATATGATGGGACAGTGTCTCTATAGTCCTCCTGGGTCACCTGTCCCCACTTCCACCTCTTGCACACTTCCTTTTTATGTTTGAGTTTTGCCAGGAGCTCCTTGTTCATCCATGCACGCTTGATTTCCTGCTTGCTGAGGTGGACCATTCTTGAGCTTGGAGGAGGTGGTCCTTGAATATCAACCAGCTCTTTTGGACCTCCTTCCCTCTAGGGCCCTATACCATGGGATTCTTCTTTGAAGGTCCCTGAAGAGGTCAAAGTCTGCTCTTCCAAAGTACAGGGTTGTGATCCTGCTTTTTGCCCTGCTTCTTCCTTGCAGGATCCTGAACTGCAGCATCTCGTGGTCCCTGAAGCCAAGGCTACCCCCGACCTTCACATCTTCAGCCAGTCCTTCCTTGTTTGTAAGTAGAAGGTCCAGCAGAGCAACCTCTTCTCGTTGGGTCCTTGATCACCAGTGCGAGGAAGTTGCCATCTATGCACTTCAGAAACCTCTTGGATTGCTTGTGCCCTGCTGTGTTGTCTCTCCAGAAGACATCAGGATAGTTCAAGCACTCCAAGAGGACAAGGGCCGGAGAACAAGAAGTTTCTTCCAATTGTCTGAAGAAGACTTATCTACTTCTTCTTCCTGATCAGGTGATCTGTATCAGACACCCACTATAATGTCACCYGTGCTGGTCTGCCTGTTAATCCTGAGGAATCCCAGCTGGTTCCTCACCTCTCCCCAGGCAGAGCTCCATGCATTTCAACTACTCTCTCACCTAAAGGGCAACTCTCCCTCCTCGCCATCCTGGCCTGTCCTTCCTAAAGAGATTGTACACATCCATCACAGCACTCCAGTCATGTGAGCTATCCCACCACATCTCCATGTTTCCAATGACTTCATAGCTCTGTAACAGCACACAGACTTCTAATTCCTCCTGTTTGTTTCACATGCTGTATGCATTGGCGTATAGGCACTTCAGAGAGGCACCTTTGTGTGCTGACTTCCTAGAAAGGGCATGAGAGCTTTCCCCATAATGCAGTCCTATAGGCACTTCCTTATTTATATGCATATGCTTGGGTCGATTCCACTTCAGCTCTGTTTTGTTGATTAAGAGGTCCCTTCTGTTTATGTCAGCCCAGACCCTTTGGTTTCCAACACTGCTGACCACATCCTTACTTGATCATTGGTCATTCTCTCCCTCTCCTGTCATTCCTAGTTTAAAGCCTTCTTATCAGGTTGGCCAGCCTGTTTTCAGAGGTGCTTTTGCTCTGTTTGTTCTATATATCCCAGTTCTACCAAGCTCTGCCCTATTGTTGACAACAGCTGTGCAACCAATTGTTGACTTCAACACAGGATTCATTTAGTTCTCCTCCGGTCCTTCCCTTACTGACAGGATCAAGAACACCACCTAGGCCCTCATGCCCTTGACCACTGCCCCCAGAGACATGTAGTCGGGTTTAATAACGTCCAGGTCTTCCCTGGCAGTACTGTTGGTGCCCACTTGGAAGAGCAGCAGGGGGTCCAAGGGACAGAGAAGCACTGGTGGCTCCTCCAAAACATCCCAAATGTGAGGCCCCCAGCAAGCAACAAACCTCCCTAGAGGGCAGGGCAGGTCAGCATTTGGGAGCCTTCATCCCCTGTAGCTGGGAGTCTCCCACAACATACACGGCATTCAGTAACTCTGCCTTCTCTCACCAGGGCAGCCACCCCATTCAGCAGCAGGCCCACATTTTCCCTAGTCTTCCTTTTGCTCCTGATGTATGCGAAGAAGCCCTTCTTGTTGTCCTTGACATCTCTCGCCAGATTTAATTCCAAACGGGCCTTGGCCTTCCTCGTTACATCCCTGCACACTCTGACAACGTTCCTATGTTCCTCCCATAAATCACAAACTGGAGCACAAAACTGGACTTCGGAAATGCAAACTTTGGCCCCTCAGGTAGGAAGATAACCATATTATAATATCTATATGCAGGACTCCATGTATGTAGTCCAGTAAGGATCTTGTCCAGTGCTGCTTGAAAAGGTGATATCCTTTTGTGATGTGGAGATTACTGCTACTTGCCGCATTCCGTATTGGCTCTATTATTAAAAGAATAACATCTTTTTTTTATATATTCGAATTCCCTGTGAGGATAGTATTGCACCTTGTGTTTCCTTTATTATTGTAGCTGTGTAGTGGGTTGATTTTTTTTTCCTTGGTAATTCCCAGATACACTTCTGGATCAGTACATTATCTGGCCTTCTTTATTTCATGCATATGTCATGCTGTGTTGTTTTCCCCAATATATTCTAAACTTTTTTTTTTGTTCCTCTGCATTCCAGGGGTACAGGCATCATATGCCTTCCTATCAGATCAGGCCATTGCACAGCAGACTATAGTAAAAGAAAAAGGTTGAGCACTGAGCTAGCCCTACCTAAGAGGGACAGAAAATGAGCTGAATAAGTCTGACCTTTCCTGCAGTTTGAATCTTTGTCCTACACATTCCTGGTGAAAAAGCATCTAAATGCTTGACATTCTGAGGTCCCTCTTATGGAGTTAAGAGTGTCCTGCCCACCATCTCAGTAAATCATCTATTCATAAACACGTTTTTCTTCAATTTGTTTTTATTATTTTTTATTTACTGACAAAAATTTTTTATTTAATGACAAAATTTTTTATTTAATGACAAAATTTCTCCAGTGTGAAGCTGGGAACCAAAACTAAAAATTTTTTGCTACTCACAAATCATTGCAGCCTGTAAATCTCCTTTTTCCAGTATTCCAGAGCCCTTCTAGTTCTCTCACAGAAATATCAACAACTCAATAGAAGCCACACATTTTTCAACATTTAAACATTTTTTTTTGGATCACAAAACTGGACTTCAGAAACGCAAACTTTGGCCTCTTCAGGCAGCTACTAGGAGGAATCCCATGGATTAGGGCCTTAGAAGGAAGGGGGAATCCAAGAGAGCTGGTTAATATTCAAGCATCACTTCTTCCAAGCTCAAGAGCGGTGCATCCCTATGACTAAGAAGTCAAGCAAAGGAGGCAGGAGGCCTGCGTGGATCAGCAAGGAGCTCCTGGCAAAACTCAGCCAGAAGAAGGAAGTAGAGAGAATGTGGAAAGGGGGACAGGCCACTTGGGAGGACTATAGGCACGTTGTCAGCGTCTGCAGGGAATTAAATCTGGCAAGGGATGTCAAGGACAACAAGGACAACAACCATTCTGTGATTCTGTCAGCACTTAAATGTAAACTTGAAAACTAGCAAGATGCAGTGTCTACCTCACTATTCAAACAGTACAGATGGATCTATATTTTTAATTTATAAAATGAAATTTTCATTTCATGATTTACAAAGTAAAAAGAAAGAAGGGAAAAAAAATTTAATTAAATTTCCATGATTCCCTGGCACATGCAAAACTCAACCGATTGTGTTCAATTTTATAAATCTTCCAATTTTCTAAAACAGGGGAAATGAGAAATAATTCCAAATGTTCTCTCTGTTCTTATTTGAGCTACTTTTGCTAGCTCAGTGACACTTCTATTTTCTAATTGTATCACTTTTACCCTACATTTGTTTTTTATGTATTTTCTGCCTAAAGCATAAATTGTTCTACAATGGGACTTTTAAATGTTTTTTTCCAAAGCAGTTTAGGCATTCAGAAGGGACTAAAGCTAAATTCACAAAGAAGGCTAATGATTCACAAAGGAGACCAAAGATTACATTGTATGGAGGAACTGTGTTACTGCATCCTATCTAGCAGCTCAACTGCTGAGCAGTCATGCATTACTACAAGGCAAATTGGTCACTTTGGATTGTGTGACCACATACCAGCTCTCAACAGTAGAAGATGTAGGTACCCTGTGATCCTGTAACGAAGAGCAAAGCTGTGGGGAGAGTTAAGAGCCAAGGGGATGAACAGAAAAGCCAGCAAGCTCCAGTGCACGTGTCACAGTGCATCCCCAAGGAGGTGAAAGATTTGATTTCCCCAATGGAGAAAATGGAAATGTGACTCTCACAGCAGCTGGTCATAAATTGGTGACAACTGGTTCCTTCCCTTACGGTGTTTTTGTTGAGGCCCTCTTTGGTACACAGATTCTGATGATATGTTTTGGAGCAGCCAGCATAGTCAGGGGAAGGGAAGACTCACCAAACTGAGGAGTCCTCCATGATTTAGGTCATTCTGAGCAGCACTGGTGGTGCTATGACTTTTTTCCTGTCCAGAAGGGCTTATTAACCCAAGTCCCTCAAAACTATTTCCCAATGGTCAGGAAAAGAAATGAACTGTACACTAGAAAGCACTTTTTTTCCTGTTGTATTGTCTCTTGATTAAGCAGATTCGATAGCTTTTGAAATGATTTCTAACACTTGCTATCTTTGAAAACTGAACTTTGGAGTTTTCCCTGTGTTAGCACTGCAAAAATTGTTTTTGTTTTGTCTGGTTTTGTTTTAAAAGCAGAAAGAGTGACATGGCTCAAATCAACCCTGTTAAGCCTAGGACATCCTCTCTGTATTGAGCTGTGGTAAATGCAGGGGATAAAGAAAACAGCTTGCAGTGATTTCACATACAACTGAGTGTAGCGTGTAAACTCTGATGCCAGCCAGACCACTGCTAGATTTCTGCTAAATTCCCATTACCAGCAGCAGAGTAAACAGCTAATCTTGTAAGAGATTCCTGCTCCCTCGTGGAAAAGGGTTGAGAACAGCTGGCAGCTATGGATGCAGGCTGTGCCTGCAGAGCCAAGGCTGGGATACTCTGAAGTCTTTCACAGGGAAATTGCACTGGTGCCATAATGTATTGCCACCAGCATCCCTGTCTCAAAATTTGGGCATTTTAGGTGCTGAGGGGGGACAAGATGAGCAATGTGTCTTTCTGACAGGAAGTATGGAAGTAATACAGGGATTTGTTTCTTTCACCAGACTTATTAAATCACAAGGTTCATTAAAGCAAAGGAAATTTTGATGAGATATAAAGACAAAAGTCCTCACAGCAAGGGTGGTCAAACACTGGAACAAGTGCCCAGAGAGGCTGTGGAGTCTCCACTGTTGGAGACATTCAGAAATTGACTGGACTGAGCAACCTGCTCTAATATCAAAGTTTACTTGTGGTCTGACCAGGGGGTTGGACCACATGACCTCCAGAAGTCTCCTTCAGCCTAATTTATTTTGTGATTCTGTGCTAGCTGCTGAAGGACTTTGTGTTGCRAGTGAAATGCAGGTGCATTAAAAGGGAAAAGCTGTACAAGGATCCCTCCTACTATGCTTGTTGCACCCTTTAATTTCCATCTTCAGAGGAACAATATAGAGGCACAAGTCTGGTATTACCAGCAATCTGACAGTAATGTTTCTTGATGGGAAAACAAAAAAATACATCAAAGTCACAGTATAAGCAGCTTGGGAGTGTTACGTACAGGTGCAACAAGAAGTGTCTTTTGCCACAAACCACTTGAGCCCTCTATAAGTATGGTACATTTTGAAGCCATCACAACTGCAAGCACAATAACTTTCACAATATGCTCCCTTCCCTACCTCATACCATTGCAGGCCTCATGTACATAAGCGCTTTAACTAATCCTTAATTTGCTATTTCCTACTGAAATAAAGTGGTTATTGGCAGCTTCTGAGCTCTTGACTCAGTGAATCATTCTAGTTATGTTACTATAAGGGAGTGGAGTTTGGCTGAGATCCTGCTGGAAATGATTTAATGGAATAATTCCTTTAAAAGGGATTTTTTGGGGCTTTTTGGCTTTTGGTTTTGGGGATTTTTTTGAGGAAGGAGGATCTTTTGATTTCCTTTGGTTTTAGTCCTTCCAGCCTTGTCATGACAACATAATAAGCAACTGGAGGGTTCCCTCCCCCTCAGATTTCAACATAAGATAGCCCAATACACATTTTGAAAGCAGGAGTTGAGCTTCTAGAGGTTGGGAACTGCTGTTTTCTGAAAGTACTTCATTTCTGAAAGCACAACATCTCTGGAAAATTGAAGGTCCAGACATTTCAGGGTGCCATTAGAGCTTTAGTTGTTAGGAACTTTGTTTTAATATGAACACACTCAAAAAAAGGTGCCAATTAGCAACACTCCAGCAGTGTATTTGGTGTAATTCAGCAGAAGAGATGCAGAAGGTCAGGAAAATTCACAATTTGTTCTCCTGGAACTACAGATTCCCTGATGCTGTTCTTCTCCCAGGCACTGTCATTTCACATAGCAGCAGAAACAAAAAGGAAATGAAAGGCCCAAGGATCTATTTCCATAACCTTTAAATGAAGAAGGATGTCTGGCAGGACTGACTGAGGAAGAATATTGGACAGGTCCTGGTACAAACAGACATAGTTTGTCCAGCGTCACTTGGGATTAGATGATTTACATCAGGTTAGGATCCAATCCACTGACTGTTTTCCTTGTTTTTTGAACGTACATAAGCCTACATAGAAGCATATAATGATACATGGGGAAAAGGAGGGCTAAGCTTTCACATTCCGTTGTAAGATTATTCACTTTCAAAGAGAACAGGAATGCCAGCTGGGTGAGAATTAACAGCCATGAAAACGAGCATTCTGCCTTTGACATAGATGTTGCTGAAATACCTACTAAGCGATTGTGAGGGAAAAGTGTTCTCCTCCCCTCTTCTTTCAACACCAGCTGGAATCTTGGTCTGTATTACGTGACACAATGTTTTTTACATCTTTACATTTTTTAATATCTTTTTCTGAATCTAATTAAATTTTTGGCTTTGCTAACTCTTTGTTTCAGACTGTACTCACACCTTGCAGGAAAAAAAAAAGCTTTTGTCACTTTGAAACTTCCTGCACTTAAAAGTCATTAGATTCACATTATTCTTGTGTTATGGACTGTTGAGAACAAAAGTTTTCAGTATCTTACCCACACAATTCATTGTTTTTCATATGTTTATACCTTCTTCCATTTGCTCCTTTCCTCAGATAAATATTTCCAGTCATTTCAATTTTTCTTCAGGCCATTCTTTGGTCTTCTCTAGCTTGAGATATATTCTGAAGTGCTTGATCTCATATGAGATAAGCATGTTTCTGAAAAGATTGTTTCACTGAGGTATATCTTCCAGATATTTTACTGCCTAAATGCAAGGAAGACTTCTCAATAGAACCAGCATCTATATCAAATGGTGAGCAAAGCAGACCCATGCTACATTTACAGAAGTGTCTCAGTGAGTGAAAGAGAATCTGAGCTAGCTGTAAATGCAATGAATAGGGCCATATCCAAAGCATAATGAAGACATGAAGTTGCTGTTTTAATGGATTTTCCATCAAGTCCATAATGTTTAAGTTCACTGATAGTCCCTAATATCATGTTTCTGCCCAGCATACTGTATGGCTAGTTCACAGCACTTTTAAATTGTGCAAAAAGGGAGCAAAGAAGAAGAAATGTTGAAAGACAGAAAAGAGGAGGAGGAAAGTACAAGGCCTGAGGGAAAGAACAAGAAAAGTTAGGAAAAAATATTTCCATTTGCAAAAAATTGTGCAAGTTAATAAAAGATAGATGGATTCCCATGCTGCATACAAAATTTGAGGCTAAGCTACTTCTCTATATAATACTTATTAAAGCCTTCTCTTATCCAGAATCATATTTCTTTTCTTGTCTTTTAGTATAATCCACCTGCCTTGAAGGTCATGGTGTGGAATGAATTTTAACAAAATACAAGAAACTAGGTTAACTATCTTGATCTGTTTCCCTAAAGTGATAAACCCCTCAATGGAACCCTGAAAGCCGTGGGCTGCTCCATCTCCAGCAAGACCTTGGGAATGCTTTGGCAGCAGTCAGTAAATTCAGTTTGAGATTCTTCTTTCCCTGGATTCCAGTGTCTAGGCTATGTCCAGTAAAAATCAGCTGACTTATAAACAGGTTTTCCCTTGTTACAGCATAGAATCTGCTTTCTTTTTGATCTGTTACTGGAAACTTTTCATCTCTCTGCTGAGGTGGCATTGGTGGAGATAAATTATTACGGCTAAAGAAGGGACTTCAGAAGTGTGGAAGAGACTAAAGAAGGGACTTGAGATACCATGTGGATAGTATGCTTGCTTTCATTCTGACAACATTCTTTTGAAGAGGTAAAAAAGAAATTTTCAAACATTATTATGATCCAGTTTGTTACAGAAAGTTGCTATGGAATAATTCTTAAAGTCATTTATAACTTAATACATTGTCAGATACTAACATTGTCCAGCAAGGTTTAACATTGTTCTGTTTGCTTTCTTAGCAGTTCTGAAAGCAGCAAGTGTGTGCTTTTCTATGTATAATGAGACTTGCCCATGGCAGGAGAGTGTCTTATGTTTCTTGTTACAGTGCAAACCTCGTTGATTAGAAACAAATGCAAACCTCTGGGACTTGCCCTGTTCAACAGCTACCCCAGCACCAAGAGAATAATTTCTTATGTATGTTCACATGCTTCCCACTCACTCACACAGACAGAGCCATCACCTCACAGTTAAAAACACAAAAACAGAGAGTAATGTAGGAACTGCCTTTAGGGAACAGCTCTGTGGTATTGGCAGTGAGTGGAAACACTACTCAAGAAATAAGTCCACATGGCATTGCGCCTGTGGCTGGCACAATGTCTCTGTAGTGTGCAGTTACTACAGTACACTTGATGAAGGAGGTGAATGTTTGGTCTTCTCTGTGCCCTTTTAAGCAATGTAAAGAGGATGCCTAACATGAGGATTTCCTGCTTCAAAGAGGTGCAGGACCCCACAATATCCAGTGCTTGTGCATAGGTTGGTTAGGCTCCTTTGCCCTTCGGATCCATGCAAGAGCAATCACAACCTAAAGTGAGTTCAGTCTGGCAGGGAATATTATTATGATATCTGCTGAAACATGCCTCTGCAAGTGTTCCTGAATTAAAAAAAAGAAAAAAAGAAAAAAGAGCACGTGCGAGAGAGAGAAATTAAAAAACTGATACACAGAGTTTAACAAACAACTGTATGTATATTAAGAATAGCATTTCTTTGTCAAAGTAACTGGGAAAAGAAATTATAGCTTTTAGGAAATGTTTCTGAGGGAAAAAAGGGGGTTGGAAGAGAAAGCAGGTTCGTTGGTCATGGAGGGAGGGGGTAGACTTCATACTAACACAAAAAAGTCTTACAGATCTACTGTTACTGCTACTAATTATTTCTGAAATGCCATAGAGAATGCATGGGAAGATTTGGAGAAAAACAAATAGAGAACATATTTTTCCATAAGAGAAGAAAAGAAAAAGTTGAAAAAGAAGCATCAGTCTTCACCTGCGTCAATCCATAAGCTGTATCACCAAGTAGCTTAAACTTTCATATTCATATTCTAGTCATACTGTTCTGTGAGGTCCAGACCATTTGGGCAATTACTATTTTCTCAGGAAGAGAAATGGTCCTTAGATCAAAACCAAACCTTGTGAAGGGAAATGTTGGAAGATGTGATGTATAAACAGTCTCCCAAATATGGGAGAGTCCAGGCCTGAAGATGGATTTGTATCTGACACCTATCTGCCAATGTCCCCAAGGGGGCAAGCGGCCAGAGAAGACAGGAAGTAGGTCAGACCAAATCACACTGAAGTTATGTGAATTCTGAGAACATAATATCTCCTAACTGACTTTTGCTTGCAGAGGTTTGATGCATGTCATTGAGTCAGTGTTCAGCTACATGCCTAGCAGCAAAAAGACAGAACCAAAGAGAAACTCCCTTAGGCTATACTGAATGACTCGTTCATTAAGCAAGACAATGTGGCAACTACAATTAAACAGAAGTGTGGTAGAACCAAGAAAATTGTCTTATTTCCACTGCCGAGGGATTGATTTCCTAGCTACTTCTCCTCAGACGCTGAAGAGGACTACTAAAGAGGATGCTGTGTACAGATCAGCTGTAATTGGACATACCGCTCTCTTCTATTGCCTATACATGTCAGTTCTGTCTATCCATTCTTTTCCCTGGAGACTGAAGACTGTACTTTGAACCAGCAGGTGACTCAGAAGAAGCCTGTTTCCACCTTGTGTTGCATGCATTTGCATAAGAGAAACGAGACAAAAATAGTTTGCTTGGCAATACTGTTTCTTCAAATTTGTGGCCAAGTAATAACATAAGAGCATAACTGAGACACTGATTGTTAGGACTTCTATTTGCCTTTTAAGTCCGTTTATGTTCAGCATATCTACCTATAGGAGTGTCATTATTTTATCTTATTCTGGACCTGACTTCCTTGAAATTATTTGACTCTGCCATTAGCTTCAAAGGAAGCAGGAGCAGGCCTCTGTTTTTACTGTCTATGTAAAAAAGGCAGGCTGTAAGAAATGCACACATTTCACTGGAAAATGAGTTTTATTTCCAACAAGC
Source organism: Apteryx rowi (assembly GCF_003343035.1). Classification (NCBI taxonomy): domain Eukaryota; kingdom Metazoa; phylum Chordata; class Aves; order Apterygiformes; family Apterygidae; genus Apteryx; species Apteryx rowi. Next base: position 73,906 of record NW_020447499.1, on the reverse strand, counting down.
ATTTTAGACTTGTTAGCCTATGCAGTTTCCTTTTCTACCAGCAACAAAACTGAGGGGAAGTTTAGACTGTAAAAGATTTTCAGTTGCTCAGTAGCTTTTATCTGAAGCGAGAACAGTTGCAGTGCCACAGTATCAGCTAAGCCCTAATAATGAAAGCCCAAATCCCTTCTTTTGGCCCTGTTCCCCTGTCTGGCCATCCCCATACAGTTCTTTCACCTCACCTATCCCTTGTCTGTTTTCATCTCTTGCAACCCTGCCATTGGAGGTCCCCAGTTCTTTTTTCCTCTTCTCCAGGAATCTCCTTCCTCCTGTGATTTTGTCTGCCCTCACTCTCTTCTCTGCTTCTTGACCAAACTTCTGGATTTGTTTTCTGTCCCTTGCATACCCCCATGCACAGCCCAGCCTGCTTCCCTGCTTTGTTTTGCTTCATTTATTTGAAACTGATCTTCTTTATTATTACATATCACTTTACAATAATGAAACTGACTGTGTCATGTCCCTGTCTTGCCTGATGGCTTCTTATTTGCAGTCTCACAGTCATAGGGCAAATGGGAAAAAATGAAGAAGACAAAATTCCTAGGGCCAAGGAACATTACAACAAGCTGATGTTACACATGATAATGGTAGTTTGTTCAACAAGTCTTCTACTGAATACTAATCTTTTAATAAAGATTTTAGTAATCTTGTAACAGAGAATAAATAATGATATTGTGGATTTCCAAATGGATTGTGAAATTAATCATTTCATGAAAAGTAGAACTACTGAAGCCTGATTCCTACCGGGTTTGTGTCTTGAGAATGAGCCTGACAGATCTTTGATGTATAATAAAAGGAATAGTCATCTTTTAATTTTTACTTCAAAGGGAGCCTTAAAGGATGTCTCTCCTTTCCCCAGGTGCCATTTCACTGCAATAGGGGCCAACAGATGGACAAGCATGCACACACAGGCTAAAAATACTATCAAAAGGAATAAAGATGAGGGTCAGTAGATTCTTTTTTACAAAAAATCTATTCCATTCCTGTTGAGTTCAGTTTATTTCATTATTCTCATTTCTGTAGGACTAGAGACTCCATAAAAATGGAGAACCAGGCTGTGTTAAAATTCAAAGTGCCAATCTCTGAGCCCATGATTGTGGCTATACATAGCCATCAAGATAGTTTGTGACTGCTGTCAGGGCCCAATTTGTCCATTGTAAAGGACCAGCCAGTATACAACCACTATATGGCCAGTCTTCTAAAGCACAAGAGGCTCCACGTGCTCAAGCATCCCCAGCATGTTAGTGCAAGTTTATACAGACTGGTCATGGACTGTTGGCAGCCTGGCTGGCTCAGGGCTGGGGGCGCAGGAAGAAAGTGGGAAACGGACAGCTTCTGTCCACACCAGAGACACTGCTCCAGAGACAGGTAGACTCTCAGATGGATTGTCCGTGGTGCTAGGCAGTACAGACATTTCCATCTGTCTGCCAGGAAAACACTGTCCCTGTATTTCTACACTCTTTCTAAATCTCCTTCTTCATAGGAAGCCTGAAATGAGGATAGCAGAAATCAGTCAGAGACCTCAAATTAATTGCCAAGTGTTGACTTAAACTAGTTCTTGCAGGGCAGGGTAGTGAAGTGAAGGAAATAACACATAGCAACAACAACAAACTGTGACCCTTAGCATTACTGAAATGAAGCAACCTTTGCTTTGAATATGTAGTGGAGAGAATCTGAAAACACAGTAAATAATCTGCTGTAAATAATACATTTCTAAACGAATGGCTGTAACACTGATCTGCACTACCAAAGCTTAAAAAGGTTCACTTCTTCACTGTGCAGAATCTAGTCAAAGACCTCTTACCTTTTAGTGTTGATTATTATTTCTTGCAGTTGATTTTTTTTCCTGCTTTTAGGCAAAAAAAGTGTGCATTATGTGGAATTCAAGAAAGCACATGCCACAGGAATGTCATCCGACCCTGAAGCAAGTAGCTTAGTAAGCCCCAAACACTAGACTTTCAAAAGCAAATGCATAAGCTCCTTTCTGCAACCTACTATATATTTGCAGGAGTGAATTAAACATGTTTATCCCCCCCATTACTTTGCTAAGGCAACTGTTGTTGTACAAGAAGAAAACTAGCTAGAGGGATATGATCTCAAATGTCAGGCAATAAACCTTTCCTGTTCTCAGTAAATTTTTATATTTGTATTTTTAATAATACCCAAACCCAGGATACTTTGTTTTCTCCAGACTTTTTAACCCTGCAGGATATATTGCTGTTGTAAACCAAGCATGAAAGGTGTTTAATATTTGGCTGCATTATTTTGTAAGATTAGAGGTAATTCTGTGTTAATAGCTGAGATTAAGCATAGAAAATGGAGACAAAGAAAGAAAAAAAGTGACTTTTCTGCAGTTACTCCTGCTTTATGTTGTGTTGAACTAGCTAGCAATAAATGTGACTCTTCATGTTTCCAGAGACATAACATTAAGAACATGAATTTGGGTTAGCAGCCGCTTGTCTGGCCAAGTCTTTCTTTTTGCTTCTTGTGATGCTAATCTGTCATATGGGACACTGCCTGGCGCCTGGTCCACAAGAGTTTTGGTTAGGTACAACATCCACTTTCTTGCTCCTTTGAGCTTCCACCCTGCAACGCTTCTCCCAAACAAAACAAAGCCAAGCAGCGGACTGTGCTGCAGGGATTTATGAGTGAAATATTCCTGCCACTAGAGGGTATAATGTCTCCATCATTTATTGCTGGTCAGGCCTCCTTGCATGTGTATCTATACCTGGCTTTTTCAGGAGTTTTAAAACTGAAGCTCAGCTTTTCAGAAAAGTCCAAGTGAATTAAGATTCTTTTGAATAAGAGCACCTAACTTACTCATTCCACTTGTTTGATCCCAGCCTGAGACTACTTTTCAGAAAGCTGATGGTATGAATAAGAACCAAAGGATGTAAAGACAAAACTAATTCTGAGGCTTTCTGGGAAAACAAGATTAAATGATCAATGACCAGAACTATTTAGCAGACAGTAAGCAGGAGAGGGAAACCCTAGCCTATCTGTTGACCCTGGCTGAATGTGGAGGAATGATGTAATGTGAAGCATAAGCCAAACATCCATTAACCGTGTTTCCATGTGCTTGGGTTGTAGGATCTCTCAGCAACCAAAACAAAGGTTTCAAGCCTGAGCAACAGACCTGGATAAAAATATAACTGAAGAGATCTCTGACTCTGAATTCTGTGGAGGGAATAGCTCATTCTGATTCTGCTGAAGTAACAAGCTCTCTATCTGTATAATATTGCACATACTGGGGTCGTCAGTCAGAACAGAGGATCCTGGGCAGTACCACAACCCAAACAGGAAAGGACAGTAGTGCCGTGACAGTTCTTCTTTTAGAGAATACAGGTTTATTCAGGATTAAAACGTGTGTGTTCTGCTCTAGGATTTGTTCTACCAAGTGACAAATGTATTTTCTAGTCCCCTCTAATGAGAAAACAGAGCTTTTTTAAGAAAAAAGTTACTCATGAACAGCAAGAACACTCCATGTAACTTATAGCCCTAATCTCTACCATTTGGAAATAAGAGGTATCTTTCATTGTCTGTTTTATGGTAGCGCCTTGCTGTACCATAGGCTGAGTACCCTGCTGTCCTGCATACTTTATAAGCACATCGAAAAACTTTGCAGCCTAAATTATACATTCAAAAGTTCCTTCTTAACCCCTGAGTGAAGGGGGAAAAATATTAGATTCTCAGTCAACCCTTTCTTTGTTTTGTGATCTCTTGCAGGGAGACAAAACAATAAGAAACACTCAAACCCACAGATATTGCAGATAAAGGGAGGGAAAGGGAGTATTCCTTTAAATAGCAGGAGCTATGGACCTGTGTAATAGTCAGAGAGTGCTACCTTGTCTTTGAACGGAGCACAGACACTGTGACATACAGCCATGCAGGGCCACTCTGCAGACAGCGCTGCCTTTAGGTAACTGGAAGAACTTTCCTCGGATAGTCATTCCTTTGCAGACAATGTAAGCCTTCTTCTTCCCTCAGATCCCAGGCACTTCTCCCCTCCACAGTGCTGGGGAGCCGGTACATTTAGCTGGCACCTGAGCATTAATGTAAAAACACCAATGTTGAGTTCCAGATTTGCCACACTTCAGTCTTTTATTGCAAAGACATCAAGTAGCCTCAGAAGTATTTGCTCTGCTAATATGGAATACATTTAATGGCTATCAGATAACCCAGCCATGTTGATTGTTAAGGGGCTTTTGTCACCAGCCAATGGAAATGCAGATGGCCCAGCAGCAAGAAAGCCTTTTTTTAAGAGGTCAGTGCCTGAGTAACGTATATACATGGGAATTCAGTGTTTAAAAGGACTCTGGCCTGGAAGGGATTCAGGATCGAAGACTTCCCCTCTCATCATGGGCATGGAGGACCTGGCCTGGCAGAATGAATCCCTAATGGAGAGCACAGTCGATGGGAATTGCATCTGTGGCTTGTTATAATACCTTGATCCCTGGAAAACTCCAGTACCTTAGCTTACTGGGAACACTAGAAAGGGGGCTAATAGGATTATGTGTATCAAGTTTATTAGCCACCAGGGAAGTGCTGTAATACAGAAAAGCTCTGCTGCTATTCTTATGAGAGAAAATAGAGCCAAAACTCATGTGAACTTTACTGGGACCAAATTCCACCCTTTGGGCAATTATGTTACATTATGAAGCTTCTTCTAGCAATTGGGCAGTTAGGAGTTAAGACAGACAACAGAGAAGATGTACAAGCAGCACTAGAAATGTCAGATAGGAGAAACTTTGAAGACTGGAAACAAGGGCTAGATTCAAATCTAGCTAAGATATGAACTTTCTCCACAGATTTAAACAGGATTTATAGTAGGCCCAGTTTATGTTCACTAGCGTAACCAAGAACCTTGTATGTCTTTTCAGTTTATATCCTGCCAGAATAACTTCCCCCTTTTTTTTTTGTTTATTCCTTAAAAATGTAGTTTTAAAAAGGCAAAGTAGTACTCTACTCTACTCTACCCCTACTCTATGAAAACTTTATTATTTATTATTAAGTATTGAAAGCACTGTGTTACTTCATTCCACTGAAACACCTGTGCACAGCCAAAATAGGATTCTCTGCGTAAATCTGCCCATTGATTTCAATGGGTGAAATTAGATGTTCAGACCAAAAAGATTATAGCAACAATAATAAAACATGTACAATCCATTTTTTCTTTAATTCAGTTGCAGAGATTAAAAATAAAGGTTTAAGAGGATTGTCCTGACAATGCAGGATGTAGAGAGACAGATTTGTATATTCTGGCAAAAGTACAGTGAGCCTGACTTGTCATTAAATGGCACTGAAATGGAAGTGGGAATAATGTGGATTACTTGTGAACCTGGAGAAGGCCTGAACATTAGTGCAGCTATTTGTATTTTATTATCAGTTCTTACACTATGAAGCAGGTCCATGATAAAACCCTTATGGGTCCAGTTCAGTCCCTGGAGATTAAGCTGGCTTTTAAAGCAAGTAATATCCACATGTCACAGGATAGGTTTGTAGCTCATGTTATCTGACATGTGGAAACTTCCAGTTGAAGACAAAGCCATTTTTAGTTTTCATACATGTTAGCAGCTCTTGAGTCTGTCTTCATCTCCTGATGCTATAGTCATTCTGCCCTATCTAGGATTTTACCTCCATAGTTTCCTCTTTAAGACAGAGTTAAGTGTTGGTGGACTCATGAATCTAGATGTAGAGGACAGACAACAAATTTGTCTCTTTTGTCCATTTGTATAAGCCCACTGAACCAAAACTGGTCAAATGTTTCTAAATAAGGGCATGTTTCCTTTGGGTCAAAACCAGCCTCACTTAAGTGGCTAGCTCCACTGGTTGAAACAAACACTAAATTTACTCTTTTCTAGAAATCAAGAGAATTGTAATTTTAGTGCATTCTTGAAAAGAACAAAAAAAAATACCAAAATTACCCTGGGTAACCACTTGCAAATTCTTTAATATTTTCCAAATGCATTGCTACTTTCAAGAGTTATGATACAATACTGCTTATTATAGGGTTATATTACAGCACAATTCTTTCCTGTCCCCCTAATCCAGAAAACATAACTGAAATATGCACTCTGAAGGCTATAAATATTTAACAGAAGCCCCATAATAATAATTGTAGCCCAAAAATGCAGAGCACCTAACGCTATTCATGTTTATATACATGCCACCCTAAGAAGGTGAAACATTATAGATGAGCAATTGGGAGCAGAATTGGGTCATAGTCTCTTTTTGCTCCCTGCTAAACAGAGCATGAAGCTTTCAGTCCTTCAATCTCTATTTCTTAACAACTCCAGCACTCAGCTAAATCTGAAAGCTTTGACACATGTATACTGTTCTTAATGCTGAAAATTTAAGCTCTGCTGCTTAGGTCTTTTTACAGATGTTTAGAGTGTTTGCCATGAAACACACAGAGCCATGGGGTTATTCTGTATTTCACCCCAAAAGAAATTTGTCTCTCTTTTCCTGTGGAAGCATCTTTGAGAATCGGATTCTTTCCCTTTGTTCCCTTCTGAGGAAAGAGTGGGCAGGCAGTGTATACCCCCTTTCTACTAAACATGGCAGCATTTATCTCACATATACTGGCTGTTTCCTACAGAGCTGAACATACTGTTGCCTATGTGGATCTTGTGATATGTCTTTGCAGACCAGAACTGCTGTTGCAGCTTGTGTAGACATACTTGAATTTGCTGTAAATGAGATAGCTGAAAATCCCACAGTTATGGTACTGCTGTGAGTACTAAGCTGTTACGTACTTACCCACGGCAGCAGGAGGACTTACTCGATTCATGTGGAACCAAGTAATGCTGCAGCTGTGCTGCTGTCTATACCAAAGCTTTATAATTTTAAGATAGCTCAGATATGTCTAAAAGAGCTCTGACCGCACCTCTGAATTACAGTGTGGACATAGTTTGTTTTACCTGCTGTTCTTTAGTTTTCCAACTTATTGCATTCCCACTTATGCCACAGTGTGTACTTTCACTTGCACATTGAAATACCTATATGCATGCTAACTCTTGCCCTGGATATCACAAATGCAAATATTAGTATTTGCTCTCAAGAATTTGTGCAAATATGGGTGCTGTCATCTCCACACTGTAAATGTATATTTGGTATGCACACATTTTTTTCATGTGGAGAAATGTGCACAGGGACAAATACAAGAAGCTGTAAGATTAATCATGCCCTGAATTGTCTATTTCTTGCCATTAACTACAAAAGTGTCCAAAATGGGCAAATCTAAAAGTATCTATATATGTTTATATAAGGACAGAAGAATCCCACCTGATGCATCTGTGCATTAAATCACAAAAGTTTTACACTGTCCTTTCTTGAAGGCTGCTTATAGAGTATAATCCTCCCTACATATACTTTCAGTTTCCTTATTTTATGCCATTTAAACTTGTCAGCTTTAAGTTACTGTAACCTATGTTTTTAGATATAAAGCCTCCCTTTCCACTGAAAGCATGAGAATAAAAATGTCCACCAGCCTTTATTTTTATGAAGGCTGTGAGTGTCATTTACCTGTAGATTTAGACATACAATGCCCATTATTATAAAATGGGAGTTGATATCTTTCAGACAGGGTTTAAAATCCTGTATTTACAGTACAAATTAACATTAGAAGGCTAAAGGAGATGTGAAGAAAAAGGTAAACCTAATACAAAAGGATTGTCTTCACTAAGATGTTTCTACAGAGGAAGATGCCTATGCTGACTCCTTCAGCTTTTCTTTTAACTTCTCTGTTACTTCTTGAGATTCTAATCTAACAGTTATAGAAATTCCCTGCAAAAAATTACCGTCAAGCTGGCCTCTTTGAGCTACTAACAGTTCTATAAAGGAAACAGAATGCTTATAATAACTATTGTGTTCACTGTTTTAGCAAATAAATCAAGCAATACAAGAAATTAAATAAAATCAAATTTAGAAATACATAAAAATAGAACCTAATATCACTGTGGGGATTACACAAGACTTTAGCCACATAGAGGCAATTTGTGAAGTACATATTTGTGCTGTACAGCTCTATAAACCTGGATCAGTTTGTAACTGCTCAGCCTGAAAGAGGATTCTTGGTTTTTTAACATCCCAGGTGGCACCAAACTAAGTCTCCAAATAACCCCTTTTGCATCTGGTGAAAGTAGTTGAATATAATAAGGGCATGAAGCAGGATGGGGGATCAAAAGTAGCAAAAGTCAAGAAAAGTTGTATGTTAGTATCTGCCATCTGAGGCTACTATATGAACGATCATAAACTCCTGCCCAGAGCCACACTCCTATGGCTGTCGGGGGATTTCTGCAACAGGGATGGCCTCTCAACAGGAGTCAAAAAAGCAGAGGGACCTTGAATCACATCACACATTATCCTCTTCAGCAGCATCAGGGAGGGAACAGGGAATATGGGGCCCTCTACCTCCCATAGCAGGGTTTTCTTTTTCAATTAGAAGTGTGGGTGGCTGCTACAATCCCCTTGCTCTGTTAAAAAAAGGGGTGGAGAAGCACGAGAGGTACATCTGCTAAGTGGGAATAAGAGGACAAGCAAAGCAGATATTTAGGACATCATATTAAAAACTTATGTCCCTGGTTCCATACCTACACTCAGATTCTCAGAGGTCTTGAGGCTCCTAAAGCCACTCATTACAATGACAAAGCATCTCTGTAGACAGACATTGTGGTACCTGTTGCGGAAGCCTAAGGAACAGCTAATAGCTGTTGAGGGCTCTGTATGACATTTTAGTCAGTATAGGAGAGCCATTCAGGAGGAGGTGCTGTGGGCTAAACAAGAACTCTTTTGCTTCAAAAGACCTTAAAGCAACATTATCATGCCCTGATACATGGCCTCATGCAGGGCAAGCGGGAGCAGAACAGGACTGTGCCTCCTGCTCTCAAGTACTACAGGATTACAAGAATAGTGCAACAAGTGAGTCATTTCTTATACATGGCAGCAGTACCATAAAGCAACTCTAGCCAGTGCTGGGACTGTTTGATACTCCCAGCCCCTGATGACACAGACTTTGAAAAGGCACGTTTCTGCCTATTGACTTCAGGAAAAACATCAGATCTGTAGCCATTTTCAGACACATGCATTATTCTGTCCTATATGTCCTATAATTTTACCATTATCAGAACAGAAAGGCAGTTTGCATCTACTGCCTTCTTCCCTCCCAGAAGACTGTAATTTCTGTACCAGCACTGTCATCCTAAAGGGTTCAATAACCATGGCATATGAACAATATTATCTGTTTCGCCTGCTATCAATGTGCTCTATTCATGTTAAATGAGGAAAATCCTTGATGCTATGTTGTGTCATGGCTAATCATGGGAATAAAGGGTATTTTGAAATCTGGAGTTGTTTTATAGTTCTCTTCTTTTCTTACAACCTTCAGAATTGAGCAATTCCATCATGTGTTCTTCAACAGAATTTGCTCATCTCTTGAGGAGTAGTGTTGATGTCCTTAGATCCGGTCACTTTTATAATATTTTTGATATACTTGATATACTTCAGCTCAAGAAATTGTAGTTTGCTTTCTGTTACTTGCCATACAGAGTAAAAATAATAACAATAAAAAAGACTGCCCAGTTTCTTTGGCAAAGCTGAGAAAAGCCACCAAGACAAGAGACCAAGAAAGTTTTAGATCCCCAGGAACCAAAGTTATTGTTTCAGCACTGAGTGTGAAATGCTGAAAAATAATATTGTGTGCGAAGAGTGAACTAGATATGATGCCAGACACATGAGTTCTAGGTGAATGCTTTCCACTGCATAGCACCTTTTCCTTTATGGGACTCAACAGTGTTATTGCAGCCTCATTTGCACTGCTCTTGTTATGGCTGTGTCAGTATTTCCACTGGAAAGCCCTATTTTCAGGGGTTTTAGATGTTGGCTATTAAAAGTCTCAGTGGGGAAAGCTTGGCAAACCTGGTCTCAGCGTGGGAGCAAGCTGTTGAGTTTTAAGAGGTTTTATTTTTCTCTAAGTAGTAACTCAAATTACTTCATGGGCTTTCTTTAAATGAAAGTTTGCAGACTATCTGTGTCATCTCGTGGCCTGGACTATGGAAGCCTCCTGTTGCTGAACAAGAACAACACCTGTTGCTCAGTGAGGAACTATAGAGATGAGTCTCTGGGGACACTTTTGCCTAGACCTCCCAGCTGTAGTATAGTCTATAGTCCCAGCAATTCTTAACCAGGAAGGGGAGAGCAGATAAAATTCAGTGATAATTCAGCACCCTCTCCTCACCCCCACCCCAATATATTTCTAGTGCCAAAGTGATAGATTTCATATCCTGACCAATTCCTTTCCAACTGTGGAGTCCATAAACCAGGAGACATTCTCTCCTTTTTCTCAAATCAGAATTCAATTTCACACTTCGGACCTTCTTTGTATTTATGCCACAGCCATTTTACCCTTCTCTGAACACGTAAAGGAGCCATGAAAAATGCATAAAGGGTATTTACACTCACTTTAAGGGCCATTTCAACTGTTCACGTGGCATTAAAGGGACACATAATAATAAGAAGAAAAAGAAGGAATGTGTTAATAATAAAAAGAATGGAAAAAATGTCTTGGATTTGGAGGGTCTCAATGGTTTGGTTCATTTTTACCTCCCTGAATGATGATGGAATGACATTTGTGGGAGGTTCAGAGTGACTCTTCATGTCATTATAAAATACTTACATTGCAAACAGGTTTGAAAGACCCAGTCAGGACTTATGTTCAGGACTGGGCACAAACAGCTCCCGGTTTAACTTCATTTCTTACTAACATGACTCTGTGTGTCCTGAAAAATCATATAAAAAGGAGTGAGAGAGTTTCTACAACCCCTTATGTGGCCATGCCTTATTAGGGAGAAAATAAAACAACAGTCCCCACCATTCAATGATATCAAACCTGTGTCTTTGCTGAAAAGTAAGGGGATCAACCTTTGTCCTTCCTCTAGTGGAAGGAGAGAGCAACTGATCGCTCTTTTTCATACCAACTGCTATATAAAATCACTCACTTTCCCCCTGTGGCTCATTCTTTCGGACTAAAAACATACAACCTTTCAGGCTTTTCCGTCTCTGACCACATGTCTGTTGCTGAGTCTTTCTGGGAAGGCTATGTCCTTCCTGAGCTGTGGTGCTGAAGATGACACATCGTGCTCCTGCTGAGACCTTGGCAGCATGGATGTATTGAGCTGATGTCTCACCTGTGAAGGACTTCTGAATACATCCTACAATTAGATGAGCTGTTGCTACAGCTTCATGTTATTGGTGCTCTGTCGCTCAGTTGTGATCCATTTTTGCAGTACTTCTGCCTAGGAATTATTTCTTGCTTTGTATGTATTCATTTGATTGCTCCTTTTTATCACCTTGTGCTTGGCTTTACTGAGTGTCTTTTTGTTTATTTTGGACCAGTGTCCCTATTTCTCAAGATCTTTTGGATTCTGATCCAGTCCTCTAATGTACTTGGAACTTCCCTTTTCTCTATATGGTGATCAATTCTTTAAGAATCTTGTTAAGTTCTTAGCCTCGGTTAATACTTTGTGCAAATAATGAGTTTTTCAGTTCGAAGTCCAAACAAACAAAGCATATAAACTTTAATATAAGTGATTTTTTTTTTCTTTGAGAAATAAAAGGGAAAAAAAATATTATGAGTCAAAAGATATATATTTTTTTCTGCTGCAGACAATTTTAACAAAAGCAAAGTACTGGAAAGGAAAGACTAACTAAACTGACTAAACACTGAAAAAAGAACAAGAAAAAAGTGTCACTCGTTCTACCTAACCAGTTTTAACTGTTTCCTCTTCTGGTAGTGTTACTCTCAACTTCCAGCTGTTGTCAAGCAAAGCAGTATGTGCTGCTCTGGTCTCAGCTGCCATGTGGAACTGTTTCTACAGTCTAAACCATACTGTGATTGAGATGTTTAGAGAATATAATACAGCAACAGACATGGTTCACTTGGAAATTCATTAGTAACAAATGTTGTACAACATCTTTGCTGCTAAACTACTTACCAGATAGTAGGGCTCAAGGAAGATAATTCTACATGCTAGTGGGCTGGGGGGGTAAAGAAAGTGTTGAATCCATCAGCAAAGTATCTGGTGAGCCTTACAGTCTCAAAAGAACAGAAAGCTTTTTGCTTACTCAGATTGTGTAGAATAAACCCTAGATCTCTAGCAAAAATCAGTGTCTGTTATGCCCTTGCTCAGCACTGTGTGGGGATTATGAGTTTCAATCTTTCATGTTTGAAGCATAACCCCAAAATACGTTGCTGAAGATGTTTTGATGTCTGAAGTAATTCTTGTATCTGATGACAAGACTCCAGAAAGGAATGCAGAAGATCTAAAACTTTTACAGCATAGTGCTGAAATTCCAGTATGGCCATGTGGCCTAGAACATCAGGATACAGGGTTTTACAAACGTTCATAGGATAATCACAGTCTAAGCAAAAGCCTAAAGCATGCCTGACATTTTATCTACACACCTATTTTTTAGTATATGACAGTGCATATTAGTGAATTAAATAATTCTATGGCATATAATATATATCTATGGTTCCATAGACAAATGTCTGTATCCATCATGGACCTGACTTAGAAAAATAAGTCAATGCAGGCTACTGTTCTGGGGGTCTAACTAAGGTTTCTCATAATTAACTGTGGTGTAAAAGAGAAGACTGTGTCTCCCAGTCAGGTATCTAGAAATATAAATTTCTTATGCTCATCATTATTTGCACTTGCAAAGCTACAGGAGCAGCCCCACAGTATAAAATAATACTAACAGTAAAAAAAACCTTCCCAGTTGGCTCTGAATTTTAATTCATTGTTCACTATAGGATTTTATATGTATTTTTCTGTAGACTTGGCACTGACCAGCAGTAGAAAAGAGAGCTGATCTTGATCGCAAAATGATGCAGTCTAGGATGGTGTTTTTCATGTAACATTATTATAGAACTGCTTATGATAATGTTGAATTCATATAAATAAATTTAACCTAAAAACATCACAAGCTTTTCAAACCTACAACAAAGGCTAACAATACCAAGCACAGCAAGCACAGGAAAATAGCATTTGAGTTTAAAAGAATAAGCATACCTAAAGAAGAATATGGTGGGAAGTATTTATATTAAATATTTAAATAAGAACATATATTTTCAGCATGTGAAATCTATTTGGGATTTTTACAGTTGTGATGTATATCATACAATATTTAATCCTACTGAGTTGTCTGCCTCCTTGACCTGGTAGGTCTAAGAGAGGATGCTTTCTAACCCTTGGATCAGTTTTCCTGAAATATTTTAGCCTTTCATGTAATTCCATAAAAAGGTATGTTTCTGTAACTATTCTGTAATTCAAACTTTCCTGTATCCCCTGGACCAAATCTTGACTCATGAGAATAGGATCATAAAGACATGTTACCAAGACGACATAGCATTGGTGAGGAGACTTAAACAGGCCTCACCCAGGAGAATATACCATTTGAGCCCAGTGTCTAGTAAGGTTGTAACGAATCTTAATCTTCTCCACCAACAGGTAACACAGGACAGTTCAGGGAATGAGCAGATCGTTCAGATGCATTCCTCACCTCTCTACCTGCCCTTGTCTCTTTTTCCTGTCTCTTCTCATCTATCACATGTAATAACTCTCATTTCACTTCCTCATTCTGTTCTGCAGATGAAAAGAAATTATGCTCCAGGGTGGTCTAGAGACACTTCCACCAGCTAAAGTGAAGAATTGTTCTGTAGCTTGCTAGGCTTTGCTCTGCACTGTTGACAGTGTATTTCAAAATGTACAAATGAGAGGTCTCACTGTGCTGTATTATCTCATCTCAGTAGCTGCAACTCGGCCAGGAAGCACAAATGGAGAACTGCTACCCAAAAACTAGATGGATCACCATGGAGCCCTGTTATGAGTACCAGCTTGCACAAACATACTGTATATCACTGTTAGCAGGAGGAGTAGAAAGGTGGAGATGGGGAGATGGCATTGGGGAGTACGGAAAGCATGTGGTGTCCAGCAGCCACGTGATTTCTTTTTTGCTCCAGATTTTTTGCTCAAGCAATCTTAGATTAAGCACTCTGTCCCAGGAGAGAAAGGGCTCAGGGTCTGGGCTCATAATTTTTTATTAGAATTGACTCTCTTACACACACAGGACTTTTCCTTCTCATTTTTCCTACTTTTTTATTTCTTCTTCTCTTCTGCTCTTTCTCTGTATCCTCTAGATTTCAGCCAGATTTCTCTGTATCCTCCAGATTTTGGCCTTTTCTCCATTCACAGAATGCAGCTATATTAGACAAAGGATAGATGCTTAAGAATCAGCAGAGCATTTTCTGAATATACCATCTGAACTGGTTTAAAATACATGAATCCAGGGTGTATTTTTATCCTTCAGCACATTAAGTAATCTTAATATCATCTTGTGCTCTGTTGCAACTTAGCAGGCTAAGTTAACATGTTTAAAATTGGATAGTGTAAAAAGCTTCTTTCCCCCTCTCCTCTGATCAAAGCAACTTCAAAATGACTTTTCATTTCTCCTTCTCCGTAAAAAGTGACACAGACAACTCACAGCCATAATTAATAAGAGAAAAGTGGCTTGTAATTAGGTGTGTGCTGCTCTCTGAATTACCATGGCCACATCTTAACAAAAGACTATCCAGTTTGTTTAACAGCTTTCTGATAGTCTAAAACTAGTGACTAAATTGCATTTTCCTTTAAATATACATACATACATACATATATTTATATTCAAGCCTGAAGAGCACAAATTTTGGCAGATGTGTATGAATGAGAAAATTTCCTTGAACAACATATGTGAGCTGATGTGCAGCTAGCTCAAGTTTAGAGACGTATCTTAACTGATTTCACTGAGACTGAATTAGGTTTGGAGAGAAGAAATTGTAAGCCATCATGAAAAATAAAGGGCAATGTCCCAAAATCCACATACGTGGAATTTTCACTGATGTGAGTGAGAGCTTTGTATGCTCAGAGGAAGAATTCTTTAGTCTGTTCACACATGACATGTTGGCATAATGGTGGGCACTGCACAGATGTAAAACAGAGGAAATATAAGAGCTTTCACCTCTTTCTGTATGGCCCTCCTCTTCGGTCAGCCACTTTTGTGGCTTGAAAGTAGAAGCTCATTATAGAGAAGTTTAAAGTTAGCCAGAATCCCTCTTCTCCCCGCGCTGTCATTATGATGTTTACACAGGAAATAAAATCTTTGGAGTCAGTTCTGTAGCCACTGAAATCAAAGCCAAAAATCTTACTGACTTCAGGTAGAAAAGGAAAGGTCCTGTACTGTTGTAAAGAGGGTTTTTTGGGTTTTTTTTGATAAAATTAATGGCATCTTGAGATTTGTTTACAAGTCTGCACTCTTAAACAAGGTCTGGAAGGATTTCTTGACTCAGTGAGGACAGCAGAATTTTACCAACCCAAAATATTTTAGACAGACTTTTAACTTAAACTGAAAACTGTTTTGTTTTACATTTTAATGCTATGCTAATGCTGAATTAAAATGGAAGTCCAATGGTAATGTACAATATCTAAATCAATACCACATGATTAGTGTCATGAAAATGAATATCAAATAATAAAATAGCAATGGGACTTACCAAATAAGAAGGGTTTTTAGGGGATAAAGCCTTTGGTGTTCACTAACTCATGCCTGACTAATGCTAAATTATGATCAAATATCTGGAAAATACCCTAACCAATGCCCACAAAATGTATCCTAATTAATGCTATTATGATAAATGCTGAAGGAATTCATTATGGCTGAGAGCTTCTAATAGATAGTTACCCACAAACTTCATCTCAACAAATTCTGCCATTATCACCACAGTAATGACTACTACTTCCACAAAGATGCAGTTTAAAAGCTCACATTAACTGTGACCAAATCCTTCAGTTGAAGTCTACCAATGATTGATGCAGTCTCATTTTTTGTTTGATATGTTTCTACTGGAATTTGCTACCAAAATTTGGAATCAACATCTTGCCTTGTTTTGAGTATCAAAACCTCAACTACATAGCATAGATTACATCATATGCTTAAGGGCCAGTGCATCTCTAAGCCCATGTGGTCTCAACAATGAATACATGCTTATATGCTCTGGGTAACTGGGGGAGAAGAGAGATGAATATGATTTCAGTCTGTCCAGTTTCATAGTATATAAAAGATTTACTTTATTTGCCAGAGAAGAAAATTGCTTTGATTCAGATTGTGCTATCAGATCCCAGTTGCATAGCTTTTTTAAGGCTTTTTCCTACTCTTTTTCAGTAGGGTTCCTTCACCTATATTTCACTATAACTAACAGCAGCATCTGGGCCAACACCATCAACATCAATCTCAATGGAAAATGGCATATATTCTATCAAAATTATTTCTATTAAAAATATTACACCCCCAAATTAAACCTCAGAATTAGTTAAATGTAAAATTAAACCCCAGGATTAGTTAAATGTTCCTAAATACCTAAAATATAAGGACAATTTATCCTGGTAAATAATTAAAGACATATTCATGCAGGGGCTAGTTGCAGAGTATGTGAGCCAGGTACATTTACATTAAACAGTCACAACATTGTGAAAATTACAGATACAGGACAGCCTGTTCAGTTCCCATTACCTTTATTTTAATTGGAGCTGCTATCTGAACTTTAGCATATATACTCCTGATTTACACAGAGTAAGTGGAAGGAAAATTAGGTCAACAAGTAAGTTTGGTTTGATCGCTGACTATCTTAACAACAGCATGATGATATTCCCACACTTTCTAAAATAAAGTCATTCCTGATAAACTACCGTTGAAGCCAAGACATTATATCAGAAATTAATATGCCTGCATGTGATGGTTTTCGGAGATCTAATGGTCTGAACTACCCTGGGACTCACAAACCTTTAGTCCATAAGACTGGCCTTAGAAAGGATTGGGTTCAGAAACATGCTTGACTGCAATGCACAGGGAAGTGTACATGAGATTAGGCCCCAGGCTCACAGGATGCTGCATGCCCATGTTCGACCCCTGGTAAGAATCTTGGCTTTCACTCAAGGAAGCATATCCAGCCAGGACAACATTTTTAGAGTGTACGCTTTGCTGGACTTATGCCTGAATTGAGTCAAAGGAACTCCAGGATATGTGTATTGTTCTAAACAGAACTGCATTCATACACAGTTAAGTGTTTTCCTAAATCAAGGCCTTTGCACATACTATTGTACCTTTTTGCATCAGTCAAAATCTTACTTATCCTTCATATTTACTGCTATAAAATTATTCCTCAATCTAACAAGCACCATTCACAAATCAGGGTAGAGCAAGATTATCCACAAATCAGACTAAGATTATTTTCTGTGTAACCAATAGACAGAAATTAGCAACAGAAAATCTGTTCATTGCTTGCATGTGTTACTCTACCTAATTTTTAATAACTACAACCCTCATTTATCTATTCCTTGCTTGTCTCAGTTATAAATCAATTTAATATCATATTAAAAAGATCAGTCTACTGATTTGCTCAGCTTTTCCAGAACTGAATGAAAAAAAATTAATCTTACATTTTGATTTGCTGGTAAAAATAGCAGATGGTCAGATTCATCCCTAGTGTGCGCCAGAGATTAATTTGTTCTCATACAATAGATTTAGAAGGCAATAAAATGTGGTTCTATTCTGAAAACTGATTATGTAAAAATGACACCTTCTTGCACAAGAGATCAGTCCTCTGTCCTGCATAATCAGAATCGAAATTGCTGACTTCAATGATAAAGTGATTTTTTACTGCTTTTTATTATTAGACCTACAGAGAAAGTACATCTCAGAGGTCCTAACTGAAGAAAGTGCTTATGCATATGCTTGAATTCAACATATTTAGTTGAGAAGTGCAAGCTTGAACTAAGTATGTGCTGAAGTGCTGACATTAAAAAGGACATTTGCCTGTACAGAGCTGGGAGGAAGAGCTAACTTCTGTTCCATCCCATAATTGGAGCAGATCAGGAGGTAGATTTTTTTCTGCTTTCTTTTTTGTATTTTTTGGGGGGGAGGGAGGGGGACTGCTCACAATGTCACATTAAATCAGTGGAAATGAAAATTAGCCCCTTTGCAAATAGACTCTGTTGGAAAGCTTTTCAGGGTAGGAAGATTTGTTTTTAAATAAGCAATATTTATCTGAAAAATTTGAAAAGGACTTTCAATTTACACATCTGCTACGAATGGGCAGCCATGGCTCAAATAAAGTAAGGATTCTTTCCCCTACACTGCAACCTATGTGTTGCAATATTACAGCAACAGTGTGACAAATCTTAATGCCAGATTTTATAGGAGTGGAAGGTGACTTATTGTAAAAGAAAGCTGAAACAAAACTGGATTTCACTCATTCACACTCATAGAATCACAGAATCACAGAATGGTTGAGGTTGGAAGGGACCTCTGGAGATCATCTAGTCCAACCCCCCTGCTCAAGAAGGGTCACCTAGAACATGTTGCACAGGATTGCGTCCAGACAGCTTTTGAATATCTCCAGAGAAGGAGACTCCACAACCTCTCTGGGCAACCTCTTCCAGGGCTCTGTCACCCTCACAGTCAAGAAATTTTTCCTCATATTCAGATGGAACTGCCTGTGTTCCAGTTTGTGCCCATTGCCTCGGGTCCTGTTGCTGGGCACCACTGAAAAGAGTCTGGCTCCATCCTCTTGACACCCTCCCATAAGATACTTGTACACAGTGATAAGATCCCCTCTCAGCCTTTGAAAAGATCCCCTCTCTATTCCAGGTGTGGCCTCAGCAGGGCTGAGTCGAGGGGGAGGATCACCTCCCTCCACCTGCTGGCAACACTCTTCCTGATGCACCCAAGGAGACCATTGGCCTTCTTGGCCACAAGGGCACATTGCTGCCTCATGCTTAACTTGGTGTCCACCAGCACTCCCAGGGCCTTCTCCGCAGAGCTGCTTTCCAGCAGGTCAACCCCCAACCTGTACTGGTGCATGGGGTTATTCCTCCCTAGGTGCAGGACCCTGCACTTGCCTTTGTTGAACTTCATGAGGTTCCTCTCCGCCCACCTCTCCAGCCTGTCGAGGTCTCTCTGAATGGCAGCACAGCCCTCTGGTGTATTGGCCACTCCTCCCAGTTTYGTVTCATCAGCAAACTTGCTGAGGGTGCACTCTGTGCCTTCATCCAGGTCATTGTTGAAGAAGTTGAACAAGACTGAACCCAGTACTGACTCCTGGGGGACACCGCTAGCTACAGGCCTCCACCTAGACTCTGTGCCGCTGATCACAACCCTCTGAGCTCTGCCATTCAGCCAGTTCTCAAGCCACCTCGCTGTCCACTCATCTAACCCACACTTCCTGAGCTTGTCTATGAGGATGTTCTGGGAGACAGTGTCAAAAGCCTTCCTGAAGTCAAGGTAGACAACATCCACTGCTCTCGCCTCATCTACCCAGGCAGTCATTCCAGCATAGAATGCTATCAGATTGGTTAAGCATCATTTCCCCTTGGTGAAGCCATGCTGACCACTCCTGATCACCTTCTTGTCCGCCACAGGCTTGGAGATGGCCCCCAGGACGAGCTGCTCCATCACCTTTCGAGGGATGGAGGTGAGCCTGACTGGCCTGTAGTTCCCTGGGTGCTCCTTCTTGCCCTTTTTGAAGAGTGGGGTGACGCTGGCTTTCTTCCGGTCCTCAGGCACCTCTCCTGTTCTCCAGGACCTTGCAAAGATGATGGAGAGTGGCCTAGCAATAACATCCGCCAACTCCCTCAGCACTCGTGGGTGCATCCCATCRGGGCCCATGGATTTGTGGGTGTCATGTTTGACTAAATGATCTCTAACCTGATCCTCCTCAATCAAGGGGAAGTCTTCCTTTCCCCAGACTTTCTCTCTTGCCTCCAGGGTCTGGGGTTCCTGAGGGCTGGCCTGAGCAGTAAAGACTGAAGCAGAGAAGACATTCAGTAAACTCTGCAGTCTCTGCATCCTTTGTCACCAGGGCAGCCACCCCATTCAGCAGCGGGCCCGCATTTTCCCTAGTCTTCCTTTTGCTCCTGATGTATGCGAAGAAGCCCTTCTTCTTGTCCTTGACATCCCTTGCCAGATTTAATTCCAAATGGGCCCTGGCCTTCCTCGCCGCATCCCTGCAGATGCTGACAACATGCCTATAGTCCTCCCAAGTGGCCTGCCCCCTTCCCACATTCTGTATACTTCCTTCTTCTGGCTGAGTTTTGCCAGGAGCTCCTTGCTCATCCACACAGGTCTCCTGTCTCCTTTGCTTGACTTCTTAGTCATAGGGATGCACCGCTCTTGGGCTTGGAGGAGGTGATGCTTGAATATTAACCAGCTCTCTTGGACCCCCCTTCCTTCTAGGGCCCTAACCCATGGGATTCCTCCAAGTAGGTCCCTGAAGAGGCCAAAGTTTGCTCTCCTAAACTCCAGGGTTGCTATCTGACTTTCATACACACATGCTCTCAAGCACCAAGGCATGTGTGCTTAAGTAGTCTGTCCAGCTGTCAGGCACCAGGACATTTGCATCCAGGTGATCTGTTCAGTATTTTTTGCAGTGACACAGAGGACAAAGAATGACTGCTGTTGAGTCCTCTCCATGCCTTCTAGGTTCTTCTTAGCTTGGGGGCCATGTGCCAGTTTTGGGCCTTCCTTTTGTGTACCCTCTAAGAGCTGACAGGAATTGTGACCCTTTGTCTCTCCATCTTGTCCCATCTCTAGGAGTCCTTAGGATTTACTCACTGTCGGGTTTTCAAGGACCCCTGCTCTTCTTCCCACTGTCACCTCTTTGCCTGTCTTTGTTTTAGTTTGGGTGTAGGCAATCTCTTCTTTGGCTATCCCTAGAAATTTCACTTAGATATGCTGGGATCAAAATGGCCTGCTAATCGATGTGCCATCAACACTTGCCATCCTCATAGCCCTTCTCCTGCCCACTATTCCTTCTGATGCTTCTGCACCCAGATGGTCTCATCATTTTCCATTCATACCAATCCTAACATTGCTATTATAATTCTCCACATCTAAACTTTCCTCTAAATCTTTGAGGGAGCCCTAACTAAATCATTTGCTTTGCACACATATCTTTTTAGTTATTTTTCTTCATTTTTTAATATATTCCAAACTAGGGATCTTACTTCTGTTTCAAGCAGAGACGTCAAAAGGTCCTGATTTTCAGAAAGGCAAAGTTTTTTTCTCTTTTTACCTCAATGCATGTTTGCTTGTCCTTTTGTGTGTATGCATAGATCCATATTTGCAGATGCACTTCCATGAAAATGAGCAAACCAAACTGGTGATTCAAGTGAGCAATCATGCCTGCTGCCTGTGGATATAATTGTCAAGCTTCAGCTGGTCCAGACTACTAATTGACATCTCCAGCTACAATCACTACAAGCCTAACTTGTACTTGAAATTAGACAGTAATTCACTGGGGTCAAAAGATGGCTCTTCAGAGGTGGGCTGCCACTGCCAGAAAGTGTTCTTGGCCACATCTCATTTTAATGTGCATCCACATGGTGTAAACCATAAGTTTTGCATGCCTGGATGCCACAAAGTCAGGTCAGTGGTGTTATTGCCTGTCAACTTGCTAACAGTGTTGTAAAACTGTCACTGCAAATTCAGCCATGTGTTGTCAAAGTTTGTCTGAAACTACAGATTATCTGCAAATAAAATACAGATTCTCCAGAAGAACACAAACTCTTGGACAAAATCCTTTCCACTCAGTGTAACACACCTGGACCTTTGCATTCAGAGGTTAACTACAAACTCAAGCTAGCTTTCCTCCGGACAACTCCTCACAGCTATTGCATCAGATATTCAAGTACAGAGAGAAATTTAGTTGGCCTCTGCTGAAATCCATGCTGCAAAAACTACATTGTTTTCATATGGCAAATTAGTGACATTTAGATTAGCCAAGATATGTCTATACGAACTGCAGTAATCCCTTATGAGGACATAAGGGTTGGCTGCACAGACATATGCTATGACAAAGGCTTTACTCCTGCCAAGCTTGAATTCTGTAAAAACTTGCTACCCAAAATCAGGCTTATCCCTTTTATGTCCTTCATAAGTCCTACACAAAAAAAAAATCAAAATCATTTAGGCAGTTAAAACAAAAGACAACTGCAAGTTACCACCTCTATCTGAGGAAGTCCCTGAGCTGATTACTAGAGACTGGGAGAAGGTATTGGGGCAGCGTCACTGGATGTTTGCTCAGATCCCACCCGTATTCCATGGAACATGTTATTGACCTACTCCAGAGACAGGATACTGAGCTAGATAAGCTTCTGTCCTGGACTTCCACTGTTCTTATGTCCAAATTTAATTTACAACCAAACCATCAATTTTGGGGTGCTGAAGCTATGAGCAAACAGCATAATAATTCATGTAAACTGGTATTTATCTCTTTGTTACTATTAGAGGAACAAATCATTCCATTCCACAAAATCTGGCCTGGCTAGTATCCTGAAGCTCCACAGGGGTGCTTGTCTTTGTTCAGAGCTGTCTATTCCAGCTCTGCCCTGCTGGAAGAAAAGAGGCTGGATTTGGGGCAGGATTCATCTTACTGAGCCTTAGCAATCTGAAAGTTTGAGGTCTGGCTCAAGTTAATCATGTGGCGCTCTCTCCAGTCAATGTATAAGCATCTCGAGGGGGTGATTCATCTGAGAGACTACATTAGGTGAGGACAACTAAATGTATGTGAAATCAGTCTTGTTCTCAGTTTTACCTTCTCCCATCTTTCCTTAGCCTTAAAATGTTTCTTCCCCACTGATTGTATTCTAAACAACAGGTTAATAACAGTTCAACTAATTAAAAAAAAAAGTTTGCCAAGATAAAAGAAAAATTATTTCGTATGCCTCCAGTTCCTGAAGCATGGAAGAGAGGAACAGATATTTGGAGACAAAACTTTTTGGGCTCAACAGAGGTCTTTTTGTTCCCATGAGAAAAACAAATACAATATTCATTTCAAGGGTTTTGTTTTGTTTTATTTTGCTCAGCTGCCAGCCCAATCTTTTTGCACTTTTGGGACAGGAATGATTTTATTTTCTTTTCCAGAATCATTCATATAATTAAGCGCTAATAACAAATGCCTGTAAAATGAAGGGTCAAAAGTTTACTAAAGAAAAATTGCCTTATGTGTTTGAGATTCCATTTTCTTCATAACCATGGTACCTGGGAAAGTCTGAATTATTTGATTGTTTTCATTTCACTCTGGAAAGGAAGAAATTTTGAAATTGAAAAAAAAAGAATGTTCTTTTACAACTGTTCTTGCTTTCAGTTGCTTCCAGAGAACTCTGACCGGTTGTGAATGAGGAAGAGCTGCTTTCAAAGTTGTCCAGGAGTAATGTCTATTCATTTCTTACAGCCAGAAACAGGATTATGTCTCTGGGTGGTGACTTCAGACTGAGATTTCATTATTTTAGAAAAAAAATATATCTTCTGGACACATTGAACATGTCCCTTAATGCTGCCAGCAGCACCTGTAAGAAAGGATGCATGTATGTATAAGTATGCCTCCTAAACCAAAGCCCTCCTCTCCATCTGGGTTATAATTTCATTCATCTGTAAGTAGTGATAATATTTACATTGACCTCACAGAGGTGTTGCAAGGTTCACTGAGTTAAAATTTGCCAAATTGCAGATACTTGGAAGTAAGTTGTGATGGAATTATAAGGAATTTATTTTTAGTATTCATAAATTCATCTTCAAACCTGCCAAAACAGATGTGTCTTTCTCTGTGCCCTCCAGGCTGCTGAACTCTGGTGAATTACGAGCAGAAATTAGTTCCAGACTTTGCCTGCAGACATGGTGAGGATTGTATCAGACCTCATGGAAATAACAGTGTGTTCTCAAGACCTGCTGGAGTCCTTTTAGGATCTGAAAACTGGGTTAAACAACTTCATATTTGATTCCTCAGCTTTTCAAAAAAAAAAAAAAAAAAGAGCAGATTGAAAAAATTTCCATCGAAGTTGGGAGTTGTTTCGCCCATTGAATTTTTGTTTTGTTGTTTTGTTTTGTTTCATTTTTCTGAGTTCTGTTGATTTTTCTATCATTTTTCCATTTTTGGAGTTAGTAATTTTCAAAGTTGCAATTGCTGAGTTTTCAAAAGAAAGAAGAAAGAACTATATAACTACCCTAAAAAAAAAGAGTAATAATCAACAATAAAACAGAACAAAAAGAAAAAAACAACAACAGCAACAAAAGTAGTTCTTAAGAACAGAAGCTAAAGACAAAAAGCAGAAAGGTGTAAGTGCTGAGAGAATCTGGAAGCAGACAATGCATAAAGAGAAGATAGGAAAAAAAAGATTGAGGAAGATAATCATTTATTTAAACTAAAATTAATGGTTTTAATTATTTAAGAATGCTTCCTAAACCTTTTATTTGTGAACATGAATGGCTCAGTGACTCAGCTTAGAGACTCCAACAACTGCAATTCAACAATGTGCAAAAACTGTTCCTTCTGCTACCTTCTATTTCTCTGATATTTTATCACCACTGCTGTCATGTTTCAACTTTGCCTGTGTTACCAAAAGTGGGAGCATTACAGAGAAAAATACCTGCAACCATTAACATTTCCATTGCTGCACTGTGCAGAGATCAGCACCGTGTGGAAATCCCTGCCTCAAGATGTCTCTGCAAGACCCTGTGCTGGAGGCTGCCAGGATCTGAAAGGACATTACTGTATTCTCATCCGTTTCTCATACTCTTTGCCTACCACTTGCCTCTGTCAGAGACATGTTGTGGAGCTAGGTAATCTGACCCAGTCTGCTCATTTTTGCATGGCACCAGAAGTGGAAACTTCATGGTGGGAATCAGTGAAGCTCAAGCTTGGGACATGAACATCACACTGCCAGGATCGCTTTGTTCTGCAACACAGGTTAGTGTCTCTATGTGATATTGTATTGTACCAGACAGACACAGCAGCTTACTCAGAGTTAACTGGGAGTTTTCAAGCACAGAGCTTCACAGGGTTGAAGGCGCTCATGGGTCCATGCGAGCATCGTTACCCTGACGCTACTGGCAGCTAATGTGGCACAGAATTGTAGAAATATCATAGAGAAGAACCAGTGAAGCATTTCAGGTAAAAAGAGATAACGGGGAAGTGGTTCAGAGAAGAGAATTATCTCATTCGGGCTGCTAAAATGTTGCTAATAAAATGTGATGACAGTTTCGGTGTTAATGGTGTGTGCACTATCTCTGTGATCAGCAGAATGTTTGCTTTAAAGAATGGTGCTTACTCCTTCCATTGCCTGTTCTAGTCATTCAAAAAAGAACAAAAGATCATTTGTGTAGCATAGAGCTGGGCTTAATCCTACAAAGGGCTAAGCATTCTTGCAGCAGTGGACTTAATCACTTGCTTAACTTCAAGCATGTAAAAAGCTCCAGCGAAACTGGCAAGACTAATTATGTCCTCAAAGTTAAGCATGTGCTTAAGTGCACTTTTGGATCAAATCCAAAATACTCAGCACCTTGCGAGGCTGAGATTCCAGTGACCAAATTTTGTTTTGGAAGCATATATATTCAAAGAAAACAAAACAAAAAACCTCTGCATCTTTCTATGAGTATTATCAAATTGGATCCAGGCCATAACTTTACCATTCCCACCAGCGCATGCAGCTGTTCTTTGTGAGAAGGGTGTAATTCCAACCCCTGGATAGAAGTGTACATTTCAATGCATTTACCATAAGCAGAAGTTTGCTATTTTTCACAATAAAAGCAGCTTTTCCTGGTTAGGAGCAATTTCTTTGTCTCGAGCGAAAGCTACCTCAATTTCCTACAGAGAGTTTACAGGCAGGAACAAGAAACACTTTCATTTTATTACAAGCCCATTTCCCATTTCATGAGGACTGAGCAGTGTACCATACAGCCCTGCAAGCTCATCTGTATCCAGGAGAACACTGGGGACAGTTTTTAGCTACTGCAGGACTCATTACATGTCCTCAACAAGCTTAAAAGATGGATTGTAGGAAGCAATCTGTATCTCCATGAAAGGCTGTGCAGTGAAGCGATATGAAGTGCAATGCCAGTGATGTATCTTCATGTACTCTGGTGCAGCTAACGAGAACTTTCTGCAATGGCACTGAATCCTCTTACAAATGCAGCAAAACACATCCTTCTGGCTTAGACTGCCCCTTCCTTGGTGAGAGCTTCTGAGTTCATTATCACAACACAACCCAGCCTCTTTAGTCTCTGCATCTCATTCCTATTTGGGTTAAAGAGCAGCCATATGGATCTGTAAAGGGTATATTTACAGGTGTAGAACATTTTGCAATGTAAAATGAAGTAAAGTGAACTTAGCTTAAATGAGATTCAAGTTTGGTAACTGTTGTTTGATGAACTTTACTGTAGTGCCCAATACATTTCTCTCCAGCTATCTTCTTTGTGCCTGAACAAACTTCATAATACGCGACTGTTTACAGAGTTAGCCGCAGCATGAGGCAAAAGTAGTATTTGCTGTCGTTGATTTGAGTCTAAAGCAGAAATCACACTGTTCCAGTAATCCACAGACTAAAACTGCCCACTGTGGAACTGTGCTTGTCCACTGCACAGCTTGCCATCTCCTCTAGTATGAATCTGACCTTTGCTGTCTTTTTTTTCGTGTACTAATTTTTCCCCATTGCAACCCCAAATTTCTTCTTATGAAGATTCTCATTTTTTTCCCTACTGCTAGATTCTGCATGGCCCCATTCCGTTGCACCCCTAGATGGGAATGTATCCCAGCAATCAAATTCTCACAGATGAAATAAATGACTGCTCTGCTAGGGAGGAAATGGGTGGAGGGGAGCAAGGAGGAGAAGAAAGCTCCTAAGTCTGAGCTTTGCAGCAGCAAGTGTTTTCTCTAGTAATGCCCTCACAACTTGCCAGAACCTGTCAGTCTAACCTTCTTATTATCACGCCCACTTTGAATTTCTGCTGGAATGTACTTGCTTGTTGACTTCCCAATTGCTGTTTAGGGAGGTTAATGAGGAGCAGCTGCAATACCTGTCCTAACTCCTTCTTGTCTCCTTCTCCCTTCCCCCTCCCCCCCTCCCCTTTGAAATGAGGCACAAAAATACAGCTGCTCTGGCTTGGAGACCCTACACAGAGCTTCTAAACAGTGTTTCTTAAAACAGGGCTTCAGTTAGCTCTAAAATCCCCAGGTTTAGCTCTGGAAACATTCAACGCAGCAGCTGAGTTTTCAGTTCAGTCACCCATCAGCTTTATTAATTTTTAAACCCCAATCTTCCTCTAAACCCTCTGCACTGAAGAAGGATCTTGCTTGCTTTCTCTGCACTCCTTTGCTAAATTATACAGCAATGCATGAGGTGATACAGTCTGCCTTCAAAGAGGCCGAAAGTCTGTTTTGTTATAATATGCTCAGTCCTGCTTTTTAACGTTTGCCACCTTCAGGTTCAAGTGACTTCAGAATGCATCTCTGTCCATCACTTATCCCATTATATTATGCCCATCATAGTGGTACTGGAGAAATGAGGTCACTTTCCTGGAAGGATAGTAACTGCTGATTTATTTAGTAAAAAGAACAATGTGTAAGCACAGCAAACTGCGTAATGGAGTGGGACATGTGACTGACTCCCTCTGCTTGCAATATTTCTAGGCATTCTTCTTCTTTATAAATGTCAGTGATTACTTTTTTCCCAGAAAATCCCTTTTGCTCACTTTTTGCTTGTGTGTGACAAGATTGAAAGGAAAATCTGAGGCTCATGTTTGTATATGACTGTCTTTAAGCTTTTACTGTGTTTTACTGTGTTGCTATGTCAAAGAATAGGTCTTCTCCAATGCCATGTAAACAGGTCTAATCATTTAAATATGGAGCACAAATCAAAGCATTTTGGAAGAAACAAGACATTGGCAGTGTGAAACAGTACAGAAAGTCAAGTGTAATAAAGGCAAGATTGCTGTAAGACAACACTCCTCTACAAGGTTATCTACTTTCACAAACACATGCTGGCAAAATAAATTATTCTGCCATTAAAAAAAAAGGGGGGGGGGGCTACAACCTACAGACTTGTTTATCTAAGTTGCAGAGGTTTTCTAGGCACTCTAACACTGCTAAAGCTTTTTCCTGTAAACTCTGAAGGTTTTAATGCTTCCCTGTCCTTTTAAGAAGTAGAAGCGGGGATAATAATCTCCAAATTTTTTAAAGGAAGAGGAATCTGAAACTCTGCCCTGTTGCAATGAATATTTTATTTTAAAATGCAGCGTGCTTCCTTCTTCAGTAAAAATCAATGACCACATCTTCATGCTAAGTGGGATGAGGCACTTGCAGTTCCTGGACAGCAGATCTGCACAGCATTTGAATGCCATGAGATATCTGAAACAGCATTCAAAGTTTATTAAAAAAATTATGGGAGTCATCATGAGAAATGTCTGTTTACTTCCCACTGGAGGAATCTGAGACAGTTTTGAGGAAGTAGCACTTAATAACAGTGCAATATTTTTATATTCAATACGACACTAACTCAGTTTTCTCAAGAAATTGCATAGTATGGAAAACTATCAATGCAGTGAGATGATATATCTTTTCCTGCTCAGAAAATTGTGCTGGTCAGTATGACAGAACTGCTATATCACAAGAATATTTTAAGAGCAGAAGAGGTCTTTCAGGCGAGTTACAATGAGGAAAATCAGTCTAATTCACTATAGAAAGGGCAACAATAAATGGAGTCAAACTTTTTAGAACTCCAAATCCAAGCATATTCCAAGAGAAAGCTTACTTGCTTGCTTTTTCTTTTTTTTGTTCTTTCTTTCTCTTTCTTTTCCCTCCCTCCCTCCTTTTCTTCCTTTTCTCTTTTCCTTCCTTCCTTCCTTCTTTCCTTCCTTTCTTTCTCTCTCTCTCTTTCTTCATCAGTTAAATATAGCCTTGAATACTGTAAAACTTTGCTAACAAAAACAACATGCTTTGAATGGTGTATTGTCATCTTGGTGTCTAGAGGGTAATACTATATGTCCAAGTACATTGATTCAAGATGAACATGTCTGACTAATTCAAGTAAAATTGTGTGTAAAACAGTGGCTTGCAGAAAACTTGCAGACAGAAAGAGAGTAAACTGATATGAGTTAGTTATTGAGATCTACTGAAGATATTTATCAGACATCCATCTTAAATTCTAACCTCTGCTTGAGGGAGTGCAAATGTCCATCTTCCTGTAACAGTGCTTTAATCACTAGTCACTAAACTAATCATTGAGAAGGGAAAGGGCATCCAAGACCCTCCTGCAGTAGCTGTTCCACTCTGATTCATAGGGCTGGAGGGGAAGAGACAAAGCAAAGTTCTGTCTTGCCAATATGCTATGACTTGCCTAGGAAAGGAGAACTCTCAGTTCTCATGCTAATTTGGTGGTTATTCCTTATGCATTTTATCTAATGTAAAATATAATCAGTAAACAGCCTAATAGACAAGGTACAAAGTCGTACTCTGTATGTATATATTTCTCTTTGGGGTCAGTGAACCTTGGAGTCTTTGCTATAGACTGGCATAGCTTCACCAAGAGTGTTTTCTATGTCATTTAAAAGCCATACACAGCTGAATGATTAAGACTTTCTGCTGGGAAGCAGCAGAAAAGGGTCAAATGCTGCAGGGCAGAGAATGAAGTTCAGTTTGGGTTTTCCACATCCTAGGGAAGGCTCTAAAGCACTGAGGTCCTGACCTGAAACACTGAACAGCAAAACTAACAAAGCTTGTTTTGCTATAGATTATAGTGCTACAGCTATGTGTCATCACTGCAGTGACTCGAACTTTTCCCATAAAATTGTCTTTCTGTTGCCTTTCAAAGCATTTCTGAACTCTTTTGCTACATGGAAATGACCTCCTTTACTTTAGGCGTGAACTGTAAAAGTGTGATGGGCTTAATGAATCAGAACTATCCAAATAAGATCAGAACACAAGCACTAATTCTTTTTCTAGTTTAGAAGATGAGTCTTTGAAGAAGATTATCTCTTTGTATCTTTACAGACTCTGAAACTTCACCTCTTTCCAACTGTAAATAAGGGTAACATTTGACCTTGAATATGAATCAATACTGCATCTGCAGCAATCATGTTAAATGGCTATTTTTCATATTTAGACTTCACTTTTGCTATGACTAGTAAATCAGATTTGGTTTATTCTAGGCCTTCATTCCAGGCCATTTGTAAGCACTATGAAAGCAAAGGACTTTGGAGTGAGAGTTGTGTAATCCAAGGGAAGCTTGGGACACTAGAGATTATTAACACAATAAGGCATTAACCACAATAAGGCATTAACCACTGTCAGACCATTTCACACTAACTGCTGTTACTGTGTGTCTGAAAACTTTGGTGGCTGGGAAACCATTATGCTTTTACACTCAGGTTGTGAAAGGAATTTCATCTGCTAGTGGCCAAAGAAGTACAACTTAGTATCTCAGGAACTGAACTGGATATGATTATTAATTTGTCAGGCAACAGAAAAAATCCATCTCCCACTGATGCCAGGACATCTATAAATGGACTTTTGCTATGCTAAGTAGTGCTGTACAAGAATCATTTGAATCTTCCACAGTATCAGGTACCATAATAGTATATGATACTGCTTGGGCTGGTGAACTGGGCAGGATCTCACTCCACAATTTTGCAATTTGAGAAAAATATTCCAGAAAGTGGAGAAAAAAGAAAGAATCCCAGGTGCACAAAACCAAGAAAAAAGCAAAATGTATGTCTGTTGAGGAAGGAGAGAAGACTCATTTATGTAACTCAAGAAAAGCAACAGAAAGAAATAATAATTTCTTATTCTTTTTAGAATAAAATTTAAGTAGTAATTAAGAATCTAAGAAGTTTCTCCTTGCAGATAGAACAATGAAGAACACAGGCACACAACTTCATTCAAAGAAAGAGATGACTGGAGACCGAAGTACCAGCTCATAGTGGGGAGACCACTGGAAAACTGTATGAACGAAGGACTGCATGCATTCCTGGACATTCTCAACATTGATAAAATTTTGGGTATTATTTTTGAAACTTTACTAAAAAAGAGAATTTCCCAGTGTTAGTTTAGAGACCATATCTTTCAGTAGGCAATGCATATCTTAGATTTAAGGCTATCTGTCCATTTCCAGACATATTCACTCCCACACAAACTCCTGTCTTCTATGCTAGTCTCTTGCCTTGAATCATGCCCTAAAGGAACCCATCCACCTCCATTAACTATAGAGGGAGCCTGCAATGACTAGCCTCCAATTCTAGTGTTCAGTTTGATGTTAGTCACGACTACTCCTTCTTGTCCCTAATCAGACTACCCGGAGCCAGTCTTTTGCACTTCTGAACACCAACTGGAGTCTGACTAGGGAGAATCTTTTGCTTCTCTGACTTCTGCAGCATTAAGGGAGTATTATCATTTACGTCTCCAAGGCACCTGCAGAATATCAGCGCCTCCCCTGGCCAGAGGAAGGGGACAGAGAAGCCATGACTCAGACCTGCATCTGAGTCACAGCCCCTCTTGCGGCAATCATCAGGGTAGTGCTGCTCTCGCTGCACTCCTCTCGCAAAGCTGCACTCCCAGTCACAACTCAGCTCTCTCTGGGTCTCCACAAGGCTCTTCTTAATGATGGTCCAAGCCACCTGCCTTTGTGCACCCAATTTTAAAATGTGGAGCACATTCTCTAAGCCATAGAGTCAATGTACTTTCCCTACATTATATATAAGAAAAAAATAGATAAGAAAAAAACATATATCCAGTAAACCCTTTAAAATAGTCAAGTCAGCCCTTAAGCAGAGTTTGGCTAGACTTCAGGAACTAAACAAACATTTGCACATGCCAAATAACCCTCTTTCATGTTGGAAACAGAATGCAACAGAGGAATTTTATTTAAAATTGACAGAACACCCAAGAAAAACATGGAGCTGAAGAATTTCCCAAATTTTTCTTCCCCTTTCTTATGTCAGTAGGCAGAGAATGCCTATTGTTAAACACCAAATAAAGACCAAACAGGTAGTCATTATAAGGGTAGTGGTCATGTTCACAGCTTCTGCAATGACATGTACCACAGATCACTAACATAATTTTCATAATGACTAAATACAAGAACTCTTGTAATTATCTATGGGGCATTCTTGTCTTTTCAGGCTGAGTGAAGTTAAAAGATGTTTAGAAATTGCAGGCCAGGCATGAAGGATGTTTTTGCATTCTTAAAAAAGTGCACTGTTTCTGCAGTATTGTTACATGCAAAACTGTATGAGAATCAGACTTGGATCAAACCCATTAAGGCTAGAATTATATTAACACAAGAAGATATTCCCATCTGTAATTTATCTCAATTCAGTCGGATCCCTACAAGGAGGCTTTTACTTTTCTTCCAGTTTCTCTAGAGCCAAAGCAGCCCTAAGAGCCAGAAATAACATGCAAGGAGTGAATTTGGGCTTTGGATGAAGTTCTAGAAGTCTGGTAGAAATTTTGAATAATTATTTGAGGGTCTGCTGAAATTCAAGAGAATGGCTGCAGCTCTAGTGGAGTTTGGGGTGCTCTTGTAGGAAACGGTTTTATTTCTACCTCAGTAGACTTCTATGTATGTTCTGAGATCTGAACAGAAGAAGGAAAATGCTTTCAGATGAACACATTTGCATCATTTTTTCTCTGTTTTCATCAAAATTTCCCTTTGGAATTTACACAAAGTTTTCCAGTTAGTCTGTCACTACCATATATCCAGAGTAAATTTTTTTATTGTCTCACATTTTAAAATAGGCTTGAACAAGCATTAGCAAAGATATGGAGATTTAAAATGGAAACTCTGCTATGATAACAGAGGTTAAGAAATGTAAAAAAAAAAAGATGAATGTTGAACTGAAAGTGTTCACTTCATCAAACTATTTTTTACTTCCTTTGTTGTTATTGACATTATTAACCTGTCAACATATTAATATGAGAGTGAAAAACACATTTAAAAGAAAATTCAGGTTTATAAGAATCAGCCTGATGGATCATTGTCTTCAGAGACATTATGTTTGGTTGTTTGTTTACACATCAGTTCTCATACCAGGGAGAACATATATTCTGAAAAGAAATATGAACAGAATGGATCCATGTTTGGGTCATTCAGGCCTAATGGGAAGTGTTTTGAAAACGGGACTTCCAACATGCTGCATTTCCAAAGTGATCTAAAGAGGATTCTATAAGCACTGGAGGGATGATGTAAAATGTGCATTATACTGAAAGACAACACAGCAACTCATTGGCCAACTTTGGAAGCCTTGATGGTGCACCAGAGATGCACAGAAATACCAGGGTTAGCTCTGCACATGCTGAAACACGTAAATGTCACAACACACTGCCAAGAGGAGAGGCTAGCTCAGTCCTGCAAGCAATATACCAGCAGCAAAGCAGTACAGTGCCATACCCATAGCACTCATTTCACTACAGAGCTTATTGCACCAGGACTGTTGGCCTGCTGACATGGCTAAATTGTTCCAGTTCTGGAGACCAGTTAGTTGGAGCCAGTTTAGGGGTTGCTGTGGGCGCTCAGCAAATGGTGGAGATGTGACTCTGGTGCTGTGCAGAATTCTCACTGATGTGTGTCACCAAAACCATCGGTTTAAGCTGTATAAGGAGTAGGTTTGGGAAAACCACTTGAAGAGCAGGACCCATGTCAAGCAATTGGTGAGCCAAGATTCAAGACAAGCCATATGAGGGGATGGGACAGGCCTAGGGTCTCTATATCAGATCAGATCTGTATCCCTCTTAGCTCAAAGTCCTATTTCTGACTATGAGCAGTGCCAGCTCTTTCAAAAGAAACTCAGCTGTAGACTATTGCAATTTATCCCCAGGGAAAGCCTAATTTTATATTTATGGTTTGTGTCTTGAGCAGATTTATATCTATTTGAAAAAATCTCAATAAACATTTAGCTTTAGGACAAGACATTCACCAGTCCCTGGGAGAAGCAATCTGAAAAGCCCTGAAACAGCTGATGGGGGCCTCAGACAGGCTATTCAAGCCTCAGGTCTCGGGGGTATGAGAGGTACTTATACATGGTCAAAATCACTTTAGGTTTTACAGGCTAGGCTAGAAAAAGAAATTCTGAATTTCACATCTTCTGTCATGTTAGAGGAAAGTTTCTTCTTTGGACAGCATTTACCCCTCTATGGAACTGAAGAATGATGACCACCTCCATTCCCATTGTTGTGAGGTGCTCCGCACCTCCCAGTCAATACCTGGCATCTTCCAACAAGCTGGCTTCACCAGTCTTCTCCCCTGGGCCCTGCCATACCCCATGTTCCCCTGTAAAACAGCAGACCAGTCTGAGCTGCGCTTGCATGAATGGTGATATGCCTCAGATGAATCCCTCATATCTGCTTCATCTTTCAGAGCATTTGGCTAGCTAAAGATTTACTAGACTGTCAGGGGAAAACAAGTCATTCAGGAGACCCTCCTGATCCCATCCTCAGTCTTATTAACTTTCTGCTTTCCCAAGTGCCCTGGTGTCTTTTGTGTTAATGAAGAGCTGTAATTGGTAAATGAAATTGATTATACAACTGCTTGAATGAGGCAAATTGCCCATGTCTAGAGATAAAGGTAAAATTTTCTACTCCACATAAATCAAATGCAGGTTTTTTAAAAGCACTAGGTAACAAGAGAGCATTTCAAATTGGCTACAAAGTACCGGACAAAGCACTTGGCAAAAGGAAGGGGATAGACAAAAATGACCTTAGCAGGTCTTTTCTATCTTCAGTTTCTGTGATTCTATGAATTTTAATTCTATGCCACACAATTTAATTATTACTTGCAAAGAGCTGCAGAAAATGGATAGCCATTTTCTACTGTAGGCAGATCTTTGCAGTCATCTGTTAGCTGTGAGGGTGCTGATGTACAGCTTAATTGTTTCTACAGAAATGTGGACATAAAATTGATTCAAATATTTCCAAAGAACTGTGCATTAGGACATCACAGCTAGGAAAGGCTGTCAGAGATAGTCCTGAAAAAAAAAAAAACAAAAAAAACTCTTCAGTAAAATAATCTGATTCCCACCATATTGCAAGGCTACTCAATATCTCCTCCTTTAATTACCCTAATATCTTCATATGTCTGGTTTTGAATTGCTGCAGAGTGCCAGTTCCTGAGGAATCAATTTGTTTACCCATTTACTCTAATTATAATAGTCATTTTACTAATGCCTACCTTTTCCTTCTTACTTACAGGAGAAATGTGCTCCTAAGCTATTTTTGAAAACAGGGAATAATTCCCTTTCCTCATTAGAAACCCTTGCAGCAGCATTAATGTCATACCTTCCACTTCCTACTCTCCTTGAAGATGTCTCCTCCAAGCCTGGTATCACCTTGGCTCTGAACATTCTGGCTACTTCAGATTATATAGTTGCTCTGGAAGGTGTAAAGACAGTATAGCGACAAAGAGGTTTCAGTGTCTGAACATATAAATTCCTAAATTATGAACCTGTACTTTCATGAGTTCATATAGTTTACAGTTTATTGCCTACTTATACCCATTCCTTTTTGCTGCATAATAGTTTTCTGATTCTTGTCATATTTACTGGTTTCAGAATTTCACAAAGGGCCGTTGATTTTTTCAGATGTTTCTCTTTGCTGTTGCATATGTAGTCAACATCTGCCTCATCCATTCTCATGCTTTAAACTTGCTATGTTCTAGCGTGTGAGTTTATTGGCACAGCTTTCCTTCTTAAGCCAGCCAAAGTTTCTGTTATATATGACAGGTTTCATGACTTAACATTTCTTATGCATAAATATGCATCCCATTCATGGCTTTCATGGTGCATCTGGACATCATCTCACAAATTCCTTGTTATTGCAGGAATTAAAAAACTGGTGGTGCCTTTGATTTTCCTATAGCAAGTCATAGTTTGTGGATTTGGCTTGTGCTTGTTATAAGGTACCAATGTGCTCTACAATATCTGATGTGTAGTGTTTGGTGATGGATGTTTAGGGTAGATGTTCTTTCATTCCTACTAAACTAAGAGCCTATAACCTGTGACTGCTGAGACAGATTCTCCAGCCCAGCTGATGCACCGAATTACTACCATATTTTTTCCAAGTGGAGCTATTATTTTAAATGATTAACCTGTGCTCAGGAGCTTCTTTCTATACTGTGCTTCTGCTGTTCATTTTTTCTTGTTTGAATTGTCCCGGTTTGTTCATCTACTGTTTGTTATGTTAGAAAACCTAGCCATGCCAGCCATGAAGTCCGTTCATCTTCTGAGGTTTCTAAAGAAGTCAAAGGATTGCAGGTGTCTAAGATTTTCATCAGTGTTAGGAATTTAAATCTAATTGATAATCCTAATAGAAATTATTAATTCGGCACAGTTCACTAGTCCAGAAAGGTAACTACTCCTGCCATTCATTATAACGTGAATTTAGACAGGAGGATTAGGACCTTAAGTAGTTCAGATCAGCTCATAGGAAGATAACGTGAACAGTTTTTGCAGTGAGGCAACAAATAATCATTTGCATTCAAAAGATCTCACTTCTGGAGGCCTGATTTATTCCCTGCAACTTCCTACACCAGAAAAGAGAGCACTGTGTTTTATGAATGTGCTGAATAATTAATTCCTCCCTAAAACCCCAATGTAATAAGACAAATAAACACTTTACCGTGGGAAGACAGCAGCAGAGAGATGCAGAGACTTGCCTAAAGCCACACAGGGTGTTCGTGTCAGAGTCCAGATTAGAATTTTGTAGATCATTCAACAGCTCTCTCACTTGACTTGTTATCTGGGAGTTATTCACAAAGAAACTTGGCAAGCTTTACTGTTGTTCCTACCATTGGCACTGAGTCAGGATCTGAGGCCAAGCACATATAGGACAAAGCTTCTACCACAGCTTCCTTGCCCTGTACTGGATAAGTGAAGGCAAAAATGATCTGGTTGGAAGGAGCAGAAACTTTAGGTAAAAGCTGTAACATTCATTCTGTAAGTTGGTGAAATAAGTCATGATGGGTGGGGACTATGGTGTGCTAAAAAAATCACCACAAGCAGGGAGGTGGCTTGCAACATGTTGCTGCCATCACCCAGTTCTTTTTGCCTGAAAATGCAACATGAGGTAGCTCTCCAGGATCTATCTGACAAAAGCAAAGCCTGCCAACTGTCAGTCACTCTTTCTGTAGCTCTTGAAGAACTTTCATGTGTGGTCCCCAACTATGCATCATCTAAATTAGAAAAACTACCCATTTATTTTGTTATATAGCAAATATGATAGCATATTTACATAGCTTTTTTTTTTCTACAGCATATGTGAAATTTAATAACTGACGTCTAAATCCTTTGCAATTATGGGCATCAGAGCCTATGATGTTGTGTAGCAAGCAAGAAATAAAGTCAGGAATGAGGATATAAGCCTGCAAATTCTAAATGAGCAAAACCTAAGCCTGATCAGCACTTTTTGTGGTCTGGGATGATTTGTCATTACATATATAGTGAAATTATACTGCTGCACAGAAACTTTTGAGGAAATTTTTGCATCATTTCAAAGGTTTCCACAATGCAAGCCTAGGACATATTGCAGGTATTTGTCAGGCAGTCAGGTTTAGGAGGCTTGTAAGTTTTCAAAATCATTGCAGCTGTCTTTATGAAATAGATATATTTTTTGGCTAGATTAGATAAAGAATATTGGTGGAAGGCCAAGAGACAGTTATAGAAATATTACATGATAAGAGCATTCCAAACAGCATAGATTTCATTATCTTTGCTCTAGCGTCTGTACTCATCAACAGCATTTAGTTTCTTAGGAATTATGTACATTGTACTCCTGTGGTACCCAGTGTGTGCACTGACATGGGTACATTGAAGAGAAAAATGAAGTAATTTTAACTACTAAGATGCTCTCCAGTGAGAACTAAGCTCCAGAGAACATCCAGATTTGTGATTCATGCCCAGGGACTGTCACAAGCTAAGCAGCAAATAATACCAGAAGAGATGGTAAGTACAAAAGGGAGATGGTGGGGACTCAAATGGTGCTTTTTCTCAGAGTCATTCCACATATGAGGCTAAGAAATCTCTGCCCGAAGTACCAATTTTCTGATGAGGTAATAACATTCCTGGAGTTTCTTGTTCCAAGACCAAGAAATAATACCATACAAATTAAGTGCCCAACAGCACAATGGCAAAAAAATAACACCAAACACTTAGAAACAGTTTTAAATAAAGAGTTTGCAGGTAAGTAGATGGTTGAAAAATTTCCCAGCAGTCTCAACATGTTCATCAAACAATTATGAGCAAGAAAGACAACCGTAAAAATCGATTTGCAAAAAGGCTACATTTGTCAAAAAAAATTTGGCAAGAAGATTTGCCCATTTCTTTCCAAGTGTAATCTTGCCCTGCTTTATAAGGACTGTAGGAATCCTATGGGATCAAAGACATCACATACGTATGAGGATTTGTTGTCCTTTATTGAAATTCTAAGACTTTTTTGTTTCAAGTGCTGCAATGTCTCAGTAACAGCACTAAGAAGAAAATCTGCCTTACACAAAGACTCAAAGGGCCCTCCCACATTAGTATCATGTAAAAACACAGCATTATTTCTTGTCATTATGCTTGCTGTTTGGAATCTTTCCACAAGGAACTGGATGGACTCATCGTTGCTTTAACTTTGACCTTAGTAATGAAAGTCCTTGCTATCATCACATACATATTTAGTTCTACCAATCAATCAACTGAATTAGCAACAGCAAGCTATTTGGCAAATTTGGCACTGCAGAGAGTTCCAAGTCTGTACAGCTGCTCCCTCTCTTAGCTTTTTTTCTATGCTGTTAGTAAAATGATGATAAAATTCACCTGATCTGAAGTCTTCCTGCACTGGAAATTCAGAGCAGTTAAGCATTTTAAGCTAAGGTATGTCACTAAATTACACTTTGTGTTGAATGAACCAAGGCCTTGGTTCAAACAAATCTGGGTAGCGGTATGTAGTTTTACCTTGAGGCTGACCATTTTGCAGAAGGTTCCTGTGAAGCCAGATAGAGGGCTGTGATTCAAACTATTATTTTCTTTTGCAGACTTTTGGATTTTATGTAATCTACAACAGAAGATTAACTAAAAATGAGTCTGGATAGAATCCCCCCAGGCAGAAACTGGAAACCAGTGCCTTAGAGCCAAACAGACCTCTGCTCTGGGGCACTCATAATCTATACATAGACCAGTATTTTGCAAGTGACTCCCCTTCTTTGTAGAAGCTGAAGCAAAGCCCCAGGTCTATATGCTGAAATGTTGCCTTTTTCTAGTTTCCATTCTAATTTTTTTGCTTAGACCTATATCTTCCTGATTGGCCTCTGCAACACTGCGCACAGTTCTCTGGATGTTTGAAAGAGAAAGAGTTATCCATGTAGGCAGGTGGGATTACATGCAGGAATCAAGACGTGCTTGAATAATGGTATTAGTATTTAGAAGAATTTGTGTGGAAAAATAAGTCTCATTATGCTGCTAATTGCTGCCTTTTCACTGGAAGGAGTAAAGACACCTTTTTATTGCCAGTGTGACATATCCACTTATACTGGCATTTTGAATAGTAGTTATTTCCAAGCATCGTGCATACAAGTGTAATGTACTGTAGCTTACTGGTATGTATTCAGGCAACCTTGAGGCAAGGATATCTTCATATGGGCATGAGTACGTCCACATTAGAAGCTATACTGCTTTAACTTTATTTGTTCGTTAAAAAGATCACACTCCTGAGCTGAAATAGCTATACCAGTATAAAGATGGGTTGTAGACCAAAGAAAATGTTCATATAAACTTCTGCAAAGTGAAAACATTTGCAGGAAGCTGTAGATGAAACCTACACAACAATACTTTCCATAGCAATAAAAATACTATTCTTTGCTGTAAAGGCTAGAGGCCTCACACAGGCCTATGTTTTCACAGAATTTGTATACCCAGACAGTGAGTGGAATTCTCCACCCCAATAGCCTAAATTCTTGTATGAAGGGAAACACCATAAATGAGTATAACAAATAAAAGGAGGGAAGTAGAGGAGGAAGGGCCGCAGGCAGTAAAAGTAAAGACAGATACTTAGTGAGCAGTGATTGCACAGTTTTCTGGCTTCTGAAGGTTACTACATTTTTTACAATAATTAAGATGATTTAACAAGGCAGATGAGATTCTCAAGCCCTAGTTTTCTCCTGAGTTTCCACAGACTCAACAGCACTGAAGACAAGTAAATTGCAAACTCCCAGTGAGTGAGGACCATTGAACAGGAAATTTCCTGAAACAGAGAATCCTCCCACTTTCTCCCCTGTCCAAAAAAAAAAAAAAAAAAAAAAAAAAAAAAAAAAATCATTGCCCAGCGGCCCAAGAGAAAATAGGGGAAAAGTTAGAACAGCCTGGGACACTTGCCTCAGAGACATTTCCCAACAACATGGCTGTAATGCATCCTGTGGATGCAGATCTCTGCCAAATATCTGCTTAAATGTCAGTCCCTAGAATCTAGGCTTACCTTGAAAAGAGTTTGCCTATGGGAAAGCTTTCTATCGGCCATCAGCCTTGTTCCTCCTAGCCTTTTTTGCTGTTCCAGTCAAAGTTGTTTCTGATTTAAACGTGGTAAATATAACAAGCCCCTTCATGAAATGTTAGAGGTCAAGTACACGCCCCATTTTATTTAGCATTATTTCCTTAGTTCATTTAAAAGCACAATAGTAAAACCACAAACTGAAACCAAATATCAGCAAGCACTGAAAACCAAAGGGTGCTTATGGGATTGGAGTGCTGGAACAAAACATTTTATTTCCCAAAGCATTAAAAGAGGCACACTTGATCTTCTTATTTCATTCTTTGGGTTCTAATATTTCAAACAGAAAATCTGGGGTCTGTTTCTGATTGCGCTGCTCACCTACTGTGCAACATGTATATTTGTTGTACTTCAAATCACCTGAAGCTAGAATGGCTGCAGAGGTGTCCTTGAGAAAATATTTTGGTGCCCAGAAGGTTGCACAAAAACAATCTGCTTTTTACTTGTGGTACCTAAGTGGCAGATGGAGTGGATCCATTTTGTCTCAATTGCAATTTCCTGGTTTTGGTGGGCGTGCTAAGTATGCGCTGGGTTTGCCCTTGCAAATTACTCTGCATTTGCCTTTAGATGTTGGGGTGAGCTGCACAGGCTGCCAGCACAAATCCTCTGGCTTCAGCATCTGAGGAGTCCCCACGCCTGCAGACAGGCAGTGCACAGGCGGGCAGAAGGCATGCCTTCCCAGACCAAGCTCCTTACAAAATCCCGGTTACTTGAAGATACCCTGCTGGTTCTTTCTTGCTCTTTCCATCCTCAGTGTCGCAGCTCAGACCTGCACTTTGATTTAATACTTTAAAAATGCAGGATTTCCTCTGCCTTAATCTTCCTCATTTCCAAATGATATGTATCATTATTGGGTGTCTCCTCAACATTTCCATCTCCAGACATAACATCCTAACACTTCCAACCCTTCCTTTTAAACAAGAATCCAAATAAGATAAAAAATACAGACCTCATAGGGTGAATAAAGGAAAATCCACCCTCCAACACCACTAATTCCTGTTCTTTCTAGTTTCATGCTTTGTGAGCTCTCTCTCATGTCTGGAGTCTCTGTTCTTGTGTATTTTGTCCAGTCTAAGTCTATATAAGGCATATTTACTTGTTTAAATTTTGTCATGCTAATATTTTTGATAGTACTTTTTATTTTATTTTTTGTCTTTTTACACTGTCCAATTCTAGAATGTTCTTTTGAACTGTTCCTGTGGGGAAGGACTGCTGGATTTGGGCTGTTCTTTTATATCACAAGCTTCTAGCAGATATAGCTATTCTATAAATTAATAAAACAGGTAAACATTTACATGTATATTCTCACGATGAAGGAGTTTTTGGTATCATGACTGTTCATTAGCATGATTTACCTTGTTTGATATTTTATATTTTTCATTTCTGATGACTTATATGCATTCCTATAATTTTTATATTCAAAACAGTTTATGAGTTGCTGCCATTTTGTACTTTTTAATAAAAAGACAGCAATTCATAAACAACCCTATTTCAAACATTAAAATATGTTAATTTTTTTAAATACACTTTTATGCTTTTTAGTAAGAACATATCTTTAAAAAATAGAAGCATTTTAATCATCCAGTATGTTCCTTGATAGCTCTGAAGGCAAGGAGAGAATTAAAAACAAGACATTAAATCTAAGTCAATTTCAGTAATTTGCTGAGTGAACATGTATCTTATACCCACAGAATCATGAATCATTCAAACTTGTTTAGTTAATGATAAGGCAGAATTAATCATCATGAGGGGAGCCTTCTAAGTGTTAACCACTACTATGTCCTTGCTCGGGTGTTGGTTGGTTCGCACTATTGGAGGCAGAAGCTTTAAACTTACGTTGGAGGCACAAGCTTAAATAACTCAGGGGTTATTTCACCAGTGATGGACAGCTGCTGCAGGATATGAGCTATCCATAGCCCTCTTAGTCACAATATTGACATACTAAATGCAAATATGAAAACTGGCAATGGGAAGCAGATGGTAGCACAGTCCAGCCAGGTCATTTTAAAACTTCCTTCTGCTGTAAGAGAGAAAAGACACTAATCGATTTCTAAATACTATTTGATGGAACAAGTCTTGAAAATCATCTCTGAAGAGGCTCTGTGATATATTTCTCACATCCCCTTCCTCAGATATTTTCAGTGTCCAGGAAAGATGACCTGCATCTGGATAAGGTGAAACAAAGGAATACTGGAGAACAGCAGAGATAGCAAGTCCTTCTTAACGGAAAAGAAAAACAGAGAAGGGTTTGTGTATTATAAATATAAAAGGGCAGGGTAGACCGGTAGAGGGAGAAGAGGTATAAGGAAAGGCACAATGATGGGTCAGAAAATTAAGTGGGTTTGAAGAGGCACTGAGGACTGAGCTGCACAGTCAAACTATATTTTTAACCACTGAAGCAGTGATGTTTTTAGCCCTGTTTCCAGTAAAGAAAAGTAGCTAGGAAAAATGGTTTATTTTTGAGCTGGAGCTTCCTCAATTTATGTTACGTATTGCATGCAACACAGTTGCCTGCAGTAGCAGAGGAATGGGCTAATGGGCCAGTATTTCTATAGACTCAGTGCAGACACACAATGCAGATGGATGCAGACACACTATGGATCCCTCCAGTAACTGGCTTCAGACAGTCTATCCAGTAGCTGACCCTCTGATCCCCTTGTCTTCCAGTTGCCTCACATACAGACACACACATGCAATGGGTCTCCCTGCTAGCTTGTCCAGACCTAAAGCCTTCCCAGTAGCTGACTCTCAGACCCTCTGGTCTCTCCAATATCCCACCCAGACTTATGGCTGCTCCAGTACTTGGCTCCTGAGCCTCTTATGCTATTTGCTGGCTAGTCTGGCTCGATGTTCACTAGCCATTACATGCTGACACACACACTCACACAACAGGCTGGCACTTAGATATCCATACATACACATGTACACAGGATAGATAGCCTCTTACCCAGGAAAATAGTTAGAAATGGAGTGGAAGAAGAAGACAGGACATGTTGCTGTGATCAGGTATAAAGCATGGTCAAATGAGCGTACTGACCAGAAACGTGTTTACACGTAATGGGGCCCCTTTTGTCCTCTTTTCCACCTGTTTTCCTGCACTGGTTCTTTCCCAAACCAACTTGATTCCTCCTTTTCCCCACCTTTGGTTCATCCCCTAAATATCTGATAAATTGTCATGTACCCTCCCAAAATGC
Source organism: Apteryx rowi (assembly GCF_003343035.1). Lineage (NCBI taxonomy): Eukaryota > Metazoa > Chordata > Aves > Apterygiformes > Apterygidae > Apteryx > Apteryx rowi. The sequence continues at coordinate 30,250 of NW_020447499.1, read as the reverse complement.
TCTTCCTGGCATCCTATAATGATTCCCATACCTATGTAACCCCATCAGTCTGCAAGGTGATCCAGGGAGAACCTCTCCTATTGACTCTTGATCAGTCTCACACCAGGACAACAGGACTGATTGTCCTCCAGTGCTAGCTCTGGGACTAGCTGGTCAGGGTGCCCCACTGCCTCTGCTTATATTATTGGGGTTTCTTCACATGCCATTCTTCCTGTGTGCTTCTTTCTGTTTATGGAGATGAGTCTTTAATCACATAACCAAACAGTTTGGCCTGTATGTCTGAGACTGTATGTGTCTTTCTGTACATTTGCTTTTTCTTTCTACCTTTTTTCCCTTGTCCTCCAAACCCAAACCTTTTATCAATGGCGAAAGGTTAAATCTCAACCACTTTTGCCACAGGACCAGAGAACTCAAAAATGATAAGTTCTGAAACATTTTGTAAAAATGGGCTCTTGGACAGCAGCGAGGGACCCTACTAGTTCTTTACAGAGGGGAAGGCTGCAGTGTGAGTTCAGCCTTTGGTAGCTATCAGACAGTCCACACCAGAGATCAGCCTTGAGACATGAAACTATAGGAAACCAGGCTCGATTAATTTCACTATATATAGAATGAGTTTCAGTAACAGAGACTACTTGGCAAGTTGGTACATCTTGTGCTATATGTATGAACTTGGGAGATCTGGAGCCAACATTGCCATAGTAGGGAGCTCTTTTTTTTACTACTAGAGAGGAGACACGAGTATAGATAATATGGTAAGTAGCACATTGCTTGTGAATTGCATTGTTTGGGAAGCTTGTGATTATGGCAGGCAAATCACAAAAGCTACAATGGAATAAATAGGATAATATAACTTTTTGTGTGGAATCATATTTAAGCAATCCTATATAAATCTAATAAAAATACTGAACACTGAAAAGAAAAATTAATAATTTAGTCTGATAACATGTTGTTGCATGTTGGATTTAATGTCTTTTAAAGCTTCAGTTCTGAAATAATAAGTCTAATACTTCAGAGTTTCTCTTTCAGTATGTATGTGTGATGTGTGTATTCATTGCTAAGCCTTAAAATATACTGAATTTATTTGTCATCTGTGCATTTTCTTACTTGTTCCAGTCACAATATTGGGAAAGATTGAAGAGAATGAGTACAGAATGGTATGATACAGGGTTATTGTTATGCTATGATTTTTCTTGTAGAAAACTTGCCACAGAAAGTAGGATTATAGTTAACCAAGACATTTAGAATTGAATTCAGGAAGGGTGTGTACAGGTATGCTTTTACAAACTTGATTTCAATAGGACAAGTCCAGGTGTGCAGGATTATATTGAATTCAAAGTAGTATTTGCATGTCCTCATATTTCAATGTTGCAAAAAGCCCACAGATCATTTCCTATCACACAGCTCTGATAAAAAAATTAAATACGGTTGAAGCAAAACAGATGAGAAGAGTGGTTTCAAAAGGCTCTGTAGGTTAAGTGGGAGAACAGCAGCTTTTCATTTATTTATTTGTAGAACAGCAGTGAAGAATTCCAGGAAGAACATAGATTTAGCAACAAACTGATGGTGGTGGGAACCTCTTGTCTAATGACATTTTGCATACATTTTTAAAAGCTGATGGAGTTTATTCCATATCCTTAGCCAAACATTTATTTGTTTAAGCAGTTTCCACAGTAACTGGCAGTAGCAAACATCCAATGTCTTATAGGGCTATCATAATGAACCTGCCATTAATTTATAAAAAAATAATCAGAACTTAGATGTCACTTTGTAGTTCCATGTAGGAAACTGATATCCAGCTGGGGAATGTTAACAGTATGTTAGTTTACATTTCTTTTCATACAGTGGCAATGAAATTTGTTTTCAAAGTTGACCAAAACCCAGAAATAACATAACAGCACCATGACTGGTTAGCACAAGGCAACACTTTGGGTTGTCTTTTGTTTCCAGTGTGGAAAAGGGCTTTTGTACATTACAGAGCTCTTCAGATTACACATACACGAATGGCTGATGCAAGCATATAGTTGGCTATCTTTCCAGAGTAAGGTTGTTCCCTGCTGTTAGCTACCTAAAGCATCTTCCCCCAAACTGTCAACAAGCATTAGCTGGAGTTGTCTGGAAGACAAGAATTTCCATTTTTATTAACATTGCAGAGGTCTCAGCATTTGTTTTATCCTGGTTTTGGAAGAAAAAGTGCACTGGAACAAAAGCTGCAAATCTTCCCCTTTGAGGAGAAATAAGAGAGACCAGCCCCGCCACTGCAACATATATCAAGGGAGAGAGAGCATAACCATGCCACTGAGGGAGACAGATTCAAACCCTTGCTTTGTCTCCTTTCTCTGCCCAGATGACTTCTGTTGCCTCTGAGCTACAAAATCAGCCTGCTGTTCTCATTAATAGAATTTAAATTATTTATATATTCAGTGAAACAGCTCTGGCAGGAAAGCATGCACATGACTGCATTCCCTAAAACAGGTAGTGCAGGAATCTCCAGCATCTCTTGTACCACGGCCTCTCTTGAAAGACTGTATCATTAGGTCAATGACAACAAAATGGCATCAAATCAGACTTGGCAAAATCCTATCAAAAAAGAGTTATAGTGGCTGTTTCAGGAAAAAAAGCCACAATGAAATGCACAACAAAAGATATATGTTGCCAAAATGTCTTCCTCTCCAAGAGAAAACAATTCAGCCCTCAAGCATCAACCATGAATTAATAATGAAAACAGCAATAAAACAGAAGCAGTACCAATCCCATACGGCAAAGGTTACATGTATCTGGATAACAAAGAACTCTTCTGAGAACTGAAGAGAGATTCCACATTACTCTTCATCACTGAATTCAAAGACACCATCAAATATTTTCCTTGGATCATCCCTAAAGTTATAGATCCCCATTTGTTCCCAAGATCCACAAACAAGGAAACTCCAAACAAACAACCATATCCAACCACTGCGCTCTCTCTGAAAAATTAACAGAATTCATACTCAGATTTCTTAAAAATCTCTGAGCAAGTTTTCTGTAAGACATGGCAGGTTTTTCTCTGAAAACCATATGATGTGAACTCCTAAAAACACCCTTTCTCCCTTGGAGGTACCTTAATGTTTTTTTTGTACATCAGTACCAAACATCACAACAGCATCATTACCTGCCTTTAATATTTATGAACACAAGGTGAAGCCTCATATTCCTAATCAAAACATATCTAGTTCTTCTCACCTACAGCCATCACACATTTAGTGAGTGATATTTCTTCAATACTGTGGACACAAAGACTCCTAAGATGTCAGCTTCTTCATAAGTCACTGTGGGGGAGGTTGCATTCAGATAACTGTATCACCAAGCCTTACTGACATAGATTACAACTTCATTACCTGAAATGGAACCCTGGGTTATCTCATCTATCTCTACCACAGATTTAAAACCTATGAGCTTTCTTTCAAATTGGCTATGCAATATTCCTACACTAATAGCAATACATTAAATATCATTGTCATTATAAAGAATGGCACAAATAAGCATGTTAAAAAAATCCCACAATCACCTCAAAAAAAAAAAAAACAACAGGCATTGCAGTCCCTAAGAGGAGAAGCTTATACTATGCAATAAACTTTCCTAGAACTCCCTTCTATGTTTCAAGCACATCTTTCCCCAAACCTTGCCAGTTGAAAACATCACCAGTAAAAGAAAAGGAAAAAAACCCACAAACAAACAAACAGCCCAAAAGAACAGACTTTGTCAAAATGGTAAATTCCAAACCTACCAAAATATCTCCCCAACCATAATAATCAGTGCCTGCCCACAACAGAACCATAGAATCCATGAATCCTATATTTGTGATGTAAAGTATGACAAACTTTCTCTATTATATAAAAATATATATTGCACAGCATATAGCTACTACAAATGCAGAACTCTAAAGCTAATACAACCTTAAAAGTTTCTGGACATAAAATATTAATCAGTCAGGATAGTGATACTTTGCACCCATTTATGTGGGTGTAAATGGGAATAAACTGTGTGAGGAAAAAAAGGATTAGGCCCCATTCTTTTTAGAAATAATTTAAAACATAAAGAATTATAATTTTAAACAGTGACAAAACATCATGGACTCTTTAATGTAACCGAAATAAAAAACAGGCTGCCATGGAATTTAAGAGGTCAGCTGGTCCATTCTCCTGCCCTAGCTGGATTACATATAATCAAACCTCAACTCACCTGGCAAATGTTTGTCTGAACTGCTCTGGTGAAAGGACTCCACAGCTTCCTGTAGCAAGCTAATCCAGCACTTCACTATCATACCATTAGAAAGCTTTTTTCCTAATGCCCATCCTAATTTTGTTGAGACAATTCAAATGCATCATGTCCTGTCCTGTTCACAGTGGCTGTTATCATGTCTCTCCACATTGTTCCCTTCTCTAGACTAAACAAACCCAGCTCTTTCAATCTTTTTTCACAAGTCACGTTTTCTGGACCTCTAATAATTCTTCTTGCTCACCCCTGGATTCTTGCCAATTGGTACAGACGTTTCTCAAACTTTTATCTGCCCTGACCTAGACACAATATCCCAGCTGAGGTTTTACTCATAAAGAGAAGAATGGAAGAATTGCTTTCCAAATCTTTTATATGACAACCCCACTTGTACAGCCTGTGTGACAATTCCTTTTTTGCACAAGATAACTTTATTGACTCACATTTTGATTCTCTTTTGCAAGCCTGTTGCCTAGTCAGTTGTTCTTGACTTTGTATTTGTGCCCTATCCAGGTGCAATACTTACTCTTCCTCTTCTTTGCCTTCTAATTGGGGGATTTGTTCAAACTTTCATACAAAAAAGAACAATTTATGAGCTTAGAACAGCTTGTAAGAGAAGAAGAGCTCAGAAGAAGCTCTGGGAAGAGCTCAGAAGAACAAGATGCTCCAGTCCAAAGGAAGAATCATGCATTGGTTTATAATGATGGAAAGACACAAAAAGTTTGTGTTGCACTACAAAACTAGCTGCAGTTTTGCTAACCCATAGTTACCATTAATAAAATCTCTACTCTCTTATTACAGATGGTGAGATTGAGGTGACCTCTGTCTGGTACAAATTACCTTATTCTGGCAACATTTGAATTTTGACTTGATGAAAGGAATCAATATCTTCTTATTTATCATTCATAAATAAAAGGATGGAAGTATATGATCATTGTGCAAACAAATGAACAGAACGGCTTCAGAAAAGGTAACTGGAGGCATGATGTTTCATGTCTTGCCTAGAAAAATCAGGAAAAAAACCCTCTAGTTTCTTTACTTCCTGTTACGATTTTAGAGTAAGGATTTGAATTCTAGGAAGGAAGGAAGGAAGGAAGGAAGGAAGTTTGTATTTTCAAAGAAATACTTCAGCCAAAAGTCATCTTCTCCTCTAACAACGTGAATTGTTCCACGATCAGCAGAACTTATGAAGGCTGATTCCTTGGAGATCTATGTTTTCTGGTTGACTTGTCCTATGAATAAGAAACTCTGGCCAAAGCTCGTTTCACTACTAGAGCACTACAATTGCCTTACTGCTCTGTTGCCACTCTGGTTTCTGATATTATATTTGAGCTTATGCTCCAGATTTTCTTTCAGTAAGGACTAATGTGAATTTTTCTTCTGTCCCAGCTGCCAATTTCTTGAAATTTGAAGTTTAGTGTCTTTGAAAACTGGAGTCATCTATCAATTCTGGTTAAAACTGATGAAGGGTTTCAACATTACTAATAGAAGGGAACATAGCAGACACAAAACCTGGCTGGTAACATCAGTCTTGTCTTCATACAAAATCAAACTAGAAATCCTGCTACTGTCTATCTATTATCATGTGTCTTCCTACAAAATACAAACTGTTTTTTCAGGCTTTTTAGAACTAAATTCTCTTTTTATACCTGGGACCAATGGGAAGGTCTCAGTCTACAAGGAATTTTTTGAGGTGATCTGGAAGTGAGACTAAGCCAAGGAAAAAGCTCTTGCTGGCCAGAAACAGTTTGGGTGAACCTTGTGCAGACACTGAAACAAGGGGCAAAATGAAAACTGAAATATCATGCTTAATTGCAGCTGGCATCAGTAAAATCCACTCTCCTAATTCACTTTACAACAATGACAAAGACATTATAATGATTCCTCTATTTAAATACCAGTAACAATACTATAGAAGACAGCAACGATGGGCATGTTAGAATTTGAGCTGGCCAAAGCTTTTAGGTTTTCAATTTTAAATAATTTACACATTTGTGTTACATTCCCTCTTCATTTAGCTCCACTGGGAAACTCAAGTTTCAGGAAAAAAAGAAAAAAGGAAATTATGGAGAAAAAAACAGTGAAAAATTATGTGAGCTCAGCCTAGGTGTTTTCTATGGTTATGTATCTGAAAAGTGAATCAATAGCCTGCTTGCCAATTTTCAATTCTGATGTATTTTATTTTTCAACAAGTAAACAAACAAACAAAAAAACCCAGCCCTCTTCTTCTCCCTTCCAAAACAAAGAACCGAGAGGATTTTAATTATACGTATTTCCACTTTAAAATTTATCTCGGAGAAGAAGGGAGGGGAAATAAACTAACAAAAGTATCCCTGATCTGTTTTGTCCTTGATCATTAAATTGATAATTTTCCTACCTTCCTGGTTTTCCAAGGTTCCCTCTGTCTTTCCTTTGGAAATTCCTTGCATTGTTTCAAGAGCAGTTCCTAGTTCATTAATTCAAGCTTAGGCATCCAGTTCTTTTAAAATGGGGTTCCCTCAATCATTTTCTGGTCATACAAGTAACCTTCTTTTCTAATAGTATTTTTTTCTCTCAAAAGCAAATCCACCAGTATTATATTTCCCTAGCAGAGAACAAATATATGAACTACAAATTCTTCCTTCTTTCCCCTACAAGAGCCCTTTGATTTCATGCACACTTTCCCAGAAAATCCAGCAGCTTCACATTCTCCCTGCCCCCAAATCCATCAAGTTTCCCATTCCCACAGTCCACTCCGGCCCCTCTGAACACACCATGCTTCTTATTCCCAGGGACTCAATAGAAAGCCCAGAAGCAGGATGTCTTCTCTGGCAGCTCTTCAGTGTTAGCAGCACCAGCATGACAGTGGCAGCAGATGGGCTGCCTTGCAAGCCTGTGTTAGCAGCACAACGTGACACACCAGTCTTTCCACCAGCTCTGATTTTTGACTGGTTGATAGGCTCAGAAGTGGGAGAATCTGTGCACTACACAGGAAACTTAAGGCTTTCCCCTCCAGCACCGATTTCAGAGAAGGAGACCTTCACATTGTGCGGACAACGTAGACGGTAGCAGGGAAATGCTTCCTGCTTCTACATCCCTTGCCTCTCTGTGACATATTGGAGAGATGATTCCTCCTGTATGCACCTGCCTTTCTTACTTCCACACCAAAGAATAAGGATAGATTGCTGTCTCCTTGCCTCAATGATAAGCACTGAAACGCGTGTGTGTATCTGTGTTGACGTGTGTTAAAGCCTCTTGAACCTTTTGAAGATGATCTAATTGTAAAAAAAAAAAAGTTTCTATTGTAATATCTGGACTGTAATTAATTAGTGAATTTCTAAGTATTCTGCTTGCTGGATTTATTAGGTTCAGGCCTATAAACAATTGCAAATACTAATATATGGAAGGGAGTTCACACAAGTCAAAGAGAATATGTGCTAGGAGAAATCAAGGTTATTATAATGAAAGAGGCCTCTTTCATTATAACAAATGAAAAAAAAAAAGAAGATCAGTATTGGCAGTGCTACCTGGGAGAAGTGCTACTCCTTAATACCCTTTCAAAGTAACTCATTTGCATTTTAACTATAACATATGGAGCTCTGTCATAAACTTAGGATGCTGTATATTGATAATGGCATAGAAATGGGCATAGAGGTAAAACCATCAGTGAGGGAAGGAGGGACACAGACTACCAATCTGCTATAAAAAGATGAGCTGCAGAAACAGCATGGATGTGGAAATCTGCCTCAATGGAAGAGGTACAGGAAAAACAAAATTATCCCTAATTTTACATTACTTCAGAGCTGGTAACAGCCCCCTGCAGTTTCTCAGTTAACACCTCCTTTCATCAATGAGACTCAAACTGTAACAATCCATCTTTCACACAGAATCCATCTGCAAACATTAATGTTTCTACATGAACACAGTTTGACAGTTTATTTGTAATAATGCCCATCGTCTTCCTTTGGAAAATATGCTCATGAGTTACCACTCCTATTGCACATTCTGCAAACATAATTCTGCCTTCAAGAATCTGATTATGTATAGATCCATATAGGCGCATTATATGCAGATGCAAAACTCCCCCATAAAATTGGTTACAGTGTTTGTAATGGGCTTGCAAAAGTTTCTGTCACATTATTCATATCCTGACTTTTATAGTGTGAAATATACAGTAATTCTTAGTTCCACTACCCACCTCTGTTATCTTTGACAAAATGAAGCTGGATGTAAGTTGAAAGCCTGCAGCTTCTATAGCTAGCTTAAAGAAAGGTGAGTCCCTCTAAAGCTTTCTGAAAGGCAGGCAGTACAGCTGTTAAAGGAGGTGTTAAACACAACATCTCAAGAAGGAAATGTTATACTGGTATTGGTTCTAAATATCAGTCCTAATGTGGAACCTCCCTTGCCTTGTGGCTTTTTTTCAGGCTACCATTCATCTCTTCGTTAATACAGAAAAGGCTCAGACCCTCTGTTGAGATTTCACATTTCCTACCAAATGTGCCGTCGTGTCCAAGCCAACAATTGATTTTGCTGTAAGAAATTGCCCAGTATCCCATCCTCTGCATGAAGACCCTCACAGCCAGCTGCAGAGCACTGCAGACCACCAGCTGGCCTTGAAGGCTGTTATGTCCAGAACTCTTTAGTGGACATGTCCTGCTACTCGCAAAACACACCTCACAAACTGTGTATAAAGTCATTTACTGTGATATAAAGACTTTGGTAGGGAAAATCTTCAGTTGCTCTTTTTAAATCCCCATTGATTAGGGCAGGTCAAGCACCCTGGGAGTCAGTGCTAAGGAGAGGCCTATATAAGAGCCAGGCCTAGAGTGCAGGTCCCAGAAGCAGTGAACAGATGCAACAGTTCATGCAGCAGTGTTTGGGCTCTGACTAGAACTTGAGGATCTTGTTGGAAGTTGTGGGCTTTCTGAGGACCCCTGAGGAACTAGAAGGTGATTGCTGCGAACAGGAAAGGGGAAGCTAGGTGAGGACAACTGCAGGAGGCCTTGACTTCTCCTGGGAAAAGCTCTAGCTAGGAGTGGCTGCTGCTAACAAGCTCTCTTGATTGCCCCTGACCAGAGGGAGTTGGGGCCTTTGATCCAGGTGGTCCTTGATTAGGGCAGGTCAAGCACCCTGGGAGTCGGTGCTAGGGACAGGCCTATATAACAGCCAGGCCTAGAGCACAGCTCCCAGAGCATAGTGAACAGAGGCAGCAGTTTGTGCAGAAGGGTGCATGAAGGTACCTTTGTTTCTGATCCCTGTGGTGTATGCTTCCTCAAGTATGGTTGTGACACGCTGCAGAGCACATTCCCCAGTGGCTGTTGGAGTTGCTGTGTCAGAGGCTTGAACCCAGACAGGCTCTCTGACAGTAGATGTAGCTCTACAGGTCTCAGGCTGCAGGGAGTGCTTGGGGCCTCTCTGGGAGGCCTTGACTGGCAGTCAGCTCTCCTGCAGGAGGTGTGCTGCTGCTGATGAGTTGTGTCATCAGGTAAGGGAGTTACAGGAGGAAGTCAGTAGGCTGTGCAACATCTGAGAAGATGAGCAAGAGATRGGTATTCTTGGAGACTATACAGCTTCAGGAATCCCAACCCCCCATGGCAGTGGAGTTGCCGAAGGGCTCTGTGCCGTGTGAAATGGCACGTCATAACACCGTAGAAGAAGGCTGGAAACTGGTCACTGCTCATAGGAGGAGAAAAACTCCTAATCCTCCTGAAGACTTGCAGCTGAAGAACAGGTTTAGTACCCTGCAGGATGAGGAGGAGCTGGACATGGCTGCAAGGCAAGTAACTGGGACAACAGACCCTGTGCCTCATGGGAACACCTGGAAGAAGCAGTGGGTGATTGTTGTAGGTGCCTCCGTCCCCTGCAGCAGGGAGTCACCCATCTGCTGACCTGACCTCTTGTCTAGAGAGGTTTGTTGCCTGCCAGGGGCTCGTGTGAGAGATGCCTTGGAAAGACTGCCAAGGCTTGGCCATGCTTCAGACTATTATCCACTGCTGCTCTTCCATGTGGGCACTAATGACACCAAGGGCAAACTGGAAACCATCAAGCACAATTTCAGAGCTCTGGGGATGGTGAAGGGTCTGGGAGCCCAGGTCATCTTCTCCTCAATCATGCCAGTGAGGGGGATGGAGGGGAGGAGGAGGAGACAGACTTCCCAAGTTAATGACTGCCTGTGCTGCTGGTGTTGGCAACAGGGTTTTGGTATCTACGACCATGGGACCCTGTTTGAAGATCAACAACTGATGGCGAGAGATGGGATTCGCCTCACTAAGCAGGGCATGTGTGTCTATGCCAACAGGTTGGCCAATCTGGTAAGGAGGGCTTTAAACTAGGAAAGATGGGGGAAGGGGAGAGTTATAGTGATGGCGTAGTCAGCAAAATGTGGCTCAAGCTGGGATGCCTCCAGCAGGTGTGTGCAGCCAGGGAAGTGTGCATGGGATGTGGCTATGGAGGATCCTCTTGCACCCCTCCTGGGAAACCTGCATGCTCAGTCACCTCTCTGAAATGCCTGTACACCAATGCACGCAGCATGGGGGATAAACAGGAAGAACTAGAGATCTGTGTGCACTCGCAGGGCCATGATCTCATTGCCATTACAGAGACATGGTGGGATAGCTTACATGACTGGAGTGCTGTCATGGACGGCTATGTGCTTTTTAGGAAAGATAGGCCAGGAAAGCGAGGTGGTAGAGTTGCTCTTTCTGTGAGAGAGCAACTGGAATGTATTGAGCTCTGCCTAGGGGTGGCTGAAGAGTGAGTCGAGAGCTTATGGGGAAGGATTAAAGGGCAGGCTAGCATGGGGGACACTGTGCTGGGTGTTTACTGCAGGCCACCTGATCAGGAAGAGGAAGTGGCGGAGGCCTTCTACAGACAGCTGGAAGTAGCCTCACGATCACGGGCGCTGGTTCTCATGGGGGACTTCAACCAGCCTGATAGCTGCTGGAGAGACAACACAGCTAGGYACAAACASTCCWGGARGTTCCTGCAGAGCATTGGTGACAACTTCTTGACACAGGTGGTGGAGGAGCCAACGAGGAGAGGTGTGCTGCTGGACCTTGTACTAACAAACAAAGAAGGACTGATGGAAGATGTGAAGACTGAGGGCAGCCCAGGCTGCAGTGACCATGAGATGGTGGAGTTCAGGATGCTGCGAGGAGGCAGCAGGGCACTAAGTAGGATCACGACCCTGGACTTCAGGAGAGCAAGCTTTGGCCTCTTCAGGGACCTACTTGGAGGAATCCCATGGGTTAAGGCCCTAGAAGGAAGGGGGGTTCAAGAGAGCTGGTTAATATTGAAACATCACCTCCTACAGGCTCAAGATCAGAGCATCCCTATGAGTAGGAAATCAAGCAAAGGGGGGAGGTGACCTGTGTGGATGAGCAAGGAGCTCCTGGCAAAACTCAGCCAGAAGAAGGAAGTATACAGAAAGTGGAAAGGGGAACAGGCCACTTGGGAGGAATATAGGCACGTTGTCAGAGTATGCAGGGATGCGGCGAGGAAGGCTAAGGCCCGTTTGGAATTAAATCTGGCAAGGGATGTCAAGGACAACAAGAAGGGCTTCTTCAAATACATCAGTAGCAAGAGGAAGACTAGGGAAAATGTGGGCCCTTTGCTGAACAGGGTGGGTGCCCTGGTGACGAAGGACACAGAGAAGGCAGAGTTACTGAATGCCACCTTTGCGTCAGCCTCTCCTGCTCAGGCCAGCCCTCAGGACTCTCAGACTCTGGAGACACGAGAGAAAGTCTGGAGAAAGGAAGACTTCCCCTTGATTGAGGAGGATGGGGTTAGAGATCATTTAGTGAAACCTGACACCCACAAATCCATGGGCCCTGCTGGGATGCACCCACGAGTGCTGAGGGAGCTGGCGGATGTTATTGCTAGGCCACTCTCCATCATCTTTGCAAGGTCCTGGAGAACAGGAGAGGTGCCTGAGGACCGGAAGAAAGCCAGCGTCACCCCAYTCTTCAAAAAGGGCAAGAAGGAGGACCCAGGGAACTACAGGCCAGTCAGGCTCACCTCCATCCCTCGAAAGGTGATGGAGCAGCTCGTCCTGGGGGCCATCTCCAAGCCTGTGGCGGACAAGAAGGTGATCAGGAGTGGTCAGCATGGCTTCACCAAGGGGAAATGATGCTTAACCAATCTGATAGCATTCTATGCTGGAATGACTGCCTGGGTAGATGAGGCGAGAGCAGTGGATGTTGTCGACCTTGACTTCAGGAAGGCTTTCCACACTGTCTCCCAGAACATCCTCATAGGTAAGCTCAGGAAGTGTGGGTTAGATGAGTGGCCGGTGAGGTGGCTTGAGAACTGAGCTGAATGGCAGAGCTCAGAGGGTTGTGCTCCACTGATGTGGAGAGTCTAGTTGGAGGCCTGTAGCTAGTGTCGCCGCACCAGGGGTCAGTCCTGGGTCCAGTCTTGCTCAACTTCATCAGCGACCTGGATGAAGGTACAGAGTGCACCCTCAGCAAGTTTGCTGATGATACAAAACTGGGAGGAGTGGCTGATACCCCAGAGGGCTGTGCTGCCATTCAGAGAGACCTGGGCAGGCTGGAGAGCCTGGTATCGTTACTTACCACTAACACTGCAGGAAGCTAGCCAGCAAACCCAAATGCACTCTTGCATCACTTTTTTTTTTAATTAATTCTGATTCCAGTGTTGCAGCCAATCCCTCCATCCACCTCATGGATGAAACAAAATTAGAAAATGAAACCCCCAAATTTTGGCACTACACAAAGGAACAGGAAAGTTGAGAGGATTAATCTAGGTTTTAAATGCCACGGACACATCTAATTTTTGAAAAAGAAATGCTTCTTCTTTAGTCTGACAGAAAAGTATTTGACAATGTTTTTTGGCCGGTTCTGGTTAGAGCCATGTATGTTGACCTTGACAAAGGTCTCTGGTCTTTTCTTACTTAGCATTTGAACAGTGCCTACTCTTAGCAGGGCTATTGTTCAGCAGAGCAGCACTCTGATCATACCTGTAACAATTGTCACAAGCTGTGGACTTATGAAATTTATAAATTCCACAAGAGCAAGGTTTGCAACATGCAGAAGCTTACAATCACTGCAGAAACCATTTCCTATGTTCTTTAAGGACTCTACCACATAAATTCTTTTAATGAAAAAGTGTTACATACTGAAGTTCCTAAGCACTTAAGGACACCTATTATTATATTCACATTTTAATCTTCTGTCTCTCCAAATGTTTAAGAATAATTAGTGTTCCACAGTGGGATGCAAATTTTACTTTTTAAATTTGCCAATAAATTTCAGAAAGGGTCTTCCATGTGTCAGGTAAAAAATCTATAGCTTTTAAATGATACTGAAGTTTTATTTCATTGCTTCTTTAAGGTTTTTGGGTTGCTGAAAGGAATCAGGAAGGCAGATGCCTACAAACTTCAGAAAGAAAGCTTACATTGTGCAAACTTTTCTGACTCACTGTCTTATGAGACCGTAGTTGAGGTTTAATATGTTTTGCTCCTCTGTGTGATGTCAACATCATTATTGTTTTAAACAACTCTTTCACAAAGTGCTCTAGCACCAATGTGCTACGAATCATTAACAATGTTGTTTGCAAGATGACTTGTGAATTCCTCGTATTTTGCTGTAGTAAATTTCCACTTTAATACAAGCCACAACTACATCCTTAAGTGGAAATTCATCACACATAACTTGAGTGGAGATATCTGCAACAGAACTTAACTTTTGTAGTTATTGTTAACTATTAATATTTAATAGGTTCTTACAACATGTTCAGCCAAGTGCAAGACAGAAATGAAGACAGCCTTTGACACTTAGCAATTGCAACAAATGTGTCATTAATAACATGTCCGTTCACACAGCTAGGGACAGAACCTTAAATTACAAGTACCCACAGACTGTATTTGGATACTGATTCTGTAGGTGGCAGGGTACTACTAGAAGCAGAGACAATAAAAAAACTAGAGCCTTTGTGGACACTTCCTTACAGCTCCAAGATGCAAGCAATAATGTGAGTAAATCTTTGACAGTACAGAGGGAAATGTTGAGGTAGGGGTGCAATGGGGATAGATAGGTGCATGGTATTAAGTGGTAGATATTAAGATAGATATTAATCCATAACTTTGAGATCACCCACTGAAGTTGAAGGCATCACAACTAGCTGCTTCTTGACCTACATTGCTTGGTCTGTCTTCTGCCTGAATCATGCTGTCCTTTCATTTTACCCTACTGACTGGATTGTAACAAAACAGTCATGTTCTACAAGCCATTGTAAGGGCTGAGTGTTCCCATTCTTAACTCTGAAGAAGGATCCCAAATGAGGAGAGATGGTGAGAAGAGAAATTAGATATGGCAAATAGAAGAAATTGTGTTGAGGTCACAGGTCAGGAGCTTTTCTATACTTTTTTAAATGCCAGCATGTCTTAACAGAGAAGAAAAGATGCTGTGATAGTAGGTTACTTAAAGAAGTGGAGAGGTTTTGCAATAATTTTGCAGATATTTCTGTAATTTCAAAAATAAAACACAAAATATAAGCAATTCTGTAGTTGGTTGAAAATGGTTTCTCCTGTTTACTTTTCTGAACATAAAAAAATAGTCAAAATGTAGACAACTTGAACCATTTTACCAACTTTCACCAATACTCTTATTGATGCCCTTATACTTTGTATTGCTGCACTAGATGGGAGCTCAAATTACGGACCGGACCACACTGTGTAAATGGAGCCCTACCCTAGTCTTATTGTTTCAGTATAATAAAAGAGACAAGAAAAACAGGCCACCACAAGGAAGCAATGCAGTAATATTGATCAGCATAGCAGACAGATCAGGATGCTAACTGCTAACTTCCCTGTAAGCACCACAGCACAGGAGAAGCTAAAAGAGGGATGTAAAGAAAAGTGACTGTTTTGCTAGAGGAGACTCCACCAAAAGGGAGGAAATATTGAGAGAAACCCCAAGGATGACTATCTGACAAGTCTGACTGATGATCTGCAGAGGCTGGCATAAAGGAGAGAGAGAAAAGTCAACACCTCCTGGTGAATGAGACCAGAGTTAGAATAGGAATAGGACACAAAATGCACCCCACCAAAAAAAAAAAAAAAAGAGGAGATCAAAACAAAGAACGAACATTCTCAGAACATCTTCCAGAGACTGAGAAGTTCCAGAAATGAAAGCACAACTTTCCTACAGCTCATTCCCATAGCCAAACATCTTGTTGTTGTGAGACATGGGATAATGAAATGACCCAGAAGAGTGTGTGCAATCAGTGGTTAGTGCAATATGAAGACCCAATTTGCCTTAAGCAAATGTTTTTGTAAAAGGAGAATATTTGTCACTTCTTCTGAGGGAAGACATTCTGGGAAGAGTACCTAATAACACACAAGAATCTACAATAGGTTTTTGTTCTGATGTGAAGGTCTTACTCACTGGACATCTGTGTGCATAATATAGAACATCTTCTGTCAAGAATGGCATGAGTTTAGCTGATCCCTCCCCAGGACACAGGGAAGAACTAGACAAAATCTTGAGCCCTCTTTGAAGCCTTATCTCTTATTATACAGCAAAGATGATGTTGCTGGTAATGGTATTGAACCAGGGAGAGACAGAACAGGAATACTAGAGGTTCCAAACATGTTAACTAAAGTTAAATAAGAAAATTCATGAATGCTGTGTGAGAAAAAGAACTTACCTGGGGAAAAAGGTAATACAGAGAGATTTAGTGGGGTTACAAATGTAAGTCTGAGGCTTTACCAACATGCCTCAAAGAAGGATTACAAAGTGGCTTCTCAAGAGGCTTGTTTCTTTCTACAGATTATAGCACCTCTGATATCAGATATCAGATTATAGATGGGTAATTTAAGTCAGTTGAATACCAATCCAACTCAATTAAAAGAGTCGCCATTGGCAGAAAAGGAAAAAGTAATCATAAATCAAAAAAGTGAGTGTGATTAACTCATGGAGTTACCTACCAAAGGGACCTTCCTGCCTAAAGGGGATTTAGTCTTCTTAGACAATGGTGATTTAGCTTATTTAGTCAAGCAGATAGACTCAGTATAACATGGTTAACTTCTGTATATTGTGTTACAGTTTGTGTGAATTTATTGGAAGTGAGGGTGAGAAAGGTCTGCATTGCCTCTCCTTTCTTCCTGTCGCTCATTAGCTTTTCTGTTCTGTTCTTGACTGCACGGCAGGTATCACTTATATTCCTAAAATACTGCTGCAACTTTTTGGAGAAAATGTGATGCTTCGTTGAGAATGCAGGTGGTACATGGCAAAAGATCAGAAGACTGGTGTTCATGGGGAAGAGGAAGATGCTAAATCCTTCCTTCCTCCCCTCCAGGATATGGTAGCTTGATGCAGGTTCTGTGTCGCAGACATGGAGACGTCCCCTGCCAAGCTTGTGCCAAGGGTGGTTCAGTGGTGCCTGTATAAAGGATCCAGGCATGGGTGTTGGTGTAAATGAGGGTCCAAGCTCTGGATGGCACTGACCCCCGTGGATCTGGAAGTGTACCCTCCTCCAGCTATATGGGAGAGACGTGGGGAGAGGGAGCTGAGCCTAGTCCCATACATATCAGAGCTACATCTGATGCAGTTTATGAAGGAAGTCCTGTTAGGTAAACTGTTGATGTATTAGAGTCTGGGGTTGTAATAAGCATTTCAGAAATCAAAAGGGTTGATTCTGGAAAGCTAGGCTCTGCCCAGAGGAGATCTATAAACAAGACAAGGGACACTGTGGAGCCAGGGATGTAATGGTTCCAGAAGTACTTTAGCTATTTATAAGAATCTGTCAACACAAGCCTTATAACCTCAGCAGGGAATATGTCACAAGCAATGACACAGTAAACCGGTGGAAGAGCCAGTATCTCACTGACCCTCCTGGTGTTTTTCTTGTACAGTCCTGCAGGGCTGGGAGCACGCCAGTCAATGAACTATGACTTTTGGGGAGTTTCACTTACTGCTTAGTACTCTTGCTTATTGCTCTAGCTGATTTCAAAGAGGCATACCTTTTACTGTGGCTGCTGAGTAAAGCCTTCTAAGCTGCGCTGGAAAAGTCAACATTATATAATTTTAGGAGTCACTCCACAGTTGCAACCTCATGAACAAATGATCAAACTGACAGGGAACACTTAGGAGAAGCCTTCAAAATAAAAGTCCTGACAAGCAGGACTCACTTTAGTAACTTACTTTAGGATTTAATTTAGTAACTCAGGAAAAGGAACACAAAAACTGAAATTTGCAATACAGCAAACCTCTTCAGGAAGAATAAAGGTTATCCCTTTATGATGGGATATTATGTATGGTATGACTGTATTATCCACAGCCATGTAACAAATTACCCTGCACACAGTTTACTACTTCACCTTTCCTGCCAAAGTGTCCTTGGCTTCCTCTCTATCTGTTCCTGCCTTTTCAGAGGCAGGGTACCTATCTGAATAGCTTTCTGGTGCCTTCTGCTCATCTCTTTGGCATGTCAGTTCAGCATTCCTTTTCCTTAGACTTGGGCTGACAACTCATACAGAACCATTTTTGAGCCTGTCATTCAAGGGAATTTGGAGAAGTGTGACACTTCAGTATGTTAGATTAATCAGGAGTAAATAAGTATCTCTCCTTTACTGAAATTAGGATGTTGTTCATGAGATTCCAATACAATTCTTAAAAATACACTGTTTAATAATTTATGACATTTCTTACATTTTTCCCCATGTACAAATTTTTTGCAATTCAGCTTGAAAAAAATATTTCTATCCAATATTTTTTCTTAACTATTTAAAACTTGAAAATTTCTGAAAGATTTTAGCTTTTGCATCTTTCCTCATAGTTACACTTCTGTCAAATAAGAACTGTTCCACTTTGCATTCACAGGATAGAGAGGAAACTAGAGAGGAAAATAAGATCACCATCATTGAAGCTGTACTGTTTGGACCCTTCTGGCCATCCAATCATATTTTTATCCCAGATTATCTTCTGTTATGACTAGGTTGAACAGACAAAATTACCTGGGCACCTGTGTAAAAAGAAAGAGATGGGAGTAGGGGAGGGAAATCACTTGTGTATTACTTTGCATTCCCTTGACAAGTGTCAAGTGAGACCCTTGAGAGTGATGCTTCTACTACACATTGGACTTTTGAGGAACCCTAGCATTCTGCATGACATTCACCTTTGCTGCATACACCATTTTTAGCGTCTTGTCTTGTGGTCCTTGTGTGCTCCAAAGCACCATTCAATAAAGTAGAAATTTTGGATTTGTAAATAATTTAGTACCAGGATGCAAGTGTTTAGTGATCATAGGTGATCATAGGCACTAGTGTGGATTCTGTAGTTATTGATCTCAAGCTTCACAACAGCTAAATCACAAACCACCTATCATAAACATGGAATTGGGAACTTTGGCTGAATGAAGGACAGATTTCTTTTGTAGATTTGATTTCTTTGGAGCCAGAATTCTCAGAATACCATTTTAATCAATGGACAATGTGATTTCCAGTTACAAAATTATTAGGAAGGAAAGACTTCCTCTCAACTGTAGTCATGACAGCAACTAAGATCCTTAGAAGAACCTTGGGAGTTTCCTGTATCAGTAGTATTTTTTTTTCACTGTTTGTTAATAAATTTCATCTAAATATCAGAAAAATGACATTTTCCATGTGTTCTTCAGAAGAGGGGCATGCAGAAAGGATAGCAAATCTGTTTAGTTCTGAAGAAGAATTTGAAATTCTACTGTATACTAGCAGGTATTAAAAAACATTAGCTGAAAAGCAAATTCTTCTGATGTGTCTTTCAAACGTTCCATTAATTAATATAGCTCAGGTAAAAATAATGCAAATAAGTACCACCAAGCCTGTGGTCTGACTCTTATTCCATACAACTGTTTTGGTGAATATTTATTAATAAAGCATATATTTGGTGATGTAGTAATTGTTCATAAATACTTCATGAATGACCAGAAAGTGAATCAAGTTGGACATCCTTTATTTACTTATCTAAATAAAACATAATATTCATTTTTCAACTAAAAAGTTTGTGCTTTTATTTCTAAAACCAAATGCTACTTCTTTGCTATATACTACTGTTTAATGAAGGAAAAAATTTGCATCTCTTCCTGAAAATCTTTTAAAAACTGTTTTCAGGACTTTTTTTTTTTTTTAAATGAAGACTTCAACATTTTTGTCTCCCTCTCCAAAATAATAATTAAAAAAAAAAAAAAAGAAGACATTCACAATATCTCTAAAAGTCTCTCAAATGATTTTTGTGGAAAGGTCTGTGTCTGTCAAAATTTTGGTTTGGTGAGCACTATTCAGCCAGGCACATTTGTATACCTATAAACCCTATGCACCCTATGTGGAGCTGTGTATAACCTAAAGAATGGGGTGTCAGATTTATCTTTAACATTCTAAAAAAACTCCATATAAAGGCTTTCCTTTGTACTCTTCTTGCCTAAGTTTTCTTTTCTGAATTAGAATATGGTTCCTTCTTATAAATAAACTTAAGAAAAATTAATAACTGCACTTTCTGAGATTAAAGCTATTCAGACAGACTTGTAGATTAGGATGATTTTTTTCCAAACTAATGTTAAATTTTAACAGTGACCCTTCCCTGTAGGCTAGGCTAGGTGCTGGATTGATTTCATTGGCATTACTTTTAATTTAAAACAGTGGGAAGACAGAATTGGGTCTCTATGTGCAGCTACTCACCCCAGATATTATAATGTGTTATCCTGCAGCCTATTAGGTCAGCAGAGTGGCTATTGACTTAAGCAGAACAATAGACACAGAGGCACTTAGACTTACAAGTTGTTGAGTGCTTTTACAAAGAGTGTGTGATACCACTTAATATAAAGGGAAACATCACAACAGCAAGAGAGATGAAAACCCCCCCCCCAAAACTTTTCATGTCAAAAGACTAATTCATTCACTCATTCATTTTAACATTTAACAGATTTAATCATTTAACAGTGTTCTCCTGCTTTTAATTATTATTTAATTTAAAGACAATAAAAACAAAATAATCTGCAGCTGATGGTTACTGTGTTTATTAGCTAAATCTAGATCATTACATGAAATTGGTAATGAAACATAAAGGAGTGCTCTTTGACTGCTTTTACAAACCACCAGCTTTTTTCTTGGTATTTCTATAGTCAATGAGATTATTGTCCTCTCACATTAACTTGTGGTTTGGATGTAATCAGATTCTACAGTGAATGTCCTTTGCCCGGAAGTAAATTTTGTTCACTGCCCCAGATTCTCCTCTATTTTTTTCCCCCAAGAAAATTAGAGAAAAATAGAGCCCCTTTTCTTCTGAGTAATTTCTTCTGGCTTGCAGTCAGACTTGCCATCAGTATTTAAAAGGGGGAAAGCTGTACTTTAAAAATTAATGCCCCAAATTTATACATATGAGTAGACTAATGCTCATGCAGAAATAGCCTTGCTCAGTCTGAAAACTTGGTTGAAGGTAGTTAAAGGTCAAAAAGAGAATGTGATACTAACTCTGTACAAGTATAGAAATCTCTCTGTAAACCTTATTCACGTGGTGAAGGACAGGAGGGGTGATAAGTTTTGCTGTATATAGAAAATAAATTATTTACAAAATCATACTGTTAGTGTGAATAATTTTACATCATATATTGAGACTGAACCCTGTTCCCTACACTACATACACTACAAAGTGTATGCTTGTGTTTATACAACAGCCAAGGTGAAGATTCTCTCATTACAAACTCCTGTTTTCATATTTTTGCTTCTTTCTGGGGGGAACCTGTTTAGGATGAACTTTTCTTGCAAAATCTCTGTCTGTAGCTTAAGGGGCAACCAATTTTCAATTTATTATGTGAAATGAAATAATCTGCCTGTTATATTGTATATGTCCTGACAAATTTTTACTCTGATAGCTACAAGAACTTCTAATGTTCAGTATGGAACTGAATTTACCGGTAGTTCTCACATGTTTTGTACTCGTAACTGACCTGGAAAAAATCTGCTTGGAGATCAAAAAAGTGCTGACCAAGAGTTCTGTACCAGGCAGTCACAGCAGGAAATGTTATTAAGTTTGAGAGTTCTGCACTGGGGTGAGAATGGTGCATTAACAAGAGGAATTCCCCATTGACTTGAGTGAGAGATGTGAGGAGGGAGAGAGGAGGACCTTCTTGGGGCTGCATGTGTGAGGATCTGGGAGCAGGGAGCAGAATTTGGGTGCCAGAGTGTTTCTCCAGAGAAGGAAACAAGATGCAGTCATAATGCGAAAGGCACTTTATCCCCAGCAAGAATCAAAACTTCTTCCTCATGACAGAATACTCTTCCTATGCTAATATGTACTAGGAAGGAAGGAAAGGGGGATGGAAATCCAGGCCCTCACAAACAGATCCCAAAGGAGAGATTTTCAATAGCTTGAAAGCCTGTAGTGACCCAGAAATCACCTGAGGCATTGGAGAAGGGGAATTCTTTCTTGACCCACTTTGGACAATCAAACTGGGCATTTAAAAGGAAACAGGCCTAAGCTGCCTGAGACTTGAGCTGAAAGAGATACTACACACAAGTGTCAAAGTATAGCTATGAGCTGGCATACTCCACAACAGGTTGGCTGATCCACCCTTTCTTTGCCAGAAAGGTTGGAAGATGGTGGCGTTTCCTCCTGCAGCTCCAGTGCTCGTCCTTGTCTAGAATGACCCTGAGACCATGCCAAGGTCAGGCAGTCTGGTGGAGAGGGTACTTGGGAACCTGTACCCTTATCTTGCTGTAAAAGTGGCTGCATCCTTCACTCACTCCTCAAATTCAAGTACCAGTGTATAAGCAAGGGCTAGACAATCATACCTTGTAAGCGTATAATGTAAGGCAGCATCACCTCACTTCTCAATTTGAACCTGCTGTTAGCTGCTAGCAGTTCCTTTCCATGTTCCCTAAGCAGACTGCTGTTGGAGTTGCTTTTTACTGTCTGAAGGACACCTCTTCTTTCTTTTGTTGTTCAAAATAAAAAACAAGGAGACAGCGGGGCCAAAGCTAACAACAAGGTCTTTGTGAGCTCAGTTTACACCTTACTTGCTTTTGACAAGTGAAAAGAGCTGTAAACCTTACCTAGAAAGCTTGCCTCAGAAGAAAGGTTTCTAAGAGTAGCACTGGCCTCCAGCTCCCTCAGAGGGGGCTGGTTGCAGTATTCCCTGTGGGATGTAAAATAAGCCTAGACAGCACCAAACAAACAGGGCTAACTCTGCTTTCTGTTGTATCACGTCTCCAGTAGGATTTCTCTTCTCCAGGATTCAGAGGCCACATACTTATTCAGAACTCACTGAAGTCCAAGGAAACGTGCCACTGATGTCCAGAGTTGCTGCTGTAGCTTCCCTGCTGAGAGCTACCTGTCTGGGTTATGTTTGCATTCTGTTTTGTGAAAAAATTCTGCATGCAGCTGCCAAAAAGACTAGCAGCTCATCTGAAATCACTCATTTGGATGAGAGATTTTAGACATCTGACAGTAAATGTGGTCACAAGTCTTCTTTTCATTTCATATAAGTATCATTTATTATGACACGTTTTATATACACAGTATCTTATGTACTATGATCCCAAAGTTGGAGTTCCACATTTGCAACTGTTATTCAACTCTATACTCAACTCAGTGATTTTAAATATTTTTGTTTCTTTTGAGATAGAAGTTCTTTAGTTTTAATGTTAGCTCAGAATATTTCCAAGTTACTGGGAAATATAGATTTTTTTTTCCTGAAGTCTGCCAAAGAGACAAATGATTTGGGGTTTTGGGGGCCTATTCAGAATTCAGGCTAGCTTACTGGTGCTTCACTTGATACACCTAAGAACAAACACATAATTAACCACAAATACAAGCAATTCTACCTAAAGAGTAGCTCCAGCGGTGTGTTAAAAATTCTAGAAAGCAATAAAATGAATATATTCAAGGGACAATGACAGCAAAGATCAGTTCAGTGATTTTAGACAAATAAGGAGGCCTGTGTGTCAGTCTCAACAAATACAATACACTTGAGGGGAAAAATGTCTTTCATCTGCTAAAAAAGGGCAATTATATTGGATGACAACAATTCTGGTAGTTGGAGGTGACGATGCATACAGAGTTTGATGTAATAATAATATGTTTTAATCACTTTTCTGATTCTTTATTTTGTCATTTCAATTTCATCTGGGTGGGTAATTTAAGTTTCTAATATTAATGGCTTTATAAACTCACTTGAAGCAAATCAGCATGGCCTTTCTAACTTCAAAGCAGCTAAGCTCATTTACATGAACCAAGGTGCTGGCCTAGGCTTTATTAATGTGTTCATGTAACTATGCCTACATGTCTCTAGCTTCTAATTGCCTGTCTGTTACATACACAATAGCTTTCAAGCCCCAAAACAAAAGTTTATTGAAAGTAACTTGAAAAGGATTATTAACTTAAAGCTTGACTCTCAAAATGCTAACCACTAAGTGTTTCCCTTACTACCCCAAATAAAATCAATGCAACTACATCAATTTAGAACCGTGAAAAATCTGACCAGCATCTGTCTTTCTTTTAAAAAGTTTTGTTTTTCGCCTGGAGGGATCTCTCTGGTTTGTTTCTACTTCTTTCTTTAAATACAAATTCTTTGAGGACTGCAGAGTAGAGAGCTTTGTTATTTTGCAGAGAAAGTTTGAACTTTTTTTCTTTTCTTCTTTTTTTGATTCAAAGTACAAAGGCTGAAGTGCTAAACTTTATGAGGCCTATAATAGCTTCTTGGCCTGCAAAATAATAAGGAATAATAATAATTAATAATCATGTAATACCAAGCACTGATGTCATATCTTTCATCTGAGGAAGTCAAACCACTTTATAAACAGCAATGGATTAATACAGGAATGTTTTGCCACAGGCAAAAAAGCGAAACAAGAAACCATCCCCCTGCTCCCTGCTGCTTCCTTAGCTCCAAAAAAGCAGTAATTTTGTGAGTGAAAAATTATACCACTTTTTAGTACTTATTTCTTAGCACTATTGGAAATTTGGATCACACTGTTCCTTCACACAACATTTTTCACTGTGCAAGCAGCCATGTGGCGGGACTGGTTCAAGTAAACGTTGGGCCTCACTTCCATCTAAAATATTTTCCCAATATGTGAAGTTTTTTCTTCTCTGAGAACTATTTGCTTGTGACTTCTAGCACCTTTTTATTTCCAGTGTATGCATCTCAGCACTTCTTACTGGTCCAGAGACAGCCGCATTTTCAGAAGTGCTTAAAGGTCCTTCTAATTATGCAGAAACTTCCACATTTTCAGTAATAACTTCTGGTTTTGATTTCTTCTGTGGTTGTGTGCCTTGCACTAGATATGTTTGAACCTATATTTCAAGACTAAGACATGCATTCAAGATTGTCATGGGTAGTGTTAATTGGAGAGTTGCTCATGAAAATGAACAAAATGTTCTTTTTTTTCAACATTTAGAGGATTTTTGTTTGTGTAAAAGTATTACACAGTTTTTTTCTTGGCAAGTACAGCAAAAATCCCACCTAACCTGAGCCTGGAGATGTTATCTATCCTTTTCCTTTGAGTGGTAATGATGAAAACATTAAGAAGATTTTAAGATATAAACTTAAGTGTTACCAGAACATATAACTACTGCAAAGCGGCTTTTGTAATAGAACAGAAAATGCTCTGGATAAGACAAAATAAAAATTAAAGAGTGTCTAAATAACGCACCCCAGCCAAACAGCCAGTTCTTTGTGAGGTATGCTATCCCCTTTGGCCTTGCTCTCAGATCAGCAAATTCTAGTAGATTCCTGAGTTTCCACAAACTCTGCTCAATTCCCTAGAAAATCTTTGCCTTTTGACCACCTCTGAAATTAGGCTGTTTGCTGATCCCTGCCTTCTGCAGATATTTTCCAGTTTCTCCTCCAACATAAAGCTCCTTCCCTGTATCTCATGGCACTGCAGATGACTGCCAGCCATACTTGCGTCATGCCTTTCCTCAGGGCTGCAAATTTCCCTCCCTTCCTCTCATCCAGAGTGTAGCAGCTAAGATAAACCGAGCAAGGGTTGTCTTCCTACTGCCCAGCCGTAGTCTGTCAACACAGCAGGATATACAGCAAATGGGTGAACACAGAAACAAACCAGATACCATTTCACAAAAAAATTAAGCACAACTTTTGTGTAAGATTGGTTGTCAAAACCCCCAAATTGTCATTTATCAGGGGTGATTGTTGGATATACTATTTTTTTTAGAGAAAACTCCCCACTAGACCTGGTAAAAGCACTCAGTGCCATGGCATTGCAGTATAGACATGGAAAGGGTTGAGGACCCAAACACAGGGTGACATATTTTGGAAATTGTTGGTTATGTAACATACGAAATCCTTAAAGACAGTAAGGCTTAATATCCTGAAAAATTACCAGTACTGGATATCAGATATAGCATTCAGGAAATGAAATGGGAATTGAATGCATTGTTGAATACCACCAAAATAATCAGCCAACAAAAGGCCCACATTTAATTAGTGATGGGATGGGGGGGGGTGGGGAAGGTAGGCACCTTTCTTTACTCTTAAAAGTCAACCCAGTTGTATTTGAACAAAAGACAGGAAGCAGAGTGGCTCTGAGTTTGTTTTATGAGTAATAGGAGCTGGATCCAATGGATTAAGTATCCAGACCTTTATGTTTTAACTCTGTGGTGAATGATGATGGCGAAAGATCCCAAGAAGGGCAGTGAAAAAACCCTCAGACCAAGTGGGAACCCCGCTGGAACTAGTCGATACACAATTCCAGAGATGTCTGAAATGTCACCAACTACCCAGAGATGATGTACCTGTATGAGGACTGCCAGTTAGTACTGTAACCAGCCTGCCCTAAAGCTTTTTTCTGAAGCACATTTTGACCCCTATAAATCTTGACTTTCTTTCTGCACAATTAAAAAGCTTCAGGAGACAGGAAAAACACATTATTGCTATTGCTATTGCTTATAACCTGAATAGAGCCCTATTCTGGGCAAGAAGAAGGTGAGGATTTGAATCTTTTGTGCTGAGGAAGATCTTGGAAACAAGTCTTTTGCTCTCTGGGCCAATGTGCTACTCACTCATCTAACATAAAAAGTGAGCCCCAATACCACTCCCTTTGGCTGAATTAAAATTTTAGGAAGGGACTGATCCAGTCCTATCAGTGTTTGGAAATGTGGGGTGTGAGGGTCCCACTGCCTAATATCTGGGCCCTAGTAGTACTCTGTTGGTGTCTGGATCCAGGTCACGACAACTCCAGGAGCATGCAGAGCCAGCCATATATCTTGGAGGTATTTAGGATATTTACACAATTTGGGTTCTGGACATCTGCGCCCTAAGTGCAGTAGAGCTGTGCTTTATCACAACCAAATGAGGTTAGACAAACATATAGAAATGTCTCTGCTGAGACAACCTTTGCAAGCACAGAATATTTCACTGATATTTCATGGCAGTTTTATTGCTCATTCTGGCTCTCTGCCCCTAAAACACTCATCATGCCATGGAAGGAAAATTCTACCAGCCATCAGTAAGATATGTTTTGCTTTGTTTTTTTATTTCCAAGAGCACCAAAGTATACTAATCAGGAAGTTTCATTCATCTATCCCTCAAGCAGTGAACAGTGGTCAGATTTAAATTCGAATTTGTGTTGACTACACCATATCTATCATTAAAAGGCAGACCAATCATCCAGACAGCTAGGATCTTGAGCTGACTAAAGATAAAAAGATAACATTGTAACTCTCTTCAAAATCTTCTTTAAGGATCTTACTCAGCAAAGCACTGAAGAATGCCAGCAACTTCAGGGGTGTAATTGATCCCATTGGCTTCACTGGGATTATTCAAATGATTAACTTCATGCACATCATTGAGTGCTTTGCTGGATTGACACTTAATTCCTCTTACAAATTTAAAGAGTTCACAAAATGGCATTATGAACTGGTAGGGAATGAAGTGTACAAAATGTCTTCCTTTCCATGATAGCAAAAGTAAAAAGCTTCATAAATAAATCATGCTGTCCCTGAAACAATTTCTCCAATTTTTATGTGTAATAAATAGTTCTGTATGAGTAGCTGACTTTCCGGTTTTGTGCTAAACAAAACAAATAATAATAATAATTCTATTTTCCTCACTTCAAACACTTTTTTTGTATTTCCTCCACTTTCCCTACCAGTCCTCAAGCCTGTTTACATTAGGTAACTTTTAATCCCAAAGGAAATGATTAGGCTTGTACTTTGGATATTTATCCTTTCTAAAGTCTCAATTAAATTCAATTTTGAATGAAAAAGCCACTCAGAACTGAAAAGCCAAAACATTTTCCATTAAGAAATCTCAATAATGAACCTGTTTTTAAAACTGATATTTCTTTTCTTCATTGGAAATGATTTATTATGTCCTCATTTCAGTAAAATAAAAATCATTTTTGTGTGCCTAGTCCTGATTCTAAGAGCTTATAATTTCTTTATTACCTAAATTTAGTATAAACAAATATTTTACCCCATTCATCTAGACCTTTAAAAAAACAAAGACTTTTTATGGTTTTCCTTCTGTGACTGTTTTGATGGCTCTTTAGAATTTCATCTGCCACTTCAGTCACTGAAATTCAATTAAAACTTTTTTCTTATAACTATTTTGAGCTTCTTACCTATCATTCATGGGCATTCAAGTTAAATTAGCTTTCTTCTGAATTTACAATGACATATAGCATTTTTCAAACTATAAAATTACTCAGTCTGCAAAATGCCATTAGTAATATGGATACAGGACATGTTCTATCAGTTTTTAACCCACTCAAGTGGTCTCATTGAATTTTGAAGGGCTTGTTCATACACATAACAGTTCACAGGATTTGGCTTTTAATGAACAATGATTACAGAACACTATATTAATGCAAAGAACTGGGGAGGTAATTTGGGAAGAAAGGGGATGACTAGTAAAGAGGATGATCTATTAGAGTGTTTAGGCAACTCCTAATCATGCAATAGTGAGCATGGCTTTCATAATTTTATTCTAGTGGCAATGAGCAAGATCACTTCAAGGTAGATTAACAGATACAGAATTTATTATGTAATTAGCTTCTCGGGAGAAGGGGTATAAAATGGTTTTAAAAAATCAAGAATTTTTCAGAGTTTCGCCCATATTTTTTCAAAGTTTTTAAAACCATTGGATTACATTTTTAACTGAAAAGATATTGGTACCTGATAGATATAGATATAAACCCCCCAAACTTTGAAAATTTGAATTGGCTCTGCTTTTCTAGTTCTGTCATATTCCACTGAAAAATAAAATAGTGAAAAAATACATATTACATTACTGTTCTCCCAGACTGTTCTCCATAGCCAAATAGTCATAGTAACCCTTATTATACTGTATAAACTTTCTGTCCATATCTTACTCTGCCTCTCATGTGCATGCATGCATGCATACACACACATAATAATATGCAAAGGCTTTATTATGCCACTGCATACCCGTCCTATGTACTGTGCACAGTCCTGGTCACCGAACCTCAGCATGAATTCAGTAGGCATGGAGCAGACCTACAGAGGGCTAGCAAGGGAGGCCAGAGAGATGAGTTGGCTTCCACAAAGGGAAAGGTTGAACAGGCTACAGCTCTTCGGCTTGGAAAACAGATGTCAGAAGGGAGCTATGATGGAATAAGTAGTGAATGGTATGACAGATATGGATAATAGTATGCTATGATGGATAAAGAAGTGAATGATGTGAATAAGGTGATTAGTCAATGATCATTCCTTATTTCTCATTGAACAAGACCTAGAGAATACTGGGAGCAGGTTTTAAACAAAAACAAACAAACAAAAAAAGAAATGCTTTTACACACAGCTATATTATGTAACTCATTACCACAGACAGTTACGTAGGCCAGATATATAAACACACTTAAAAAGTATGTAGATAAAATAGAAAAAGTGTGTAGAAAATATATAGACACACTCAATAATAGATTTAATTTTCTTTTTCAAAAATTCCATGACATCATATGTGAAAATATCTTATCAGATAAACTCTCCTTTCTGATCATGTATCTGTCATCAGAGAATTTTAAAATTAGGTTAAGTCATCATGCAGTAGATGGACAGCTAATATATTTTTATTGCAAGATAAAGTTGTGATTCAGGAAATTGCTTCCACAACAGATAAATTTACTTTTAACAATGATACACCAGAAATTAGGTCCACTATTTTATGGGCTATACCTCAGGAAGTTTGGAAAAAAAAAAAAAAAGTCAGAGCAATTAAAAAAAAAAAAATTGCCAGGATGTTGCTGAGCAGCAATTCCCAAGAAGACCCCTGGAGTCAGCACGTGTTAGAGATGGCCAAATGGTTTAGGAATAAGAAATTAAACAACAGAAGCAGCATATGGAAAAGCAGTGATTCAGATTTCAAACCAAACTAAGCCCCCTTTAAAAAAGGCTTAAAATGCACCTAGAAGTCACAACAAAATAAAAAATATGCCCACATGCAATACATAAAGAGGAAAAAGAATTCAATATTTTTGAATTATTTGAATACCATTAGTGTTATAAACTATTTGCCAGGCTCTGATAATTATTCAGACACTGTCAACTCAATTAACATTTATTCATTTATTTTGTCAGAGACACATCAGAAGATAGCATATGAAAATTAGTAGAGATGTCCATTTTGTGCATGCAAAATGTCCAAAACCTTATGAACATGTGCATAACTAATCTTTGCTCATACAACTAATCCCAAGGAGTTTTAGGGTATTACTCTAGGGAGTAAAATTAAGCCCTGTGTGTTTGGATGGGAGAAGAAAGTTTTAAACATCCTGCACATAACGTAAGATGCCATTGCTTATACCTATACTTAGGAAAACTACTTGTTTCAATTTTTTTCTTAATGTATTCCATCTGCACAGCATTTAGACACATTTACAAAACAACAGTTAGGTTCCTTTGCTTGTTGCAGAAATCTTCACAGAATCACACAGAATCGCTGAGGTTGGAAGGGACCTCTGGAGATCATCTAGTCCAACCCCCCTGCTCAAGCAGGGTCACCTAGAGCACATTGCACAGGATTGCATCCAGGCGCATTTTGAATATCTCCA